>NC_140582.1:91172804-91722804 GCF_964204655.1 Triturus cristatus
TGGTCTTCTTCCTCGGCTTCCTCTTCATAAAAGGTCTCGTCTTCCTCTTCGAGATCCCTCATCAGTCCCTCGGTGTCGAATTCTTCCTCGACGACGTCCGCCGATGAAACCGTTGGAATCTTGAATTCCTTCATCTTTGCGTCGAACTCCTTCTTCCTTTGAAGGATGTTCTCCATCCCGGCCTCGAGCCGCCTCTTCTTTTTCTCCATCTCGGAGATGCTTTCGGCGTCGACAGCGGATCTTTTCGTCGAAACTTGCGTCGACCGTTCTTTCAGTGTCGATCGGGCCGTTCCCTGGGTTGTCTTCGACGACCCTTGCCTTTCGGCGTCTTTCGGCACCAGGGAGTCCTTCTCTAAGGATCCGCTCGGCCTCTTATCCATGGTTCCCCCTTTGGATGGCGAAATTTTCGGCGCCGGGGCTCCCTTCGTGCACTTAGACTCAGATTTTCTCGAGTCACCCTCGTGTTCGAGGTACTTTCTGTTTTTGGCTCGACGATTCTCTTACCTCATCTTCTTTTTTCTTGTCGGTCTCTACGACCGTGAAGTTTTCGGCTGTCCCAGCGACGTTGTCCTCGTCGTCCGAGGAGAGGCCCAGATCGTAGAGCGACGGGGCCTTACCCTTGCCATCCATGCTGGCGTTGGCTCTTCTCTGCCGATCTCTCACCCTGAACGTCTTCGGCGCGAAGGCTGAGCAGGCGTTGCAGTCCTTACTCTGGTGTTCGACCGGTAGGCAGAGGTTGCAGACCGGATGCTGGTCCTTCTGCGCGAACTTGTGGTGGCAGTTTGGGCAGAACTTGAATGGCGTCTTGTCCATTGCGCTCAGGGCCTCTGAGTGCGCATTCTCCAAGGTCGTCGAAGAAAAAAGGGCGCTGAACCTCCTTTCTTCGCGCTCCTGATGAAATAACCTCCTTTCCTGTGAAAACTCCGATGTATTTGTCGACGAAACTCGCTTTTCTTTCTTCTTCTTCGGTTGTAACTCTGGAGCTTCTCGATGACGATCCAGACCCAACGGCGGAAAAAAGAATCTGAAGATGGCGCCCCAAAGGTGGGACTTCCGCAGGAAGCACGACGACGTCACGGAAGGTGCACCAAATGGTGGTCGTCGCCGCCCACCTGGGCTACAAAAAAAAAAAAAAAAAAAAGAAAAGACTACGAATCCGGACCCAACCACAAGATCGCGGAATAATGCACAGCATAGTGAATCCAGAAAGATTCACGCTGCAAAACTGAAAGTGCTCCTGACCCACCGTGAACCGCAGGCAACGCCGGTGGGCCAGCAGGACGGGGATGTGAAAATAGGCATCCTGCAAGTCCAACGCAACCATCCAGTCTCCAGGGTCTAGGGGAGCCAGAACCTGAGCTAGTGTGAGCATCTGGAACCGCTCTTTCTGAAGGAAGGCGTTGACGCTCCTGAGGTCCAAGATAGGGCGTAGGCCCCCTTTGCCCTTCTTGGGAACCAGAAAGTAGTGGGAATAGCAACCACGACCTACTTCCGGCCCAGGAACGCGCTCGACGGCCTCTTTGGCCAAGAGGGCCGTAACTTCCTCCCGCAGCAGATGCAAATGATCCTCCGACATACGGTGGTACTGCGGTGGAATGGCTGGAGGGGTCGTCTCGAAGGGGAGGGAGTAGCCCCTTCGGACGATTTGCAGCACCCACCTGTCCGAAGTAATGGACCGCCAGTGATGCAGGTGATGGCGAACTCTGCCGCCCACTGGGGTGGGATGGGCATGAAAGCTCGGACTAGGAGGGCTTTGAGGCGGATGCTGCCGGGGTGGATGTGGACTGACCGGCACGTTGTCCTCCCATACCGCCTCGGCGGAAACAACGTCTGCGACCGTGTGCAGGTTGGTTCTGCGCCTGGTGGCTCTGCGGACGTGAGGAGGCGCCCCTTCCTTGGCCACGAAAGGGGCGAAAAGCGGAAGTTTGCGGCCGCAGGCCGAGAGACCCAAGGACTTGGCCGTAGCCCGGGAGTCCTTAAAGCGAGCCAGCGCACTATCCGCCTTCTCACCGAAAAGGCGAGTGCCACCAAACGGCATGTCCATGAGGGAACTCTGGACATCCCCTGAAAAAGATGTGGACCTCAGCCAGGCGTGACGCCGAAGCGCCACCGTGGTGGAAATCGCCCTACCTAGCGAGTCCGTGGTGTCAAGTTTACACCGTATCGCATGACGTGCTGCATCTCGCCGTCACCAAGTGCTTGGGCGAGCCGTGCTCGGACCTCCACCTGGCACTGGGGCAGCACCACCTCCGCCGTATCCCACAGAGAGTGGGAGTAACGGTCCAACAGGCAAGCGGTGTTCAAAGACCGCAGTCCTAAACTCAAGGACGAGAACAGTTTCTTCCCGAACTGCTCTAACCTCTTGGATTTCCTGTCCGGAGGAGCGGACAGGAAGGAGGATTGGGAGGTAGAGGCCTGGATAACCAGACTCTAAGGGGTGGGGTGTTGGGACAGGAAACTGGGGTCCCCCGGAGCAGGGCGGTGGCGCCGGGCTACGTTCCTATCCACAGGAGGGACTGTGGAGGGCTTGGACCAAGTGCCCTGGAGAACGTCGACGAGGGCCTCATTGAACTGCAGCAGAGGCTCAGTGGAGCTTGCTGTCGGTTGAAGCACCTCGTGAGGACATTGGTCCTCGCGGCCACAGCAGGCAACTCCAGCCCAAGGGCTTCGGCCGCCTTGCACAGCACCACAGAAAAAGCAGCACCTTCCTCCGATGCCACAGTCGGAGGAGAGATGAAGCCAGTGTCCGGCGAGGTGTCCAGACCACTGGCATCCCCCAGTTCATCTGCCCAGTCCTGAGAAAGAGGCCTGTGTGGCCAAAGGATCCTCAAATCCCTCCCAGTCACCCACGTCATCCGATTCCTGATACACAGGAGGAAAAGTCGGAGCCGGACGGTAGATGTCTTGCACATCAGTCGGCGCCGGGCGACGTCGGGTCTGAAATGGGGTGGAACCGGGGAACGGCGTTGTCCGAAGACGGCGCCGGTGGTGGAACCGGTGTCGGCACCCGCGGAGGAGGCGTGACGACGAGGTCGACCGGCGCCGACAGATCCAGGCCTGGATCCCTCAGGGACCTGCGGCGTCCGGGCCGGAGCCGTCGACGGCGCCGCCGGCACGCAAGATCGCCCAGTCGAGCCCGCGGGGCCCGAAGGTGCACCGGCGGGTGTCGACGGCAGAGCCACGCCCCTCATGGCCGATAGGAAGGCACTGACCTCCGCCGGCGTCGCGTCAGTCCCATGGACCGGAGGCTATGGGGACGTGCGCGGCGCCTGCGGCTCAGCTGGAGCCGCGGGGTGGAACCACCCTGACCCTCGGCAGAGTCGCGCGACCGGCGAGGTGAGTCCGAAGAGCGATGTCGCCTCTTGGAGCGCTTCGACTTACCCGAAGAGCCCGACGAGCTATGTCGATGACTGCGGCTCTGCGACCGGTCCTTGGACCTCCTCCTGGACCGGGACCTCGAGCAGCGCGGAGCAGCGTGGCGGAGCTCGAGAAGCTTACGGGACCGCTCCCGTCTAGCCTTCGAGGTCAAAGCCGGACAGTCGGGGCACGACTCCGCGTCGTGGTCGACCCCCAGGCAGAAGAGGCACCGACTATGGTGATCGGTCACCGACATCAGGCGATGACAGGCGTCACAGGCTTTAAATACTGGCATCCTACCGGCACCAAAAGTCGACCAAAAAAAGCAGTCAAAAAAGTTAGTCAAAAATTGACTAGGGGTAAGCTCTTCCCGGATCGGCACCTGCTGGCGCGGAAAAAAGAAGAACTGACGTCAGCGCGCGAGGGCGGCGTCCAAGTACTCAGACGACGTCATTCCGGCGCACGACGCCAACGACGGACGCAGAGCCGCAGACGACGCCTAGCGACGCGCAAGAGGTATTGCTACAAAAATCTTTCCGGATCCAGTCTGACACCTGGGGATATTCTAAGGTGAGGAATCTAACTAACGTGTTTCTTTCAGATAAGGCCTGCTATGGGGGGGGTGACTTACCTAGAGCAGTGCTAATTGGCATTTCATACAGGCAGGGTGCCAATTCGACTATGTTGTTTTGTCTACGCCATGCTTGCTGCAGTGGCAGTCTGTAAGGCCTAGGTGAGGGGTCCCTCTTCAGTCTTGATGCCCTAGGTACCACTTACTAGGGACTTGCAGGGGGCCTGAAGGGCCAATTGTGAAATCGTTTTAGGGAAGAAGCACAGGGGGCCTGGTTGGCAGGTACACTATGCACTACAACCAAAATGACAAATGCCAGGCCAAAAGTGGGCGCTAACCAAGTCAAAAGAGGTACTTTCTCACACCCACACCGATTCCACTGACGGATGTACCAATACATGCACCCAGAGGGCACCTTAGAGGTGCTCACTGAAAACCTACCAGCCTTTGGGGTGTTTCCTGACTAGTTTCTACCAGACTGCCACCCGAGACAATGTTCTGACCTCCTAGGGTGACAGCCTCTGTTCTCAGGAGGCCCAGAACAAAAGCTTGTCCAGAAAGAGGGTGTAACACTCCCGCTCAGAGGATGACCTGCTGATCAGCCGTCCTAGGCCAGCAAGCTTCGAAGAGCTGTCGCCTCTGCAATGCAAATTTGGCTCCCCCTCCCAGGAGAGGAAGGCAAGCGCCTTGTCCGAAGCCCCCTTTGGCATCTAGACAACCTGAAAGGTTAGCTAATCAGGTAGGTGTGCCACCCCCAAGTTAGAACCTCCCCTAAGGTGGGCCAAACTGAGGTGGACACGATTTCGCATAGGTCAGCCATTTCTGGGATGGCTTACATAGGAATTCTGGGACAGGGTTCTGTTCACTCCCAACAGGAAGTGGTCATATAGTGGGCGTATTGACCCCAAGGGTCAGTACCCATTGGCCACTACCCTACACTCCCAGTGCCCCTAAATTCAGTATTTAGGTGAGCCCCTGGCACCAGAAGAGCAGATCCTGAAGAAACATTTCAGACGAGAGGAGTCACACAACAAGAACCGAAGATCCAGCACCTCACTTGGCATCAACCCTGCCGACCTGCCTGCCGACTTCGCCTATTGCACCAAAAGTTGATTTGTCCTGCAGTTCCTAAGTCCTCAAAGCCCAGGAAACCTTCCAGCCTTCACCCAGGAACCAAGACCTCCCAAGGGACAGTAGAACGGTCACCTGCATCCAGCAGACAGCAAAAGAAGGACAAAGAGGACACAGGACCTGCCAAAACCCAGTGCCGCCAAGCACCACTGCACCCGAACCCCCAGCCCATATCGAAGTGGGCCAATGGTGTCAGCGTGGTCCCAAAGCCCTCAAGGTACCGAGTCCACTGTTGAGTGATTCCTCTTGAATTACCGACATCGCCTGCTGCCTCTATTGGCAGGCCCCCTCAACCACGAGTGTTGCAGGATGGAGAAACACCCCTAAAACCCTCTGATCCGGACACCCGTCCTGTGGAGAAGAGGACCAAAAGGTGTTCCCACATACCCAAACATCGTTAGAACCGAATCCACTTGTTTTCACCAACTGGTCACACATACCCCTCCTGCAGGCTTTCTACAGCAACTGTTCCCTGCTGGATAGCACTGGGCACCTGACGCCGTTTTACATCTCTGCATCCTACAAGTTAACATTGCAGAACTCAGAAACTGCACTGCCGACTTTTTGAACTGAAGAATATTTCTGTTTAAAAACGTACTCACCTGACCAATTTTCTGCTGATGCCTAAACATATTGAATATGCTACTTACCAGTATGCATCTGTTCTTGGCATGTAGGGCTGCTGACATTCATATCTGTGCATAGATCGCCGCCTAGTGTTGGGTCCGGATGTTTGCACGTTGTTGTCCTGGAAGAGTCTTCGAAGTATCCTGGGATAGGTGACTCCTCCCCTGGACTACAGTGCGCATGGGCATCCTCTCCATCCTCAGATTGTTTTTCGCCATTGTGGCAGTGATGGAGTAGATATAGAAAGTGATGACCATGCTTACAGTAATTCTGAAAGCTGCAGCTGCTACAGGCGCCGGGGAGGAGGGAGGGCGATATGAATGTCAGCAGCCCTACATGCCAAGAACAGATGCATACTGGTAAGTAGCATATTCAGTTCGAGGCATGTGGGCTGCTGAATTCATATCTGTGCATAGAATATATAGCAGTGCCCTCTTATTAGCGGCGGCTACCAGTGCCAGCTGCAGCGGTCTGAAAAAGAGTTTTGAGAACAGCCTGTCCTACAGCTGCCTGCTGTTTTGATTGCACATCTACACAATAGTGTTTGGTAAATGCATGTGTAGTGGACCAGGTGGCTGCTCTACATGTATCATGCAAAGGAATGTTTCCTAGGAAAGCCATTGAGGCCCCTAACTTACGTGTTGAGTGGGCTCGTGGGGGAATCGTTAATGTGCGTTTAGCCTTTTGATAGCAAATTTGAATACATTTAACGATCCATCTGGCTATTCCTGCTTTGGAGATAGCGTTACCTTTGTGGTGTGGGGCAAAGGCAACGAAAAGTTGTTGTGTTTTCCTAAAGGGTTTGGTCCTGTCGATGTAATACATGAGGGCCCTTTTGACATCTAGTGTATGGAGTGCCCTTTCTGCGACAGTTTGTGGGTTTTGGAAGAAAACGGGCAGTTCAATGGTTTGATTCATGTGGAACTGCGATACCACCTTTGGCATGAATTTGGGGCTGGTACGTAGTACGACCCTGTTGGCGTGAACCTGTATAAATGGCTCTTGAACAGTTAGTGCCTGGAGTTCACTAACTCTTCTCAAAGAAGTGATCGCTACTAGGAAAGCTACTTTCCAGGTAAGGAATTGAATCTCGCATGAGTGTAGAGGTTCAAAGGGTGGACCCATCAGGCGTGTGAGGACCAAGTTGAGGTTCCACATTGGGGCTGGTGGGTGGCTTGGAGGAATTACTCGTTTGAGTCCTTCCAAGAATGCTTTGATGGCAGGCACTCTGAATAGAGAGAGGTGCTGCCTGGTTTGTAGATATGCTGATATCGCGGTCAAATGGACACGTATAGAGGTGTACGCCAGATTGCATCGGTATAGGTGTAATAGGTAACAAATAATGTTTTGGATGGATGCGTCTAGCGGGTTAATGTCATTATTATTGCAATAAATGGCGAACCTCTTCCATTTTGCTGCATAGCACGCTCCGGTAGTGGGTCTCCTGGCCTCCTTAATGATGTCCATACAGTCAGGGGGCAGGTTTAGGTAGCCAAACTCTAGGACTTCAGGAGCCAGATTGCCAGGTTCAGCTGTTGCGGATCTGGATGCTGAATCTCTCCATGGTTCTGCGTCAAATGCTCGGGTTTGACCCGCAGCCTTTGATGCGGCACCACGGAAAGTTCGAGAAAGGTGGTGTACCACGGCTGGCGTGCCCACGTTGGAGCAACCAGGACGAGAGTCAGTGAGTGTTGACGCAGTTTGCGTGCCACCAGCGGTATCAGTGGTGCTGGGGGAAAAGCGTACGCAAATCTGCCGGACCAGTTCATCCATATCGCATTGCCCTGCGATATGTGGGAACCTGGCGGCAAAGCTTTGGCATTTTGCGTTTGCTTGTCGCGAATAGGTCTATCTCTGGATGACCCCACTGATGGAAGTACGGTTGGAGTACTGATGGGTGTAACTCCCACTCGTGCATCTGGTGGCTGTGTCTGCTGAGCAGATCCGCCATCTGGTTGTCCTTGCCGGGGAGGTGTTCTGCCATGAGGAACATGTTCCTTTGAATGGCCCACTTCCACATGCTCTGAGCCAGATGAGACAACTGTGGAGAGTGTGTTCCTCCCTGCTTCTGTATGTAGTACATGGCAGTCATGTTGTCCGTCCGGATCAACACGATTTTGTTGCACAAGTGTACTTTGAATGCTTTCATAGCGAGGAAGATTGCCATCAGCTCTAGAAGGTTGATGTGCATCTTCTTTTGTTGTTGTGTCCATAGTCCCTGCACTGTGTAATGGAGTACATGAGCTCCCCATCCCTGGAGAGACGCGTCCGCCGTCAGTATTATCTGTGGGACAGGCTCTTGGAACGGTCGGCCCTTGCAAAGGTTTTGTGGATTCCACCAATGCAGAGAGTTGAATGCCCGACCGCTCTCCAACACTAGGTCTTTCAACTGTCCTTGAGCCAGATTCCACTGACGTGCTAAGCACTCCTGAAGCGGGCGCATATGTAGTCTCGCGTGGGGGACTATGAAGATGCAGGAGGCCATCATGCCTATCAACTGCATGAACACTCGTGCGGGAAGGGAGTGTTGGGGTTTGAACTTGGAAATCAGCATTTGCATGCTGTTGATTCTCACCAAATTTGGCTGAGCTGTGGCCGCCAGAGTATCTATAGTCGCACCTAGGTACTGTTGTACGTGTGCGGGCTGTAGATTGGATTTTGGGTAATTTAGTGAGAACCCCAGACTGTGAAGGAGGTGAATGGTGCGGGACATGTGGCTGGCACATTGCTTGGCTGACTTCGCTTGAACGAGCCAGTCGTCCAGGTAAGGGTAGACGTGTATGTGCTGCCTCCGTAGATGTGCCGCCACAGTAGCTAGGCACTTTGTAAACACCCTTGGTGCCGTTGTCACGCCGAAGGGAAGGACTTTGAATTGGTAGTGCTGCCCTTGAACAGTGAACCTGAGGTATTTTTTGTGTGAGGGGTGAATGGGTATGTGGAAATGCGCATCCTTGAGGTCCAGTGTGGCTAGAAAGTCTCCCTGCTTGAGCAGCGGGAGGACTTGCTGTAGAGTGAGCAAGTGAAAATGCTCGGAAAGAATTTATCTGTTTAGGGGTCTCAGGTCTAATATAGGTCTGAGTGACCCGTCCTTTTTCGGTATTAAAAAGTACAGGGAGTACACCCCCGTACCTTGCTCGTGGACGGGTACGACCTCTATTGCGCCTTTTAGAAGCATACTTTGCACCTCCTGCTGTAAGAGCGTTAAGTGCTCTGAGGACATAGGACGGTTTCTTGGAGGTATTGTGGGTGGAGTGGAGGTTAGTTCTAGACAGTAACCGTATTTGACAATATCTTTGACCCACCTGTCCGTGGTGATGGAGTTCCACGTGGACAGGAACTTTGTAGCCTTCCCCCGACAGGTGTTATGTGGTCGGGAGGAAGGGAGAGGGCGTCACTGCTTGTTCTTGGGGGAGGACCTGGTGTTGCCGTAGCCGCGTCCTCTGCCCTTTGTACTGGAGCCACGATATCCACCCCGGGTGTTTTTATCGTAGGTGTTGTGTGTTGCCCTTGTTGTATGTTTGCTGTGACCCCTGTCCTCTACCTGCTCCTCTATTTCCGGGGCGACAAAAGGAACCGCTCCGAAAGGACTGAGTCTGGAGAGCCCCCATGGACTTTGCAGTGTCCGTGTTTTTTTTATTTTCTCTAGGGTGGTGTCAACCTCCAGGCCGAATAAATAGTCGGGGTTGACAGGCTGGTTGAGTATGTTGTTTTGCACCTCAGGTTTGAATCCGGAGATTCGTAACCAGGCATGTCGTCGCAGCATGACGCTAGTGTTTATGGCCCTGGCAGCTGTGTCTGCGGCATCCAGCGCACACTTGATGGATGCGTTTGTGAGGAGCTGTCCCTCCCTGATGAGCATCTCTGCACCTTCTCTGTATTGGTCAGGGAGATGTTGGAGTAGTTGTTCTAATGTGTCATAGTGCGCTCTATCGTAGCGAGCGAGGAGCGCTTGAGTATTGGCAATGCGCCCTATGTTGGCTGCCTGGGCGGCAACCCGTTTGCCAGAGGTCTCTAGCACCTTGGACTCTTTGTCCGGGGGAGGAGCGTCACCTGTTGTTTGTGAGTGTGCCCTCTTGCGAGCATTCGCAACGACAATGGAATCCAGAGGTAATTGGCCTTTGATGTAAGTAGGGTCCCCAGGCGCTGATCTGTATTTCTTGTCGATCCTGGGGTTTATCACTCTCGCCCTGGTGGGTTCCTTGAAGATGTCCTTTGCTGGTTTGAGGACCCCTTTTAACATGGGCAGAGTCTTTATATTACTTTCTGAGGATGCGAAAGTATCCATAAGAAAGTCGTCCTCGACGGTGTCCGAGTGAAGTTGCACCCCATGATTGGCCGCAGCACGTTCAATTAGAGCGTTGAACGCTGCAGTGTCCTCTGTGGGAGATGTTTTTGCTCCATAGAGTTGCGGGTCTTGTGCATCTATAGGTGCACCTGGGTCCACAGGGTCATCCCAAGTTTGATCAGGGTCCTGTTGTCCGTCAGGGTCCATGTCTCCAGGGTAGGGGACTTGGTCACCCATGTAGTCCTCCAACGCATCCGTGTCGGAGTGTGTGGGAGAGAAGGATTGTGGCTCCTGGTAGGGTGAGTGGAAAGGTTCGTAAAGAACTGGTTCTGAAGCCACAGGCAGCTTTCTTTTAAGTGGAATCCTGAAGGAGTCCAAAGCCAACTCCGAAGTTATTTTCCTTTTGTGGATAATCATCCTGCCGTTGTCGGCGTCGATGAGATGCGATGGAGACGTCTCCGCAGAGCGTTCGGCAGGCGTGACCGTGGTGTGGGTGACACGTGTCCTGATTTGTAACAGTTTCGGGGCCGTGGATGGTGGCAGGCCAAAAGTAATGTTGGCTGGTGCCGAAGAGGCTGCTGGAGCTCTAATTGGCTCGGAGCCCGACGTGTCCTGGAGGACCATTTTCTTTTTGGTGCTTTGCGCAGCAATGGGTCGCGTCTGGAGCGCCCTTGATTCTTTTGCACCGACCGGTTCTGTCGAGGCGGCCGTGGATTTTTTCGGCGCCGGTGGGTCATCGAGTCGAGGGGCGGGAATGGCCGTCGACTTCTTCGATGAGTGTGGCTTTGGTGCTGCCGTGGAAGCGGTGTGAGACGCAGCAGGCTGTTTGACCTTTGGGGTCGGAGTCGATTGCGTCGGTGCCGGGAGCCGAGCAGGTTTGGTGGTACCGAAGGCCTTCTTCCTTATGTCGACTCCGACGTCGGCCGCTTCGAGTTCGGCACCGAAGTCTCGTTTGGTGTGCTCGGTGCCGATGTGTTTTGCTGGCGTCGAAGGTGTGGAGGGCCTCGATCCGACCAGCGCCACTTTCGGTTTCGGTTTCAATTGAACCAATACGGCTTTCGGTTTCGGTTTCAAAGAAGGGAAACCAGCCGTTTTGGGCATTGATGGCTGCCGCTGAATGTCCGAGGCCGGGCCCGAGGGCGGGGCCGAAGAACTGCGGGATAGGTCTTGGGTAAGGCCCGAAGGCGATCCCTCGACCGGAGCCATAGACTGTTGCACCGGGATTTCCTCAGTCTGTACGGGTAGGCCTTGCTAGTCACCGGAGCTACTCTCTTCGGCCCCTAAGGCCTCATTGTAGTCTCCTACCTCGGTGTCGTCTTCATCTCTGCGAAAGAGTGTTTCGTCGACGTCTTCCGATCCGGAGTCATGTTCGGAAGCGGGACTGAAGGGTAGGTTCTCCACTTCTTCGACATCTTCGGTCTCGGCGTTGAAGATGTCGGCCAGGGCCGGTGCCGCTTGCTGCGCCTCGAGTCTCGCCGCTCGTCGATTCCGTAGTCTTCTTGGATCGAAATCTGGCACAGGCCATGCATGTAGATTCGTCGTGATCCGGTGAAAGGCATTTGTTGCACACCGGATGGACGTCGACGTGGGGATATTTCGCATTGCATACCGGACACCTCTTGAATGGTGTCCTCGATTCCATCGTTCATGTCGAATCGACGGTCGGGGAAGATGCGAAAGTTGGTTCTGGAAGTTAGTAAACTAACAAAGATACTATCGATACCGATCGAGAACAGTACCGACGCGAACTAAAGGCCTTTTGGCCTGAAAAAAGATTTTCCTAATTTGAGTCAAGATAGCACATCCGAACCCAATGGCGGAAAAAACCAATCTGAGGATGGAGAGGATGCCCATGCGCACTGTAGTCCAGGGGAGGAGTCACCTATCCCAGGATAATTCGAAGACTCTTCCAGGACAACAACGTGCAAACATCCGGACCAAACACTAGGCGGCGATCTATGCACAGATATCAATTCAGCAGCCCACATGCCTCGAACACAAAGATACTTGCTATTTTTGTAAATTGGCGTGGCTCTCCTTTTGGAGTCTTGTGTCTCATTTATTCACCAATGTGCATATTTTCAGATATCTTGCACTCCACTGTGACAAGCCTTGGGCTGCTCAACCACACTACCTCCTAACGGAGCACTTTGGGGTTGCAATAGAACACCCCTGTCCACTCATAAGAGAACCCCTGGACTCTTTACATGATATTTCTCATTAAAAGCCTGCTTCCTACGGTGCGGTTGAAATGGATGTTTTCAGTGCCAAACTTGAGGTTTGTTTCGGTGCCAGAGAGGTAGGAGTCAAAGAGGTGGAAGAGAGAGCACTTGGTGCCTATGCAGCAGCTGGTTTACTCGGCACAGAGATTGGTCAGCTCAAAGTAGTAAATATTTCGGCTTGACGTTGGTCGTTGGGCCCCAGGGCTGGGTATCCTTAGCAGATACTCTGTCAACCACAGCCTGATGGCAGTGGTGGTACAGTAGCCATAATTTCAGTAAATCTGAATGTCTTAGTGAGTTGGGCAGGGACATAGGTACTCACTGCACGTTGTACCCAAGACAAGTCCTGTATTTGTAGGCCAGACTATCTCAGGTTCGATTGCAGAGTACGAAACGGAAAAGACCCCTTCCTCTGCTACCGAAGCCACATGCAGCTCCTCTGTGTGTTCAACATTGTGTTCACCAAAGATGTTGGGTATCTCCTCCAGATCTCAGCACTGCATTTCTTTCTGATGTGACACAGTCCCGCAACGTTTTCTTTGACAGAACAGATCAACAGGCCTCACAATTTTCTTCACTGTGGTCAGGAGACTAAAGTTGCAAACCTGATGAAGGTCTGTATGTGGGTATTTTTCGTGGCAGTTGGGACAGAACCAAAATAGAGATCGAGCCATCAGCACCGCATTGTTTGTTGAATCTGATGAGATGGAAGACTATTCCCGAATGGAGAAAGGCCTGAATTGGGGAGGCCCAATTGCCGTGACCCGAGCACCCAATTGACGATCAAGTTTGAGGCATTGCTTCGGTTTTCGAAAAGTAACGCAAACAAAAACAATACAGACGAGTAAAGAAGTGATCAACGAACCAGAGGGAACGAAAGAGGTCTTTAACTGGAGAGATGAAGTACAAGTCCGAACTCTATGGCGGATAGAAAATCTCACAATGGAGTCAATGCCCATGCACCATATCACCGAGAGAAGGAGTCACTTTTCCTAGTGACTCAAAAGACTTCTTAGAACAACAACTTGCACACATCTGGACCCAACACTAGATGGCAGGAATATGCAAAGCATGTGCATCTACAGCTACACATGCCATCGAACAATTATATACTTCTGGTCCTGCATTATAGGAATCTTCATTGAAGTTGCAAACAGGATAATTCCCCACTACGTGCAAGGATCCTGGAACACTTCACATCAAGAGTTTATGTATAGAGAGAGGGTTAGAGTTCAAGATGTTCAAAATGTTGTAGAGCACCATCCAAGAATCAAAATGTTGTAGAGCACCATCCAAGAATCTATCTAGGAAAGAGTTTGAATTTTAGAGTATGTCAAAAAGCTGCCCAGCCCCACACTAGGTATGTGTGATACGTTCTGGGGTGCTCGCACAGTTGAGGGAAATCGAAAAGTTTCTTACCTGTCGGTGTAGTTTTGCAGCTTGAAGATCTTTCTGGATTCACTATGCTGTGCATTATTCCGCGATCTTGTGGTTGGGTCCGGATTCGTAGTCTTTTCTTTGTTTTTTTTTTTTTTTTTTTTGTAGCCCAGGTGGGCGTCGACGTCCACCATTTGGTGCACCTCCCGTGACGTCGTCGTGCTTCCTGCGGAAGTCCCACCTTTGGGGCGCCATCTTCGGGTTCTTTTTTCCCTGTTTTTTCTTTTTTTTTTTTTTTTTTTAACCCTAGGCGATTGATTAATCCTTTTGTCCATATTTCTGTACGTTTCCACTTCTTTGATCCTATCCATTTCACCCCCTCTTCCTCCAGCCTCATCTTCCTGGCGGAGGTGGGTGGGTTCGCTAGTGAATCCAGAAAGATCTTCAAGCTGCAAAACTACACCGACAGGTAAGAAACTTTTCGTTTTGCAGCGTGAATCTTTCTGGATTCACTATGCTGTGCATAGACTTTGTAGCGGTTTTCCTATTTTTGTGGTGGCTGGGTGGAAGATGATCGCTGGTCGTTGAAAATGTGTTGTAGCACCTTCTGTCCGACCTGTGCTTCCTTATTCATTTGAATGTCCACGCAGTAGTGCTTTGTGAACGTGTGCACAGATGCCCAAGTTGCTGCGAGACAAATGTCTTGGATGGGCGTGTTTGCCAGGAAGGCAACTGTGGCCCCCTTCTTCCTTGTGGAGTGAGCTTGGGGCCCCTCCGTTAGCTCCTGTCCAGCCTGTTTGTGACAGAATTGGATAGTGAGAGCAATCCACCTAGCGATGGTGCCCTTGGTCACTGGTCTACCCATGAAGCTAGTAGCAAAGGACACAAACAGCTGCTTCGACTTCCTGAGTTCCTTGGTTCTTTCAATGTAGTGCATCACCGCTCTTCTGGCATCGAGGGTGTGCAGGGCCTTTTCTGCGTTTGTAGTCGGGTTTTGGAAGAAACTCGGTATCTGGATAGTCTGGTTCATGTGGAACGCCGACACTACCTTGGGCATGAAGTGTGGGTCCGTCCTCAGGACTACCCTGTCTTTGTGAATTTGAATGTAGGGCTCCTGTAGCGTTAGTGCTTGAAGCTCGCTCACCCTGCGTAGTGAGGTTATGGCCACTAGAAAGGCAGTTTTCATCGTCAACATTTGTAGAGTGGCCTTGTGAATGGGTTCAAACGGCGCCTTCATGA
This sequence comes from Triturus cristatus, assembly GCF_964204655.1. Lineage (NCBI taxonomy): Eukaryota > Metazoa > Chordata > Amphibia > Caudata > Salamandridae > Triturus > Triturus cristatus. Next base: position 91,187,614 of record NC_140582.1, read on the forward strand.
GCTCCGTCAGAACCACGTTTAAATTCCATGCCGGCGGCGGCAACCTTTTCGGGGGCGCCATTCTTTTGGCTCCCTCCATGAATCTCTTCACCACCTGCGAGGTGAAGAAACTTCCACCCTTCTCACCTTTGGTGTAGGCAACGATCGCTGCTAGGTGTACCCTTAGGGAGCTCGAGCAGAGGTTACTCTTTAGAAGGTGTGTGAGGTACCTCAGCACAGTTGAGTCTCTTGTCATTCTGTTTTGCAGGCCCTTTTTCCTGCACCACACCGTGAATCTCTTCCACTTTGCGCTGTAGCACTTTCTTGTAGTAGGTTTCCTTGCCTCCCGTAGCACTCGCATAGTGCTCTGAGGCAACCTTAGGTGTGCGAACTCTAGGTCTTCAGGAGCCATGCTGCTAGGTTGAGGGTCTCTGGCTCTGGGTGCAGGACCTCTCCGTTTTGCATTGAGAGCAGGTCTTTTCTCCTCTCGAACCTGTACGGATTGCCTTGCGCCATTTCTTGAATCTGTGAGAACCATGTCTGCCTCGCCCACTGTGGAGCCACCAGGATCAGAGTCATGTTGCTGGTTCTGCACTTCTCGAGCACTCTGTGCAACAGGGGTATCGGTGGAAAGGCGTAGGCAAATGTCCTCCACCAGCTTATCCATAGGGCATTTCCCCTGGATTGCTGATCTGGTTGCCTGGACGCGAAGCTGTGGTATTTTGCATTGTGGCGTGTTGCAAATAGGTCTATTGTGGGAGTCCCCCATCTCCGGAAGATTTTCTCCGTTTCCTGGCCATTGAGCTCCCACTCGTGCGATGCTGAGGTCTGCCTGCTCAGCCAGTCTGCCTCCACATTGTCCTTCCCTGGTAGGTGAATTGCCAGTAGATCTATCTTGAGAGGTATGGCCCATCTCCAAATCTCCTGAGCTAGGGATGAGAGGGGAAACGACTGTGTCCCCCCTTGTTTGTTGATGTAGAACATCGCCGTGGTGTTGTCTGTCTGTACCAACACCCTCTGGCCGAACAGGTGTCTCTGGAATGCCTTCAGGGCTAGCAGTATCGTTTTCAACTCGAGGTAGTTGATGTGGCGGACCGCGTCTGCTGGAGCCCATAGACCCCTCACTCTGAGGTTGTCCATGTGCGCTCCCCATCCCTTCTGCGATGCGTCCGTGGTAATGGTCACTGTTGGGCTTGGTGGTGTCAGGCTTCTCCCCGTTGTTATGTTGTCTCTGTTCCACCAAGTTATCTCCTCCTGCACTGCGTGCGTAACAACCACTAGATCCTCCCAACTTCCGTTTGCTTGTGACCATTGCTGTTGCAGCCATTCCTGGAATGGTCTCATGTGCAGGCGTACATTCGGCACCAGCTGGATACAGGACGCCATCATCCCCATCATCTTGCTCACCGCCCTCACTGTCAGAGCTCGCCCCTTCTGGTAGAGCTGCGTCTCCTTCAGTAGAGCATCTGTCCTCCTGTCGCTGGGCACTACTGTACTGTTGAGGGAGTTGATCTTTGCCCCCAGGAAAATCTTTACCTGTTCCGGTTCCAGCGATGATTTTCCCCAGTGGATGGAAAATCCCAGATTTGTGAGGGTGTCTGTTACGCGTTATGCGTGCCTCTCGCACTTCTCGCGTGAGTTTGCCTTGACCAGCCAGTCGTCCAAGTAGGGGTATACGTGTATTCCCTGCTTTCGTAGGTGTGCCGCTACCGCCGACAGGCATTTTGTAAAGACCCTTGGCGCTGATTTTAATCCGAAGGCCAGGGTTGTGAACTGGTAGTGTTCCTGTTCGATGTTGAATCTTAGAAGGCCCTTGTGCCTTCTGTTTATTGGGATGTGAAGGTAGGCATCCTTGAGGTCCACGGTGACTATGAAGTCCCCTTCTCTTATCTGTGGCAGTACCTCCTGCAGTGAAGTCATTTTGAACCTTTGCGTTCTGATGAACTTGTTTAGGTAACGGAGGTCCAGTATGGGTCTGAGGTCTCCGTCTACCTTCGGAACCACGAAGTAGTTTGAGTAGACCCCTTTGTTGCGTTCCCTGAACGGCACTGTCTCTATGGCTCCCTTTTGCAGGAGTTTCCGTGTTTCTTCTCTGAGTATTGCCAGTTCTTGGGCCGATCTCTGTCTTCCCTTCGGCTTCCTGTTTGGAGGTCTTTTCTCCAAGTCTACGCAGTATCCGTACTGCACGATGTTCCGTATCCACTTGTCTGTGGTTATACGCCGCCACTCCTGAAGGTAGAACCTCAGCCTTCCGCCTACTGGTGACGTATGCTCGTAGGCTCTTGAATCTTCTCTTCCCCCTGATGACACTTTTTTGCGCCTCACCCTCGGGGGCCTGACGAGGGTAGGCGTCTTCTTGCGTGCTGAGTCACTTCGAGGAGGGCTGATCGCCCCCTCTCCTCCTTTGGCCACGTCCGTTCCCTCTCCCGCGAAAGGACTGGCCCCGAGGTTGATATTGCCAGCTTTGCTTCTGCTGACTTTGTCCGTGACCTTCGCCCTGCTGACCTTGTTGGAACGCCTGGTGCGACGTCCCCTGTTGGCTTCCACCCCTACCGTAGGGTCTCCTCGAGGGATTTCCTCGTCTCATTCCCCTCAGCTGTAGGGCCCCCATGGACCTCGCTGTCTCGTTTTCCTTCTTGAGCTGGGTGAGCTTTTCGTCCACCGTTGCTCCGAACAGTGTCTCTCCGTTGAAGGGGGTGCCAAGGATGTTGTTCTGCACTTCCGGTTTGAATCCCGAGATTCTTAGCCATGCATGCCTCCTCTCTGTGACCCCTATGGCCATGAGTCTTGCTGAAGTCTCTGCCCCATCCAACGCCGTCTTTATACAGGAGTTGGCGATGTTCTTGCCTTCATCTACCAGGTGAGAGGCTCTCTGGCGGTATTCTTCGGGGAGGTGCTTTACTAGCTCCCCCATCTCATCCCAGTGTTGGTATTGGTGTCTATTGAGGAGTGCATTCGAATTCGCCATGCGCCAGTGCATTGCGGCGTTCCTCTCGACCTTTCTGCCTGTGAGGTCGATTCTCCTGCTCTCTTTATCTGGAGGTGGGCCCGAAGTTGCTGGAACGTTGGCCCTTCTCCTGGCCGTGGAGGCTATGATGGAGTCTGCGGTGACGCTACCCTTGATGTAAGGTGGGTCCAGGGAGGAGTGCTTATATTTCTTCTCTGTCCTGGGCGTGATCGACCGACAGGTGGCAGGCTCCTTGAAGGCTTCTCTCCCCTGGTTCATCACGCTTTGTAGCATGGGGAGGAACTGACTCCTAGTCTGGATGGGGAGCAGTGTTTCGACGAGAAAATCTGCTTTCGGCCTCTCCTCGTCGAGTTTGACGCCGAAGGCCATTGCTGCGCTCTTCACCACCATATTGTACACCCCGATGTCGTCGGGTGGCGAAGGCCTCGAGGGGTACGTGTCCACGGCCTCCTCCGGGTTTTCGGTGTCGAGATCGTGCCATTCGACGTCGTTGCTGGTAGATGCCGCCGATTCGAAGAACGACTGTTGGTCTTCTTCCTCGGCTTCTTCCTCATAATAGGGCTCCTCTTCTTCTTCGAGGTCCCTTGTCAGCCCTTCGGCGTCGAACTCGTCTTCGACCTCGACGACGTCCGCCGATGAAACCGTTGGAATCTTGAATTCCTTCATCCTGGCGTCGAACTCCTTCTTCCTTTGAAGGATGTTCTCCATTTCGGCCTCGAGCCGCCTCTTCTTTTTCTCCATTTCGGAGATGCTTTCGGCGTCGACCGCGGGTCTTTTCGATGAAACTTGCGTCGACGTCGAACGTTCTTTCTGCGTCGATCGGCCCGTTTCATGGGATGATTTCGACGACCCTTGCCTTTCGGCGTCTTTCTGCGCCAGGGAGTCCTTTTGTAAGGATCCGCTGGGCCTTTTGTCCGAAGTTCCCCCTTTGAACGTCGAAGTTTTCGGCGCCGGGGCTCCCTTCGTGGACCTTGACTCAGTTTTTCTCGAGTCACCCTCGTGTTTGAGGTGTTTTTTGATTTGCGCTCGACGATTCTCTTACCTCTTCTTTTTTCTTGTCGGTCTCTACGACCGTGAAGTTTTCGGCTGTCTCGGCGACGTTGTCCTCGTCGTCCGTGTCGAGGCCCAGCTCGTAGAGTGTCGGGGGTTTTCCTTTGCCCTCCATGTTGGCGTTGGCTCTTCTCTGCCTCTCTCTCACCCTGAGTGTCTTCGGCGCGAAGGCTGAGCAGGCGTTGCAGTCGATACTCTGGTGATCCACCGGTAGGCAGAGGTTGCAGACCGGATGCTGGTCTTTCTGCGCGAACTTGTGGTGGCAGTTTGGGCAGAACTTGAATGGCGTCTTGTCCATTTCGCTCAGGGTCTCTGAGCGTGCATTCTCCAAGGCTGTCGAAGAAAAAAGCTCGCTGGTCCTCTTTCTTCGCGCTCCTGACGAAATCTGTTCTATTCCTGATGTCTTCTCTTGATTCTATCGATGAAACTCGCTTTTCTTCCTTCTTCCTCCGAGTGAATTTCTGGAGCTTCCCGATGACGATCCAGACCCAACGGCGGAAAAAAGAATCTGAAGATGGCGCCCCAAAGGTGGGACTTCCGCAGGAAGCACGACGACGTCACGGGAGGTGCACCAAATGGTGGACGTCGACGCCAACCTGGGCTACAAAAAAAAAAAAAAAAAAAAAACAAAGAAAAGACTACGAATCCGGACCCAACCACAAGATCGCGGAATAATGCACAGCATAGTGAATCCAGAAAGATTCACGCTGCAAAAATTCCGTTTACTTCTATCAAGTTAAATGCTACAATGCAGAAAGCCAATATTAATTGTGTATGAACATCTTGGAAGGGTTAATTGCTAGTAAAACTACGCAATTTACATTGCCATTTTTTGTTAACACAAAAGCATTATTTGGAAAGATTTGCCAAATTTATTTAACTGCCTACATCTTTTCTGAATTGAAACTCTCACCTTGAATTCAATGATCAGACGTCCCTTCTCATATGGCCTGCGATATACTGGCATACCTTCACTGAGCACTGACTTGACATCACCATGTTTGACAATTTGTCCTACATCAGAGGAAAGATATTTCAGTGCCTGAAAACAGCACAGGAACAAAATGCTACCCAAAACACAGCAGTATAATAAATCAGCAATCTGCATTAAATTACCTTAGTATTCATTTAAAACAATCACTGCATGCTTACACAGTTCCCATTATAAATCGCCTGGGACACAGAAACTGATGAGTATGGAAAAAGGAACTACAAAATACCAGCAAACCAATATTAAATATGGTGAAGTTACTTACCTGGAATTGAGTTTTCATTATGAAAAATTACATACTCTATAAAAATTCAACCTGCCTACTGTGGGCTAAAAGCATTTTCAGTTCAGTTATAGAGGTTGACAACACACCTCGTTCAGACATTAACAGACCCTTCACGTCCTGGGCAGTGTCGTTTCAGGAATATCTGTAGAGCTACCATCCAGTCTCCCAGTCCAGGGCATACAGGACCCAAGCTAGGGTGAGCATTTAGAACTTCTCTTTTGAGGAAGTAATTGAGGGCTCTGAGGTCTAGGATAGGACGAAAAGGCCTTCATCCTTCTTTCGGACCAGAAAAGAGCGAGCATAACTACCACTGCCTACTTCTGGCCCAGGAACCCTCTCTATAGCTCCCTTGGCCATGAGAGTCTTGACTTTCATGCAGAGTAAGGCAAGGTGATCCTCCGGACGATTGCACACTGGAGGTAAAGATGGAGGGGTAATCTCGAAGGAGGGAGGAAATAACCCCTTCAGACTAATCTGCCATACCCCACTTGTCCAATGTGATGTTTCACCAGAGGTGGAGATGCGGTCATCGACCAGCTGAGAGGGATCCTAGGGGATCAGACTAGGAAGGTTTTGCGGTAGAGGAGGGGGATCGTGGCTTGGCTCAACTTCTGGTTTCCCGACCCACGGGCCGGGGTGAACTGTGTTCACGGCCCCGCAGAGATTGCTGAGCTTTCGGGCCCACTGGCCGGAATAGGGTTGGCGCAGTTGATAGCCACTCCATAGCCACGAAAGGAGCGAAAAGCGGATGAGGTCCTAAGGGTTGTGGGAGGCCAAGATTTGCTGCGGCCCGCGAGTCTTTAAAAAAACGCTCAAGGGCAGTATCCGCTTTGTCTCCGAAGAGACGGGAGCCATCAAAGGACATGTCCATGAGGTGAGCCTGGACATTCCCCGAAAAAAACAGATGTTCTCAGTCAGGCGTGATGACGAACGGCTGCAGTCGTGGAAACTGATCTGCCCAACGAGTCAGTCGTGTCCAAGCCACATCTGATGGCGAACTTGGCTGCATCCCTCCAGTCTAAAATAGTTTGAGAGCACAGCCCGTTCCTCCTCCGAGACTCTGGGCAGCACTTGCGTTACCATATCGAATGGGAATAGCGGCCGAACAGGCATGCAGTGTTCACCGACAACAATGCTAAGGACCTCGGCGTCGGACGTGATGCCAGGGAAGGTCGCTGTGGAGGTGTGACTGGCGTCGGTCCTGACCCAGGATCGGGTCCAATCAGAGGCTGTGGTGCCGGAGCCGCAGGTGTGGGAACCATGGAGGGCCCTCCATTCATGGCGCCTGCGGGGCCCGAAGGTGTACCGGCAGGGTCAGGCTGGCCAAATATGGCACAATTGGGGCCACAAAACTCCTTCAGTTGGGCAGAGGTCGCTCCTGGACCCGGAAAGGCAGGGAAACACGAAGCCGAACCAAGCACCCACTCCGACGAGCAGGTCCTTGAACGCAGAGTTTCCTTTGCTGCATTGCGAGACGGGAGGAGAGAAGTCGAAGCATGCTTCGACTTGTGTATTTTATGGTGCCTTTACCTGACTTAGACGAAGAGCACTTTGATTCACTGGAGCAGTGCTTGGACCTTCCTCTCAACCGAGACCTGGACCAGGATCGAGACAGACGAGGCGACCTTCGCTGTGCCGGACCGCGAGTAGTTTTAGGCACCGCTCTCTCACAGCCTTCAGTGCCATGGCCCGGCAGTCGGAGCAGGACTTCGAATCATGGTCGCGCTTCAGGCACCAGAGACACACTAAATGGGGCTTGAACGCGGAAGTCTTTTTACTCAACATAACCTAAACACACCAACGAAGTAGACAAAGGGTCGAAAAAAGTCTGTCAAAAATTGACAGGGAGTAACTCTCCAGCGGATTAGCGCTGGCTGGCGAGGAAAGAAAAAAACTGATGTCAGCGTGCCGGAGTGGCGATTATATGGACGACGCGGATGCCACGATGATTAACACGATGCGGACATCGTCAAGCTGAGTCAACTGACGCCACCTACCAGCGCGCAGGGGTATTGCTAAGAAAAAGCTTCTGGATCGCCTGGAAGTTCAAAAGGTAAGGAATCTGCAGCAAGTTGTCTCTATCAGATACCGTATCTACCCACTGCATCCGGCCGCCCCTGTGCCGTTGGTGGTGAATGTTTGGGGATGTATTGTGGCCCCCACACTGCTTGCCAAAACCCTGAAGTTTGAACCCAGCAGTCGCTTTACTTACCTGCAAGCAGCGTGTCTTCAAGCAAGTCGAGTCTCCATCGGTTAACATTGGGCCCCAACTCCAGATTTGGCCTTTGCACCCGGCTGCTCCTCTACCACTTGTGGTGCAGTGAATGTGCTTACCCGAACCGTGGCCTCTGTTGAGCTTAACCCCCAAAGACTGGAACTGTAAGTTGTGTACTTACCTGCAAACACCCAATATTGTTTTCCTCCCATAGGTGGACATTGCAAAGACTGAAAATTGTTGTGTCATTTATTGGTAACTGTGTGCACAACAAATGTCTTACACTCCTCTGTGTTAGGCCTAAGGCTGCTTGCCCACACTACCACAAATAGAGTGCTTTGGGTTTGCATTGAGCCCTGTACACTTCTGGGGGAATCACTGGACTGTGCACAGTATAACCACCTAGTGGTATACCATACACAGAGCCAGCTTCCTACAATCTGTCACCGCCTTTAGAACGGATTGGGGAAGGGAGAGGGGTCCAACACTGACCCAATCGTGGTCCGTTAGCCACCACTGCAGGTCTTTTGCAGTTCCCTCTGAGATATGGACCATGTTGGAGAGATTTCCCTGATACTGCGCCCACTGGGCCTTCAAGTCCCACTGCAATGCCACATACGACAGCGGGCATGTGTCACCAGCAGAATGCAGGAGGTCATGAGGCTCAACATCCTCAGAGTTAGCCTCACTCAATTTAAAGGAGAGGCACTAAAACATCAGTATCATAGCCTGAATCTGCCACTCTGGAAGATGCGCCCGAAACACAGTGTACAGAACAGCTCCGATGAAAGGGAGTGCCTGAGAGTGAGCCAGGTGTGACTTTGGCATTTTGATGGTGAACCATAGCGAGTGCAGGAGGTTTGCCGTCGTTTTAAAGTGGGTGACAACAGCGTAGAGTGAGCCTGCCTTCAACCAATTGTGAAGGTAGGGTTAAGACTGAAATCCCAGACCTCCGCAGATGAGCTACGACTAACGTCATCACCTTGGTGAACACCTGAGGGGTGCTGGTATGGCAAAAAGGTAGCACAGCAAAGGAAGAGTGCTTGAGGCCCACAGTGAACCACAGATAGCATCTGGACACAGCAGGACGCAAGTCCAACGCTACCACTCAGTCTCCTAGGTCATGGGCATACAAACTTGGGCGAGCGTGAGCATTTTGAATTTCTTATTTAACAAGGAGGTTGAAAAGGTCCTGATCCAGGATAGGACAACGTCCTCCATCGTCCTTTGGTACCAGAAGTAGCAGGAATAACCACAACCTACTTCTTTAGCTTCCTTGGCCAAGAGAACCTGTACTTTGAGAGAGTAAGGAGAGATGGTCCCCTGTCAGCTAATCGCAATGGCGAGTGGGTGGAGGGAATGATACAAAGGGGAGGAAGCAACCCCTTTGGACTATCTGTTGTACCCAACAGTGCGAGGTTATTGACGACCAGTGGAGGTGATGACATTTTGCCTTCCACTGGGTGCCCAAGATGGTAGGAGGGGGACTAAAGAGGCTTGACGAAACGGCTGCCAGGGAGGGTGCGTTTATTTAACTGGCCGTCTCTCCCACATGGTCTCTGGGACCCTCAGCCACAAAAAGACTAGGAAACCTTCTGGCTGTGGTGCCTGGGAGGGTATAGGTGGGGTTGGAGACCTCTTACGTAGCTATGAAGGGCGGATTGGGGTTGCAGAGGGGCCATAGACCAGCCCAAGGACCTGGCCGTAGCACTGCTGTCCTTGAAGCACTCCAGCCCTGAATCCACCTTGCTCTCTACAATTGCAGTTAATCTGGTCTGCTGGTTACTCTAACTTTCCTGGAGCAGTTTCTTATTCTTATGACTGACTTCTGCAAGGGGTCTACCAGGCAAGCAGTCTGTCAGTGAAAGTTATTTTCTTATTGTGACAGAAGGCAGAATGGAGGTGATGTGTCTGAAGTAGCCTTATGTTATCTGACTGCTCATCATAGAAAAACCAAGTGCATGCCTTTACTCTTATGTGGCAGTTGAGGCCAGTCTACCTTCTAGATTGGTCTAGTCGGGTAGGTTTCGTTTCTCTGTCCTCTCCTGAAAAATGACCAGGGATGTCTGGATTATTTCCACCTATTTCCTTTCTTGTGCCTTTTACTTTATTTGATGGGCTGTGTTCTTTGTAGATGATCAGCCACTATCCTAAAGGCTTGGCCCCTTTGTTGCTTGGGTACTTTTCTCTTAGTGGGGGCTCTTCCTGGAATTCTTGTTGCAGAAGTGAGGCTGTTTCTCATGGTTTCCTTTCACTGCCTAGTTTACCTTTATTGCAGGAATGTCGGTCGTGTGGCCTTTGGCTCAGCGTTCCTCTGCTTGCTATATCCTCAATTATAAGGACTGAGGAGGGGCAAAGTGGTAATGCGTCGTCTACTTACTCATAATTTCCATTATACAAAGTCCAACTGTTCCATTCACAGTCCTGCTAACCCACCAACTGTTCCAGTGGTGGCCACATTGATCTGTGGGTCTTTGCTTAAAATACAAAGTGAATGCATCCAAAAGGGTTATGAGGAACAGAAATATTCTGCTGTTTGTGAATCCATTCCAAAATGTGAATAACACCTTCACATCACAAACTTCCAGCAAGGAAGAGGGTAGGCAGACCGAATGCACTATAGCTTGTTAGAGAACTATGAAGTGGGTACCCAGTACAATCATTAGGAACACATGCAAGTCAGTAATCCGTGGGTGAGCAAATCCGGTGCTCATGGGAGACAGTCTTGGGTTTGGAAGGCAGAGCAGGTCCTTTGGGTTCTTGAGGCTGCGGGACACAACGGGATTACGCTGGAGCATGTTTGAGGTGGAGACAGGCCGGTAGGGCTGGGGCCATGTCAGTGGGCGTCCTCTTCTTGATTTCAGCACGGCTTCTTCGGTCCTTCTCTTCTTCTGGTCAGTTCTTGTCTGAGGAGGCACGGTTCAGGGTTGGACCTAAATACTAGATTATGGGGTGTTACAGGTAAGTAAAGGTTGGGACCAATGGGTCCCTTCCTTGGGGTGGGTACACCCCCTATTATGCCACCCTCCAGTGGGAGGGAGCTTAGGCCTCACTCTGTTTGACTGGGTACCCCCCATCTGCAAGATGCAGGGACTGAGTTGTACTTCACCTCGCCCCCCCCTCACTTGAGGGGTGGGGTTGGCAAAGGTGGGCACACCTCCCTTGGTTTTCCTGCTGAATCTCTTGATCAAAGTGGAGGTCAGAACAGGTGGGGGCCAGTTGCTTGAAGCAGCAAAGGCCTGGCGTAGCTCACAAAGGTGGCAAGCCTTTGAAGCCTCCCCTTCGTGGACCCAGCCCATCCTAGGGGGAGGAGGCTTGGCACCTCGTCCCAGGATGTACATTGTTTCAGACCCTTGAGAGAAGCAAGCTCTCGACCCAGGGGTCCACAAACATGTCTGGTGGTGGCAGTTGGCGAGCAGCCACTCAGCCTTGACACTAGTGTTAGGTAGTTTTTCAGGGGGCATCTCAAAGATGCCTTATGAGTGAATTTTTCATTAAATCCCACTTTGGGATCAGTGTGGGTTTAATGTGCTGAGAAGTTTGATACCTAAGTTCCAAGTTTTCAGTAAAGCTATCATGGTGCTGTGGAGTTCGTAATGACAAACTCCCAGCACCATATACTCGTAATGGCAGTACTGCACTGTGTGAGAAAGTGCCATCTTTCTTGCATGGTATGCCCCCACTTTTTGCTAAATTGCTGAATGTACTTCGATTGAGTGTACCCTGGGTTCCTGCCAATCAGGTGCCCAGGGCCTATGTTCCTTCCTTAAACCACACAAACTCCCAATTGGCAAACCCTAGCCACATGTCAGCCCCTAGTAGATGGTACCCTAGGTACCCTGGGCCTTGTGGCCAGGGAAGGCCTCTAAGAGCTGCAGCACTCATTGTGCCACCCTCAGAGGCCCTGTACCCTTACACCCACACTGCCCTTGCAGGCTGAGTGTCTGGGTGCAGGACAAAACAAAGAGTCGACATGGCACACATCACTGTGTACCATGCCCATCACCTACACTGCCAAGGCATATGTCAGCCACCCCTCTAGCTGGGTGCATTACGCCTATGGTGTGGGCACAGGAGCAGGAGCCCTGTGCCCCTACAGTACCCGGGTCCATTCCTGGGCACTGTAAGTGCAGTGCTGTCATTTAAGAGTACATGGTGCTGAGAGCTTGTCAAACACGAGCTCCACAGCACCATATTGGCAACACTGAAGCCTGGGAAGTTTGGTATCAAACTTCTCAGCACATTGAACCCACACTGATGCCAGTGTGGGATTTAATGTACTAAGCACCCCAGAGGGCATCTTAGAGATGCCCCCTTACAGCTAACTTACAATCCACGTCTGCTCTGAGGCTGCCCAGGCTGCCACACAGCAGACACGTTGCTGGACCCCTGGGTGGGAGAGCCCCTGCTCTCCCGGGCCTGCAACAATGCACATCCTGGGTGAGGTGAGAAATCTCCTCCCCCAGGATGAGCCAAGGGAAGCTTCAAAGGCATGCCGCCATTTGGAGTTTCCCCAGGCCACTGCAACCCCCCACTCTGGCGGGAAGCTTGGCCGGAAACCCCATACAAGGACAGGGGATGTGCCAGCCTGCCCCCCCCACCCCTCAGGTGGGGGAGGCGAGGTGAAGCACATCTCCGGGCTCTCGCCATCTTGAAGATGGGAGGCCCTACCCTATCAGGATTAGGCTACTGCCCCCCTCCCACAGGAGAGAGGCAGGATGGAATATGCTACTTACCAGTATGCATCTGTTCTTGGCATGAAGAGCTGCAGAGTTGTACACTTAGCATAGGTCGCCATCTGGTGTTGGGCCCGGATGTTTGCAGTTTGTTTTTCTTCTTGGACCGTCTTTGGAAGTCACGAGTTTGGTGACTCCTCCTTCGGTCCGTACTGCGCATGGGCTTCGGCTCCATCCTCAGATTGTTTTTCGCCAACAGGGAAATGATGGAGCGTAGTAATAACAGTGAGAAACCCATGTGTGTTGTATCTAAATAAGATGGACTGGAACGGATACAGGTAGCCGGGGAGGCGGGTGGGCGTGTACAACTCTGCAGCTCTACATGCCAAGAACAGATGCATACTGGTAAGTAGCATATTCCGTTCGAGGCATATGAGCTGCAGATTGTACACTTAGCATAGATTATATAGCAGTACCCAACCTTAGCGGCGACCACCGGTATCCGTTGCAGCTGTTTGAAAGAGTGTTTTTAGTACAGCCTGGCCCACCCTAGCTTGCTGCTGGGAGTGCACATCTACACAGTAGTGTTTTGTGAATGTGTGCGGTGTAGACCATGTGGCTGCCTTGCATATGTCATCTAAGGGTATATTCCCTAGAAAAGCCATAGAAGCCCCTAACTTTCTTGTAGAGTGGGCTTTAGGGGGAACAGATAATGTTCTCTTTGCCTTCTGATAGCAAATTTGTATGCATTTTACAATCCACCTAGCTATCCCTGATTTTGAGATGGGGTTGCCTTTATGTGGTGGAGAAAAGGAGACGAACAACTGTTTGGTCTTCCTGAAGGGTTGCGTTCTTTGTATGTAATAAAGCAACGCTCTTTTCACATCTAGTGTGTGTAAGGCCCTTTCCGCAACAGATTGGGGTTGCGAAAAGAAGACAGGTAATTCCACTGATTGATTGAGGTGGAAGGGGGTAATGACTTTGGGCAGGAACTTCGGATTAGTTCGAAGTATGACCTTGCTGTGATGCATTTGTATGTAAGGTTCCTGTATGGTGAACGCTTGTATTTCGCCAACCCTTCTAAGGGAAGTGATAGCTACAAGGAAAGCTGTTTTCCAGGTGAGAAATTGTAGCTCACATTTGTGCATTGGTTCGAAGGGCGGACCCATTAGTCGTGTAAGGACCAAATTTAGATTCCATACAGGGGAGGGTGGTGCCCTGGGAGGAATTACTCGTTTAAGGCCTTCCATGAAGGCTTTAATAGCGGGCACTCTGAAGAGTGACAAATGCTGTCTGTTTTGTAGATAGGCAGCGATCGCTGCTAGGTGTAGGCGTATGGATGAATACGCCAGGTTACACCTGTGAAGATGGAGCAGATAGCATATGATGTGTTGTATGGATGCATCTAGAGGGTTGATTGTATTGTTACGGCAGTACATTACAAATCTTTTCCACTTTGCGGCATAGCATGCTCTAGTGGTAGGACGTCTGGCTTCCATGATGATGTTCATGCAATCAGGGGGAAGGTTAAGGTACCCGAATTCTAAGATTTCAGGAGCCAGATCGCCAGGTTGAGCTGAGCTGGGTCCGGGTGCCTGATTTCTCCATGGTTCTGGGTTAGGAGGTATGGGGAAAGGTGCAGTTTTTGATGTGGTACCACTGATAGTTGTAGTAGCGTGGTGTACCACGGCTGTCTGGCCCACGTCGGAGCTACCAGAATGAGTGTGAGGGAGTGCTGTTGTAGTTTCCTGACCACTAATGGAATTAGTGGGAGAGGTGGAAAGGCGTATGCAAATCTGCCTGACCAGTTCATCCATATCGCATTGCCCTTGGACAATGGGTGTGGGTATCTGGCGGCGAAGCTTGGGCATTTTTTGTTTTCGTGGGTGGCGAAGAGGTCTATTTGAGGATGCCCCCACTGTTGGAAGAATGGGTGAAGAACTTGTGGATGCAGTTCCCATTCGTGTAGTTGTTGAGTCTGTCTGCTGAGCAGATCTGCTATGGTGTTTTGTACGCCTGGAACATGTTGTGCCAGGAGAAAAATGTTTTGGGGAATTGCCCATCTCCATATGCTCTGGGCTAAGCGGGAGAGCTGGGGAGAGTGTGTCCCCCCCTGTTTCTGTATATAATACATCGCAGTCATGTTGTCTGTGCGAATGAGGACTGCTTTGCCTGAAATCTGCTTTTGGAAAGATTTTAGGGCTAGAAAGATCGCCAAAAGCTCCAGATGGTTGATGTGGAGCGTTTTTTGCTGTGGCGTCCATAGACCTTGCATTGTGAGGTGTAAGAGGTGCGCTCCCCAGCCGGAGAGCGATGCGTCCGCTGTTAGAGTCACTTGGGGAACCGGGTCCAGGAACGGCCGTCCCTTGGAAAGGTTTGTGGTGTTCCACCACTGCAGAGAGTGATGTGTGCGGCCGTCCACCAACACCAGATCCGTCAGCTGACCCTGGGCCTGGTTCCACTGTTGTGCTAGGCACTCCTGAAGTGGACGCATGTGGAGTCTTGCATGGGGCACTATGAAGATGCAAGACGCCATCATCCCTATGAGCTTCATAAACACTCTTGCTGGTAGAGAGTGTTGAGGAAGGAATATTTTGCGTAAGGCTAGAATGCTTGTGATTCTGGCTGAGTTTGGATAGGCAATGCCTTTTGAGGTGTCTATGGTGGCCCCGAGATATTGCTTTGTGTGAGATGGTATGAGGTGGGACTTTTGGTAGTTCACCGTGAAGCCTAGCTGATGAAGCAGTTGGATGGTGCTGTTTGTATGTTGCACGCATTGGTGGTAGGACGCGGCTTTTATGAGCCAGTCGTCTAAGTAAGGGAAGACGTGAACATGTTGACGTCTGAGGTGTGCTGCTACTACTGCTAGGCATTTGGTAAACACCCGTGGTGCAGTGGTGACCCCGAAGGGGAGAACCTTGAATTGGTAATGTTGCCCGTCCACCACGAACCTGAGGTATTTTCTGTGAGAGGGGTGTATTGGAATGTGAAAGTACGCGTCTTTCAGATCCAGTGTTGTGAGAAAGTCTCCCTGGCAGAGGAGTGGGAGGACTTGTTGTAAGGTGACCATGTGAAAGTGGTCTGAATGTATGTAGGCATTTAGAGGCCGGAGATCCAGAATGGGTCTGAGGGTCTCGTCTTTCTTTGGGATTAAGAAATATAGGGAGTAGACCCCTAGATTTCGTTGATTGTCGGGTACCTGCTCTATAGCGTGTTTCTGGAGGAGCGAGAGTACCTCTTGTTTGAGCAGTGTGGAATGCTCTTGGGACATTGGACGGTGCCTTGGTGGGATATTGGGTGGGGTAGATGTTAGCTCGAGGCAGTACCCTGACCGAATGATTTGGGTCACCCATTTGTCCGATGTTATGGACTCCCATACGTGGATAAAATCTTGTAGTCTGCCCCCGACCGGAGTGGAATGGTCTGGGGGGAGCGAAGGGGAGTCATTGTGCGGGTGGGGTGGCAGAACGGGTATTGTTGGTTTTGCCCCTGCCCTTATTGTTGTTGCCTCTGTAACCACCTCTTTGGTTGCCCTTTGAAAAGGTATTTTGAGGAGGGGATTTGTAGGAGGTAGAGGCATTATCGGTGGAGGAGCCTCTACCTGTGCCACGAAAGGACGAGCGTCGAAAGGAACGCTTAGAGGCTTGGGTCTGGAGCGCTCCCATAGACTTCGCTGTGTCTGTATCTTTCTTCATTTTTTCGAGCGCTTCGTCTACCTTTGGGCCAAAGAGTGTTTGCTGGTCAAAGGTGTGATTAAGTATTGATGTCTGGACCTCAGGCTTGAACCCTGATATCCTGAGCCAGGCATGGCGGCGAAGCAGGACACTGGTGTTTATGGCTCTAGAAGCAGTGTCTGCTGCATCGAGGGCACACTTAATGGAGGTGTTTGTGATTAGTTTGCCCTCCTGTATCAGGTCATGAGCTTGGCGTTTGTATTTCTCTGGAAGGTGCTGCATAAGAGCCTCTAATTCATCGTAGTGTGCTCTATCATATCGCGCAAGCAGTGCTTGTGTATTTGCAATGCGCCACATGTTTGCAGCCTGGTAGGCGGTGCGTTTACCAGACGCGTCCAGAAGTTTAGATTCCTTGTCTGGTGGTGGGGCATCTCCTGAGGATTGGGAGTTAGCCCGTTTTCTAGCTGTGGAGACAACTAGGGAATCTAGAGGAGCAGGGCCCTTGATGTATGCAGGGTCTGTGGGTGCCGCCTTGTACTTCTTCTCTATTCTAGGGTTTAGTACTCTGGCTCTGACAGGGTCTTTGAATACCTCTGTAGCGTGCTTGGTGACACCCTTAAGCATGGGTAAAATAGCAGTGGAACGATCTTGTAAATCAAATGTATCCAGTAGGAAGTCTTCTTCCACTGGTTCAGTGTGCATGTCCACCCCATGGTAGTGTGCTGCTCTCTGCACTAAATGGTGAAACCCTAAGGATTCCTCTGGAGGAGACGGCCTTGATGGGTATAGGTCGTCTTGAGGTACATTGGGTACATCAGGGTTATTATAATCCTCCCATGGATCTGGGGTCCCTGGTGGAGTGGAATCCATTGGGGCGTCCCCTGGGTCATTGTCCGGGTCCCTGTCATCCGGATCTGGGGATGGGGCCGGATCGTAGTGAGGTAAAGGTGGAGGGGGTGGTGGTGGGAGGGGGGGTGGCAGTGGGGAGGGTACTCTAAGGGGAGAAGTAGCTGAGTCCCTCTTTTTGGGTGGAGGAGGAGGAGCCGGAGCCTCAAGGCGACGCTTCTTAGTAATCACAGTCAAAAGGCCAGTCTTTGGATCTCTGGACAAAGTCTTTTGTAAAGGGTCTGGTGTAAACAGAGCCAATGGCGCCGAGTCGTCTGTCGGCACCGGCGATTTCGGAACCGGAGGTTTCGATGTTCTGTGTACGCCATGCTTTCTGGAGGTCTCCGTGTGTTTCGGCGTCGAATGCTGTTTCGGCGCCGGAGCGTCGGTGCCGACCGATTTCTGTTTGTGTTTGGTCGGCGCCGAGTGTCCAGGCTTCGGCACCGGTGGTTTCGGAGTCGAGCTGGATTTTGCAGGCTTCGGTGCTGAGTGGTGTTTATCGGCACCGGGCGTCGGCTGGCTCGATCCCGAGCTGCCGTGAGACTTTGAGTGCTTCGACACCGGGCCCGAAGGTGGGGTGATCGAGGCTTTGGTTTTGGTTTTGCCCAGGCCGGCAGGCGAGGGAGTAACCGGAGTCTCTTTGGTTTTCGGTGCGGGGCTGGGAGGGGGTATTGTACTCACGGCCCGCTGTCCTGGTGTTACGTCCTCCCGGTCGGAGTCGTCGGCCTCGGAAGCGCTGACGATGTCTTCTCCCAGTTCGGTGTGTGTCTGCCCCGAAGCTTCGGCGTCGTCTCCGAAGATGTCCGGTGGAGCTGTCGAGGATGAGTGCGCCATGGTGCGTCGAGCCCTTCGATCTCGGATCGTTTTCTTCGATCGAAAAGACTTGCAGGCGGGGCAGTCTCGAGCCTCGTGTTCTGGAGAGAGGCAAAGGTTACACACCTGATGGAGGTCGGTGTGGGGAAATTTAGACCCACATTTTGGGCACTTTTTAAACGGAGTCCTTTCCATCGGCCGGGACCGGAGTCGCGGAGGGCCCGAAGGCCGGTGTCGATGTACGGGATGGAAAAAGTGCCGCTTCGAGAGATGAAGATGATGAGGAACTCGAAGAATCGAGGATTTTCCGTCGAGGCTGGAACCGTAGAAGTTCGAAGCCGGAGCACGAAGTATCACATCCGAGCCCGATGGCGGAAAAAAACAATCTGAGGATGGAGCCGAAGCCCATGCGCAGTACGGACCGAAGGAGGAGTCACCAAACTCGTGACTTCCAAAGACGGTCCAAGAAGAAAAACAAACTGCAAACATCCGGGCCCAACACCAGATGGCGACCTATGCTAAGTGTACAATCTGCAGCTCATATGCCTCGAACAGGGGGTGTACCCACCCCAGGACAAGGACCCATTGGTCCCTGGCCTTCACCTACCTGTAACGCCCCTAAATCTAGTATTTAGGGGCACCCTGAACCTTCCTTCCTTAGATTCCAGATAGAAAATTACAAGAAGAGCAAGAAGAACAAAGACCTGCCCTGCAGCTGCTAAAAAGAGAAGAAGACACCAACTGCTTAGGCCCCAGCCCTACCGGCCTGTCGACTCTCGAACCTGCACCAGCGCGGCATCTCTCGTGGCCAGCAACCTCACCAACCCCGGAGGACCTGGCTACCTTTTGGCTCTAAGCCCCTGGGACTCCCATGAGTAGAGGCTCTACTCAAGAAACCTATTTTTAACCCCTGGCAGCAGCCCGGGACCGCGGACCCAACACACTCTGCACCAGCCAAGCCTGGCCAGTGCCGGAGTGGACAAAGACCCTGAGGACGACCCCACGGCGACTGTGACCTCGAGTCCGGCACCCAAGGACCCCCCCTCGACATCCCGGAAGAAGCCTGCAGCCTCAGAACCCAGTGCCACCCCAGCCGCGATCAACCAGAGGGTAAGATTCTCGACGTCAAAAGGCACCCCTGCACCCGGCGCCCTGCGGCCCCCTGTGCCTAATCCCGGGGTACCCACCTAACCTACAACTACCCAACTTACCTCTCGAAGTGGTGGTGGCACCTGAAACCTCCTCGTCCCCGAGCCTGCAGCCTTTTTCCAAACCGGAACATTCCCATTGATTTCCATTGAGCGCCCGAAGGCTCAAAAGCACCCTGCACCCAGCCGCCCGAGTGGCCCTGGCAGTGCCCTCTCTACACTAACTTACTTCCCCACTTGCCCTGAGTAAGTGACTGCCAGACAGCAGCCACCAACCAAGGCCCCCCTATCCCTCATAGGATAACATTGGGCCTAACTCTCTCTGCACCCGGCCGTCCTGAAACCGCTGAGGGTGAACCAACTGTACCTACCTGACACTGGGGGACCCCTGAGTCCATGCCCGGAATTTCAACTCTGCCAGTCGAGTACTTACCCTTAAACCGCTAACTTCATTTTCCTCATAGGGTAACATTGACTGGCTTTTTCTTCAAAAATCTTCTAAGTGTGAACTTTTCAAAACTGCAAAAATTCACCAAAAATCAGCCAAGTGACAAAAACGAATTTACTCACCTGCTCCTAGGTGAGCTCCCAGTGCTGGATCTTGGTGCCCAGCCCTGACCCT
Source organism: Triturus cristatus (assembly GCF_964204655.1). NCBI lineage: Eukaryota > Metazoa > Chordata > Amphibia > Caudata > Salamandridae > Triturus > Triturus cristatus. The sequence continues at coordinate 91,206,921 of NC_140582.1, forward strand.
GAAAAGTGTTCACAACTATACTTACCTCTAACTCATTTTTCTCCCATAGGAAACCATTGTCTGCTTTTCTGTGAAATTTCTTCTAAGTGTCTATTTTTGCAAATTTGAAATATTCTTTTAAAATCGTACCATTTCTGCAAACGAAATTACTTACCTGCTTCTGATAAGGACCCCAGTCCTGGGTCTAGGCACCCAGTCCTGGATTACTAAAGTAACGATAAAGTACTCTACCTGCAATGTGAATTTCTTGCCATAGAGATCCATTGAATGTTTTCTTTGAAATATTTTCTAAGTGCTAACTTTTGAAATAGCTAAATATTATTTAAAAATCATTACAGTTATTAAGTCGACTTTCATCACTTGATTCTGAATACTGACCCCAGGCTGGTTCTAGGAGCCAGACCTGGAATTCCAAAAGTAATCTGAAAAGTAATTTATTACATATAACCTGAATTTACCATTGAGCTCAATGCATTGTTATGTTTAGGAAATAGGATTGTTTATTGCAACCAACTGTGACTGTTTACACAAATTTATTGCTTAAGACAAAAGTATTTTTATTCAACCTCTCATTCTGAGAAAGTATATTTTCACTCCCTTTGTGGTTCTAAAAATAAAACCAGCATATATTTTTTATATATAAACCATTGGCCTAGAGTTCAGTTATTGAGTGTGTGAAACCATTTGCTGACTGAGTGTCTACAATAAATGCTTTACACTGTCCTCTGGTACTGCCTTACTGCTCGACCAAGCTACCACTTTTGAGAGTAAGGTCATACCTAACTTTGACCTCTATCAGCCTCTGGGGGACTGTGGACTCTGTACACCCTGTACCTATTAGGGAACAGTATATACAGAGCCACTTTCTCACACACTTACAAAGTATAAGAATTGTTTTAGACACCGTAGGGGTACAGGGCTCATGCCCCTGTACCCTCACCACTGGTATAGTGCACCCAGCTAGAGGAGTGGCTGACCTATGCCGGGGCAGGGGCTTGTAGGTATAGGACACAAGAATGTGTGCCATGCCGAGACTTCACTTTGTTCTGCACCAAAGCACGCAGCCTACAATGGCAGTGTGTGTGTGTGTGTGTGTATAAAGGTACAGACAGGGCCTCTAAGGGTGGCACAATAAGTGATGCAGCCCTTAGAGGTCTTCCCTGGCCCGTGCCCTTTGTCTCTAGGGCACCATTTACAAGGGACTGACATGTGGCCAAAGAGTGCCAATTGGGATTGGTTTAAATGCAGATTTAGGGAAAGAACATCGGCCTGTGTACCGGTTTGGCAGGAACCCAGGGCACACTCAGTCAAAGTACATCAGCAGTTTAGCAAAAAGTGGGTGCAACCATGCTAAACTAGGGCACTTTCTTACAATCTGCTCTCACCCAAAGCATGGTTTATCTTTCCTAATAGCAGAACACAAATCAAGAGTCAAAGGTTGGAAGGTGTATGGCAGCAGTATTTCTGGATACTCGTATACAAATTTATATCACCTTAAATAATTAAGACTAAGCAAGAAAACGAACATTCTCTATTTAATTCACATGCACTCACCAGGTTTAGAAGTTATGACGATAGTTCTACTGTCCAATGTAGAAATTGGTCTCTGGAAGCCACACAGTGCCTCAACCAGCTCGATCTCCATATGCATCAAGAGGTCGTCACCACGTCTGACAAAAAAACACAAGTGTCAATGCTGTGGAAGTGTTTAAACTTTGTTCAAGTGTATGCAGTGTGGACAGTAACAGCTACAGCAGATTTGCTTAACAATATTTCAGTGGTGGGAATACATTTCCAACCCTATTTGCTGCAAAATAGTCAGTCGGTAAGTTTGATCCCACAATAATGGAAAATCCGGAGCAGCCTCAATACTGTTTTGCTGAAATGCTTCAAGTAGCTGAACTCCAAAAGGGTTATGAACCCTTTGAAAGATATGCTTGCTAGGAGTCAGCGAATGTTCATCTCTATTTTGGAATTTGTTTTGATGCAAACCAAACATTTACCACCCACAAATCTCTAATCAAGCATCACCCGACCTGGGTAACAAACTAAAGTCATTGGACAATGGATGCACAATCCACACTAAAGACTCCACAGACCCTAGTCATGATGATGTTTTAGAATAACAATGTTGTGTGGGGGACACATTCTTTCAAATGAAATCAGTCACTAATTTATATTGGAGTGTAAAACACCATTTCCCAAGTGCATGTTTGCAATTAAAAGTGTGTCCTTATCCTTTGGCATGAGTGAAACTTGCCATGCCTTTACCATGTCTAGACGTTTCATTATCCCAACATGCACCACCAGTGAGTTAACCAAGCTGTTTTTGAAATTTAATCAGACAAAACGTGAAAACAAAATAAATCCAAGGTCCTCGCTGACAGCAGGAAGCTGTGCGAGAGGATCATAAACACAGAAATGCCACATGAAGGATAGCTAAGATTAGAAACATAAGGAAAAGCTGCATATTTGAAATAATACTCCAGGATGTTCATTTTCTTTTAAATGCAGAAGCAGAATTTTTTTACCCCCAACCATAGAAGCCCAAACACAGTACATTCTCATTTAGAAAACATGCAAGAGGCAGCATTTTTGTATAGAGAGTACTCTAAGAGGCAACGCCTACTGTGCTTTTAAACTAAAAGTTTAATTGTGAAGGACCAGGAAACTGCATTTGGCATAGAGAAGGGGCAAAAAACCCTTTTCAACCATGCATAAATAAGGGCAAAAAAATAAAAAAAAATCTGGTGACACAGGCATTGCCTCTAAAAATTGGAAAAGCTTACAATACTCCTTTGAAACATTCTAAAAAGTAGTACATTCATAGTCTGCAGGGTCATTAAGCTTGCTCAAGTTCTGCATGAACTGGACCAGAATATGCCTCCTTGTGAAGCCTTTTGTTGGAATACAGTGGCAGTCAGGCATTAGTACACTGTGGGGATCCTCAATTTCTGTGGGGTTTACGATTGATGTTCAAGACCATGAGTTCTATAGAACTGCAACTGGATAATCAATTATTCTTAGGGCACTTGACTCTAATAGCAAAGGTGAATAGTAAAAGTTTGATCAAAGTGGTAGATTAGAGGTGCAAATTAGGTTAACACTTAATATCAATGGCCAGTCACTGTTTCTTCTTTGAAAAAGAACATTTGTTTATTCCATCTTTAACTGGTCGATTTACCTTCCATTTAACAAAAGCAGAATGCTGCGCTCACACCTACTGAGACCAAGAAAGAATAAGTCTGCAATGCCCTTTGGGCATCAAGCTCTACAGTTCAAATGAACGACTCCCTGTGGCAGCTTTGCAAAACTTCTGAATAGAACATTTCTCCTCCTCCTAGAAGGAGCTCTTTGCCTTCCTGAGAGGAGTTTCTTACCTTTTTGCTAACCAGTGATAAAGGATAATACATAAAACTCTCCATCTCTCTATGGACTGAATAAAGTCTAGGCCATTTCTGAACAGATCATATTTGACCAAGAGCAGAACAAGCTGATCTACTCGTCTAACAACTAGTTCCTCTTCGATTCCATCAAATAGGAACTGCGATGGGGGGCCTATTTTGCCACCAGCTATGCAAATCCGTATATGGGCTGGTAGGAGGAGCAGGTCCTCAGCATCATACCTGGTTATGAAAATGTGCTCTGGACATATTGATCAATGTGTTTTCCATCTGGAATAGGGATGAGTGTGGGGCACATGATTTCATTGACAGACTAAATGAAGAGGGCTTGTTAAACTTCAAATGTCACATCAGTAGCCATCACGTAGAATCTCAAGAAACTGGGCATTACTGTGAAAGAGGATACACTCATTTCCAAATAATTTAGGAAAGAGACTGCTGGTAAGCTTTTTTTTTTATATGCACAGGGCAGTCATCCCAAAAGTGTATTACACAGTATCCCCTATAGAGCATTGTTAAGAGCAAAGTGGAATTGTAGCATGACACCCAATTCAGTTGAGCAAGAATTTTTACTACAAAGATTTAAAGAATGGGGATACCCGGATGCTACCTTGAAGGCTGCCGTTTTGAGTGATCACAGTGACTAGGGAAGATCTTCTATATGGTATCACCCAGAACAAGACAGACCAGAACAAATATCAGATGTATCACTGCCTATAGTAAGCAATTGGATGAAGTCAATAGAAACATTGGACAATTTTGAGATCTGATCCTGCGATTGAGAAAGTATCTCTGATGGTCTACGTGTGACATTTAGTAAAGGTGTATACCTCATGGTCAGAATAGGTAATAATTATATAATATCAGTAGTCACTAAAAACAGAGTAGTACAAGTTATTTTTTTTACCCGTTACAAATGCAAAGCTTGCAATTTTAGCACAAGTGTATGAGTATCCCCCCCCCCCCCCCCACAGGAAGGTACTAGGGAGATCAGCAAGCACTTTACATGCAACGATTATACAGTATGTAGCTTTACATACCAGTGTAAGAAATTCTATGCTGTAGCAGTATTCATGCATCCTTTGAAGAAAAGGGTGCTGGAGCACTTACGCAATATAGACCGCAAGAATCCCGTTGCTAGATCCTTCAGGGGCTCCATAAAAGCAACAGTAACCAGTTAAAATGTTTTGGAGTCAATCAAATCCCCAAACCTGAAAGGGGAAGAGTATCGTGAACTTGGCATCGAAGGCTGGAAAGTTCATATATTGTAGGATACAAGGAATCATTTTTGGCTGAACACTGAAGACCTCAACGTTCACCTGCGTCCAGGTTAGAAACAAGTTACCAGTAGCAGGAATGAGGGTGAAAATGAATTCCATGTCTCAGATTTCCTCTTTTCCTTCATTTAAATGAGATATACCGTTCCAATTGGACATTACTAATAAGTTCCTTATGGAGACTGTGTAACACATAATTGAACGTGTTCCCTCACATCATGGATTTAAAGACTATCGTACGCCTGAGGACCGCCTGGAAGGTAACCTAGTTTGCAATGTCTCTGTTTCAAGGGCACAGATCTCATTCTGACAAACTCTGCTGCTATTGGTGGCCGGTAGGTTGACCCTAACAAAAAGGTTGTATTGCAGAGATTATTTTATTACTCTGCAAATCTTCCCCTTACATGGCCCTTCTTTCCCTCTTTGGGGTGATCTTATATGGCACAAGACACGCCGCAGAGTAGCACTTCTCAAACATTATTTGCCAGTGGACGGCTCAGTGTGCCTCACTTCAAATGATATTACTTGACCTCACAGCTACACTGGGTGACGTGTTGGTTTGCAGGCTGCCATCTGGAAGATTTGGCGACACTTGTGAGAAAGTGTGTTTTGCATGGTTAGCCCCCTACTTTTTGCCTTGTTTTGATGTGGCTTAAAATGCAGTGCACAGGGTCACTGCCATCCGGGTCCCCCGTGCCAGTGCACCTTTCCTAAAACACATCCCAATTGGTACTTCTGCCTCCTGCAAGTCTCTAGTAAAGGGTACCTGGAGATTGGGAGCTGAAGAGGGTCCCTTGGGACCCCCCCTTACTGGGACAATGCCACTGCCCTTACAGCCTGCATGCTCCTGTTAGGCAGAAAACAACAGTCATCATGGTACCCTGCCTGGGTGCCATGCCAGCTAGTACTGCCTGACAGAGAAGGCAAGTCACCCCTCTAGCAGGTCTCACAGATCTAAGGGTGGTTCTATACTCCAGGTGAGGGCATATCTGCATGAGCTTCTAAACAGATCACAAGGCAGAACCGCTCTTCTCAGGAAGAGAACTTGGTATTCTCAGAGGGAACGGAGCCTGAAGAGATTGGGCCTTACCAGGCAGATCTCTTGGGCCCAGGGGTACCCTCTAGGATGGAACAGTGCCAGGGGCGAGAACCCTGTCCCACTCTTGAAAGCCTGAGGCAGCAAGCTGCTGCACAGAAAAAGGGTGAGTGGCACCCACAGGGTATATTAGGAGGATGGACTCCTATACACTGGGGCCAGAGACTCAACACCTGGTGCAACCAGGAGAGTGGTTGTCCTCAGAATTTGAGAGTTTCCTCCTACTTTGGTCCATGACATCCCCTTGGAATAGGCTAGTCAACCAATTCTACTGTTCAGGGAGGTCTCGGAAGGTGAAGGACTTGTCAATCCTGTGTCACCTGCCAGGCCAGTGGCATGGCAGGAAACCGCTGAAAAGCCCCCTTAATTGCACCTTCCAATGGTTGGGGTAGGAGTCAACATTGTTGGCCCCCTGGGCCCTTCAACAGCCTCAGGGAACATATATATTCTGATGGTAGTGGATCATGCCACCAAGTATCCCAAAGCTATTCCCCTAAGGGCACCAATGGTGGCAAAAGCCCTCCTTGGTGTATTTACCTGGGTTGGTTTCCGAAAGAAGGTGGTATCAGACAGAGGTACAAACGTCATGCCTGCTTACCTAAAACACACGTGGGATGGGTGTGGAGTTAACTACAGATTCACCCTATCATCCACAAACCACTGGCCGGGCGGAGAGATTCAACCGGACATTAAAAGGCATGATAAATGGTGCTACCAGAAAAACTCAGAAGGAGAGGGGATGTCCAACTTCCATGCCTGCCTTTTGCCTACAGGCAAGTGGCACAGAAGGCAGTGGGGTTTTCACCCTTTGAACTTTTGTTTGGGCATCCTGTTAGAGGTACTCCAAGTCTGGTAAGAGAAGGTTGGGCAAAACCTCTCAAAGAACCAAAACAAGACATAGTAGACTACGTGCTTGACCTTTGTTCCAGGATGGCCAAGTACATGGAGAAAGCAAGCCAAAACCTTCAGGCCAGGCAAAAACTGCAAAAGCAGTGGTGTACCAAAATGCTACTCTGGTAGAATTTAAACCAGGGCAGAAGGTATGGGTATTGACAAGTGGAGTGGGCCCTAGTCTGTTCTTGAAAGAAAAGGGGAGCTCACCTATCTTGTGTACATTGGAAGTTGCAAACACCTCAAAAGGGTGATACATGTTAACCGCCTGATTATGATGGAGCAGACATGACCGTGCTCATGGTCACAGACTCCTTCCCAACAAGCCATATGATGGGTCCAAGGATGGAGTGGTCGTTTCAGACACACTCACTGCCCAACAGCAAGCAAACAGCAGGCAAATCCTAAGTCAGTATGCTGAGCTCTTCACTCTGACCCCATGTCAGACTAGCTGGTGAACCAATGATGTGGACACTGGTGACAGCCTACCTGTCTAAAACAAAATTTACAGGCAGTCCGATAAGGTCAGAGAGCATCCAAGCTAAAGTCAACAAGATGCTGGAATTGGTTTTCATCGAACCCTCGGAGTCCACGGGCCAGCCCATTTGTCCTAGTCCCTAAACCTTACTCCAAGGGTGAAAAGAAAGAAATGAGGTTGTGTATGGACTATAGGGGCCTCAATGTTGTGACAAAAACTGATGCACACCCAATAACCCAATAGAATCCTACGTTGACTTGATGCTGGAACCAGATACGGGTCCAGTTTAAGATGTGGATTATGGCTCTACATCATTAGTGTGTTTGGAAATTTCTCCGTCAAACACCTCTTCATTGAAGACTTTCAGAATCCATATCCTTCTGAAATACAGGAACGCAGACGATAATCTTCTAACACAGCTTCTGGGTCTCTTTAATGGCAGCATACGGGCGAAATGTGTTGGCTGTATTGGCAAACCATATGAAATAAAGGATCTAATTTATAAAGACAACCTCTCGTTTCGTTTGTGCATGTTTGGCAATTGTGCCTTTACTGCTTTACATGTTTTTCTTGTTGCCTCTCTTTTTGTCTGATGCACACCCAATCCCTGGAGCATATTGTGAGAAAGTGCCATCTTTCTTGCATGGTATGCCCCCACTTTTTGCTAAATTGCTGAATGTACTTCGACTGAGTGTACCCTGGACTCCTGCCAATCAGGTGCCCAGGGCCTATGTTCCTTCCTTAAAACACACAAACTCCAAATTGGCAAACCCTGGCCACATGTCAGCCCCTGGTAAATGGTACCCTAGGTACCCAGGGCCTTGTGACCAGGGAATGCCTCTAAGGGCTGCAGCACTCATTGTGCCACCCTTAGAGGCCCTGTACCCTTACACACACACACACACACTGCCTTTGCAGGCTGAGTGTCTGGGTGCAGGAGAAAATGAAGAGTCGACATGGCACACATCTCTGTGTGCCATGCCCATCACCTACACTGCCAAGGCATATATCAGCCACCCCTCTGGCTGGGTGCCTTATGCCCATGGTGTGGGCACAGGAGCAGGAGGCCTGTGCCCCTACAGTACCCAGGTCCATTCCTGGGCACTTTAAGTGCAGTGCTGCCATTTAAGAGTACATGGTGCTGAGAGCTCGTCAAACACTAGCTCCACAGCACCATAATGGCAACACTGAAGACTGGGAAGTTTGGTATCAAACTTCTCAGCACATTAAACCCACACTGATGCCAGTGTAGGATTGAATATGCTACTTACCAGTATGCATCTGTTCTTGGCATGTCGGGCTGCTGACATTCAGATCTGTGCATAGATCGCCGCCTAGTGTTGGGTCCGGATGTTTGCACGTTGTTGTCCTGGCAGAGTCTTCGAAGTATCACGAGATAGGTGACTCCTCCCCTGGACCACAGTGCGCATGGGCATCCTCTTCATCCTTAGATTGTTTTTCGCCATTGTGGCAGTGATGGAGTAGATACAGTAAGTGATGACCATGCTATACAGTAATTCTGAGAGCTGCAGCCGCTACAGGCGCCGGGGAGGAGGGTGGGCGATATGAATGTCAGCAGCCCTACATGCCAAGAACAGATGCATACTGGTAAGTAGCATATTCAGTTCGAGGCCTGTGGGCTGCTGAATTCATATCTGTGCATAGAATTGAATATGCTACTTACCAGTATGCATCTGTTCTTGGCATGTAGGGCTGCTGACATTCATATCTGTGCATAGATCGCCGCCTAGTGTTGGGTCCGGATGTTTGCACGTTGTTGTCCTGGAAGAGTCTTCGAAGTATCCTTGGATAGGTGACTCCTCCCCTGGACTACAGTGCGCATGGGCATCCTCTCCATCCTCAGATTGTTTTTCGCCATTGTGGCAGTGATGGAGTAGATACAGAAAGTGATGACCATGCTTGCAATAATTCTGAGAGCTGCAGCTGCGACAGGCGCCGGGGAGGAGGGAGGGCGATATGAATGTCAGCAGCCCTACATGCCAAGAACAGATGCATACTGGTAAGTAGCATATTCAGTTCGAGGCATGTGGGCTGCTGAATTCATATCTGTGCATAGAATACATAGCAGTGCCCTCTATTGGCGGCGGCTACCCGTGCCAGCTGCAGCGGTCTGAAAAAGTGTTTTGAGAACAGCCTGTCCTACAGCTGCCTGCTGTTTTGACTGCACATCTACGCAATAGTGTTTTGTAAATGTGTGTGTAGTGGACCATGTGGCTGCTCTGCATATATCATGCAGGGGAATATTTCCTAGGAAGGCCATGGAAGCCCCCAACTTGCGTGTTGAGTGGGCTCGTGGTGGAATAGTTAATGTGCGTTTTGCCTTTTGATAACAGATTTGAATACACTTAACTATCCATCTGGCTATCCCTGCTTTGGAGATTGCGTTACCTTTGTGGTGTGGGGCAAAGGCAACGAACAGTTGTTTTGTCTTCCTGAAGGGTTTAGTCCTGTCGATGTAGTACATGAGGGCCCTCCGTACATCTAGTGTATGTAGTGCCCTTTCTGCAACAGTTTGTGGGTTTTGGAAGAAAACGGGCAGTTCAATAGTTTGATTCATGTGGAACTGCGATATTACTTTGGGCATGAATTTGGGGTTGGTACGTAGTACGACCCTGTTGGCGTGAACCTGTATAAATGGCTCTTGAACGGTTAGTGCCTGGAGTTCACTAACTCTCCGTAGGGAAGTGATCGCTATAAGGAAGGCCACTTTCCAGGTAAGGAATTGAATCTCGCATGAGTGTAGAGGTTCAAAAGGTGGACCCATCAGGCGTGTGAGGACCAAGTTGAGGTTCCACATTGGAGCCGGTGGGTGACTAGGTGGAATGACTCGTTTGAGCCCTTCCAAGAATGCTTTGATGGCAGGCACTCTGAATAGAGAGAGGTGCTGCCTGGTTTGCAGATAGGCTGAGATTGCGGTCAAATGGACACGTATAGAGGCGTACGCCAGATTGCATCGGTATAGGTGTAAGAGGTAACAGATGATGTTTTGGATGGATGCGTCCAGCGGGTTAACGTCATTATTACCGCAATAAATGACGAACCTTTTCCATTTGGCTGCATAGCAAGCTCTGGTAGTGGGTCTCCTGGCCTCCTTGATAATGTCCATACAGTCAGGTGGCAGGTTGAGATAGCCAAACTCTAGGACTTCAGGAGCCAGATCGCCAGGTTCAGCTGTTGCGGATCTGGGTGCTGAACCTCTCCATGGTTCTGCGTCAAGTGCGCGGGTTTGATCCGCAGCCTTTGATGCGGCACCACGGAAAGTTCGAGGAAGGTGGTGTACCACGGCTGGCGTGCCCACGTGGGAGCAACTAGGACGAGTGTCAGGGAGTGTTGTCGGAGTTTGCGAGCCACCAGCGGTATCAACGGTGCTGGGGGAAAAGCGTACGCAAATCTGCCGGACCAGTTCATCCATATCGCATTGCCCTGCGACTGCGGATGGGGGAATCTGGCGGCGAAGCTTTGGCATTTTGCGTTTTCGCTTGTCGCGAATAGGTCTATCTCTGGATGACCCCACTGCTGGAAGTACGGTTGGAGTACTGATGGATGTAACTCCCACTCGTGCATCTGGTGGCTGTGTCTGCTGAGCAGATCCGCCATCTGGTTGTCCTTGCCGGGGAGGTGTTCCGCCATGAGGAACATGTTCCTCTGAATGGCCCACTTCCACATGCTCTGAGCCAGATGAGACAACTGTGGAGAGTGTGTTCCTCCCTGCTTCTGTATGTAGTACATTGCGGTCATGTTGTCCGTCCGGATCAACACGACCTTGTTGCACAGGTGTACTTTGAATGCCTTCATGGCCAGGAAGATTGCCATCAGTTCCAGAAGGTTGATGTGCATCCTCTTCTGTTGTGTCGTTCATAGTCCCTGCACTGTGTAGTGGAGTACATGAGCTCCCCATCCCTGGAGAGACGCGTCCGCTGTCAGTACTATTTGTGGGACAGGCTCTTGGAACGGTCGGCCCTTGCAAAGGTTTTGTGGATTCCACCAATGCAGAGAGTTGTATGCCCGACCGCTCACCAACACTAGGTCTTTCAACTGTCCTTGAGCCTGATTCCACTGACGTGCTAGGCACTCCTGAAGCGGGCGCATATGTAATCTCGCGTGCGGGACTATGAAGATGCAGGAGGCCATCATGCCTATCAACTGCATAAACACTCGCGCTGGAAGCGAGTGATTGGGTTTGAACTTGGAGATCAGCAGTTGCATGCTGTTGATCCTCACCAAATTTGGCTGCGCTGTGGCCGCTAGAGTGTCTATAGTCGCGCCCAGGTACTGTTGTACGTGGGCGGGCTGGAGATGGGACTTTGGGTAATTTAGTGAGAATCCCAGACTGTGAAGAAGGTGAATGGTGCGGGACATGTGGCTTGCACATTGCTGGGCTGACTTCGCTTGAACGAGCCAGTCGTCTAGGTAGGGGTAGACGTGTATATGCTGCCTCCGTAGATGTGCTGCCACCGTAGCTAGGCACTTCGTGAAAACCCTGGGCGCTGTTGTCACGCCGAAGGGAAGGACTTTGAACTGATAGTGCTGCCCCTGAACAGTGAACCTGAGGTATTTTTTGTGTGAGGGGTGGATGGGTATGTGAAAGTACGCATCCTTGAGGTCCAGTGAGGCTAGGAAGTCTCCCTGCTTGAGAAGCGGAAGGACTTGCTGTAGAGTGAGCATGTGAAAGTGCTCTGAAAGAATGTACTGGTTCAGGGGTCTCAGGTCTAATATAGGCCTGAGCGACCCGTCCTTTTTTGGAATTAAGAAGTAGAGGGAGTAAACCCCCGTACCCTGCTCGTGGATGGGTACGACCTCGATAGCGCCTTTTAGAAGCATACTTTCTACCTCTTGCTGTAAGAGCGTTAAGTGCTCTGAGGACATAGGACGGTTTCTTGGTGGTATTGTGGGTGGAGTGGAGGTTAACTCCAGACAGTAACCGTATTTTATAATATCTTTGACCCACCTGTCCGTGGTGATGGAGTTCCACGTGGACAGGAACCGTCGTAGCCTTCCCCCGACAGGTGTTATGTGGTCGGGAGGAAGGGAGAGGGCGTCACTGCTTGTTCTTGGGGGAGGACCTGGTGTTGCCGTAGCCACGTCCTCTGCCCTTTGTACTGGAGCCACGATATCCACCTCGGGTGTTTTTATCGTAGGTGGTCTGCGTATTGCCTTTGTTATATGTTTGTTGTGACCCCTGTCCTCTGCCTGCTCCCTTGTTTCCGGGGCGACGAAAGGAGCCGCTCCGAAAGGACTGAGTTTGTAGGGCGCCCATGGACTTTGCAGTGTCCGTGTCCTTTTTTATCTTCGAGGGCGGTGTCAACCTCAGGCCCGAATAAATAGTCGGGGTTGACGGGCTGGTTAAGTATATTGTTTTGTACCTCAGGCTTGAATCCTGAGATACGTAGCCAGGCGTGACGTCGTAGTATGACGCTAGTGTTGATGGCCCTGGCAGCCGTGTCTGCAGCATCTAGTGCACATTTGATGGAAGCATTTGTGAGTAGCTGTCCCTCTCTGATAAGGATTTCTGCACCTTCTTTGTAGGGGTCAGGGAGGTGTTGAAGTAGTTGTTCCATTGTGTCATAGTGCGCTCTATCGTAGCGAGCGAGGAGCGCTTGAGTGTTGGCTATGCGCCATATGTTTGCAGCTTGTGCGGCAACTCGCTTGCCGGAGGTCTCTAGCACCTTGGACTCCTTGTCCGGGGGAGGAGCGTCACCCGTTGTCTGCGAGTGTGCCCTCTTGCGAGCATTCGCTACAACGATGGAGTCGAGTGGTAATTGGCCTCTGATGTAAGTAGGATCCCCAGGTGCTGATCTGTATTTCTTATCAATCCTGGGGTTTATCACTCGTGCCCTGGTGGGTTCCTTGAAAATGTCCGTGGCTGGCTTAAGGACCCCCTTCAACATTGGCAGAGTCTTTACATGTCTTTCTGAGGATGCAAAGGTGTCCATTAGAAAGTCATCTTCGATGATATCAGAGTGAAGCTGTACATCATGGTTGTTTGCCGCACGTTCGATAAGAGCGTTGAACGCCGCAGTATCCTCTGTGGGAGATGTTTTCGCCCCATAGAGTTGTGGGTCCTGTGCATCAAGAGGTGCACCGGGGTCTGCAGGGTCGCCCCAAGTTTGATCAGGGTCCTGCTGGTCATCAGGGTCCGTGTCCACATGGTAGGGGACTTGTTCATCCATGTAGTCCTCCAATGCATCCGTGTCGGAGCGTGTGGGGGAGGCCCGGTGTGGATCCTGGTAGGATGAATGGAAAGGTTCATACAGGAGAGGTTCTGAGTCCACAGGCAGCTTCCTCTTTAGCGGGATCCTGAAAGGTTCCAATGGCGGTTCCGAAGTTATCCTTCGGTCGTGGAGAACCATCCTGCCAGTGTCGGCGTCGATGACGTGTGACGGAGACGCCTCAACAGGTGTAACCGTAGTCTTGGTGACCCGTGCCCTGAGTTGAAACACCTTCGGGATTGTGGATGGAGGCAAGCCGAAGGTAATGTTGGTTGGCACCGACGAAGCCGCTGGAGTTCCGATCGATCCGGAACCCGACGGGTCCTGGAGGCCAGCCGCGGATTTGCAGCCTGGCGTCGTGCCAGGTCGTACTTGGGGCGCCTTTGAGGTTGTGGCCCCGGCCAGGTTCGTCGAGGCGGCCGTAGATTTCTTCGGCGCCGGTGGTGCATCGAGTCGAGGTGCGGAGATCACCGTCGACGTCTTCGACACGTGAGGTTTTGGTGTCGTCGAGGGAGTGATGCGAGACGTAGCCGGCGGTACGGCCCTCGGTGTCGGTGGCATCGAAGCCGGTAACCGAGCAGGTTTGTCGGCGCCGATGGCCTTTTTCCGTTTGTCGACTCCCACGTCGCCCGTTTCAAGTTCGGCACCGAAGTCTCTCTTGGTGCGGTCGGTGCCGACACGGTGCGCTGGCGTCGAAGGCGTCGATCCGACCTGCGCCACTTTCAGTTTCGGTTTCGTTTGAACCGGAGCAGCTTTCGGTTTCGGTTTCGTGGAAGGGAAACCAGCTGGTTTAAGCGGTAATGGCTGTCTCTGAACGTCCGAGGCCGGGCCCGAGGGCGGGGCCGAAGGACTGCGGGATAGGTCTCGGGTAAGGCCCGAAGGCGATCCCTCGACCGGAGCCATAGTCTGTGGCACTGGTGAGTTTTCGGTTTGAACAGGTAGGCCTTGTTCATCATCGGAGCTACTCTCTTCGGCCCCTAAGGCCTCCTCGTCGTCTCCTACCTCGGTGTCGTCTTCACCTCTGTGGAAGAGTGACTCGTCGGCCTCGTCCGATCCGGGTTCGTGTTCGGAAACGGGACTAGAGGGCAAGACTTCTACTTCTTCGACGTCGTCGGCTTCGTCGAAGATGTCTGCTGGGGCCGGTGCCGCGTGCTGCGCCTCGAGTCTCGCCGCTCGACGATTCCGTAGAGTCTTCTTGGAACGGAACCGGGCACAGGCCATGCATGTCGATTCGTCGTGGTCCGGCGAAAGGCATTTGTTGCACACCGGATGGACGTCGATGTGTGGGTACTTCGCATTACATACCGGACACCTTTTGAATGGCGTCCTCGATTCCATCGTCGAAGTAGTCGATGGACAGGTAAATGCGAACACAGTCGGTGCTGAAAGTTAGTAAACTAACAGATAGTATCGAAACCCGATCGATAAACAGTACCGACGCGAACTAAAGGCCTTGTGGCCTCGACAAAATTTTTTCCTAACTTGAGCTAAGATAGCACATCCGAACCCAATGGCGGAAAAAAACAATCTGAGGATGGAGAGGATGCCCATGCGCACTGTAGTCCAGGGGAGGAGTCACCTATCCAAGGATACTTCGAAGACTCTTCCAGGACAACAACGTGCAAACATCCGGACCCAACACTAGGCGGCGATCTATGCACAGATATGAATTCAGCAGCCCACATGCCTCGAACACATAGCAGTTCCTCCATTAGCGGCGGCTACCCGTGCCGGCTGCAGCAGTCTGAAAAAGAGTTTTGAGAACAGCCTGTCCTACAGCTGCCTGCTGTTTTGAGTGTACATCTACACAGTAGTGTTTGGTAAATGTATGTATAGTGGACCATGTGGCTGCTCTACATATTTCCTGTAAAGGAATGTTTCCTAGGAAAGCCATGGACGCCCCTAACTTTCGTGTTGAGTGGGCTCGTGGGGGAATCGTTAATGTGTGTTTAGCTTTGTGATAGCAAATTTGAATACATTTAACGATCCATCTGGCTATCCCTGCTTTGGAAATGGCGTTGCCCTTGTATTGTGGAGAAAAGGCAACGAAAAGTTGTTTTGTTTTCCTTAAGTCCTTCGTTCTGTCTATATAGTACATGAGGGCCCTCTTCACATTTAGTGTATGGAGCATTCTCTCTGCGACATTTTGTGGATTTTGAAAGAAAACAGGCAGTTCAATAGTTTGATTCATGTGGAACTGCGATATCACTTTGGGCATGAATTTGGGGTTGGTACGTAGTACCACCCTGTTTGTGTGAACCTGTATGAATGGCTCTTGAATGGTTAGTGCCTGGAGTTCACTAACTCTTCTTAATGAAGTGATTGCCACTAAGAAAGCTACTTTCCAGGTGAGGAATTGAATCTCACATGAATGGAGAGGTTCAAAGGGTGGACCCATTAATCTGGTGAGGACCAAATTGAGGTTCCACACCGGTGCCGGTGGGTGTCTTGGGGGAATTACTCGTTTGAGTCCCTCCAAGAAGGCTTTGATGGCAGGCACTTTGAATAAAGAGAGGTGCTGCCTGTTTGAGATGGGCTGCTATCGCGGTTAAATGGATACGTATTGAGTTGTATGCCAGATTGCATCGGTATAGGTGTAGGAGGTAACAGATGATGTTTTGAATGGATGCGTCCAGCGGGTTAATGCATTGTGGTTGCAGTAAATGACAAACCTTTTCCATTTAGCCGCATAGCAAGCTCTGGTAGTGGGTCTCCTGGCCTCCCTGATGATATCCATACAGTCAGGTGGCAGGTTTAGATAGCCAAACTCTAAGACTTCAGGAGCCAGATTGCCAGGTTCAGCTGTTGCGGATCTGGGTGCTGAATCTCGCCATGGTTCTGCGTTAAAAGTGCGGGTTTGATCCGCAGCCTTTGATGCGGCACCACGGAAAGTTCTAGAAAGGTGGTGTACCATGGTTGGCGCGCCCATGTGGGAGCAACTAGGATGAGTGTCAGTGAGTGTTGTCGCAGTTTGCGTGCCACTAGAGGTATTAGTGGCGCTGGGGGAAAAAGCGTACGCAAATCTGCCGGACCAGTTCATCCAGATCGCATTGCCCTGTGACTGTGGGAACCTGGCGGCAAAGCTTTGGCATTTTGCGTTTTAGTTTGTGGCGAATAGGTCTATCTCTGGATGATCCCACTGTTGGAAGTACGGTTGGAGAACTGACGGATGTAGCTCCCACTCGTGCATCTGGTGGCTGTGTCTGCTGAGCAGATCCGCCATCTGGTTGTCCTTGCCGGGGAGGTGTTCCGCCATAAGGAATATGTTCCTCTGAATGGCCCACTTCCACATGCTCTGAGCCAGATGAGACAACTGTGGAGAGTGTGTTCCTCCCTGCTTCTGTATGTAGTACATGGCAGTCATGTTGTCCGTCCGGATCAACACGACTTTGTTGCACAAGTGTACTTTGAATGCCTTCATGGCTAGGGAGATTGCCATCAGTTCCAGAACGTTGATGTGCATCTTCTTTTGTTGCGTTGTCCATAGTCCCTGCACTGTGTAAGTGAGTACATGAGCTCCCCAACCCTGGAGAGAGGCGTCCGCTGTCAGTATTATTTGTGGAACAGGCTCTTGGAACGGTCGGCCCTTGCAAAGGTTTTGTGGATTCCACCAATGCAGAGAGTTGTATGCCCGACCGCTCACCAACACTAGGTCTTTTAATTGCCCGTGAGCCTGATTCCATTGACGTGCCAAGCACTCCTGAAGCGGGCGCATATGTAGTCTCGCGTGCGGGACTATGAAAATGCAGGAGGCCATCATGCCTATCAGCTGCATGAACACACGCGCTGGAAGGGAGTGTTGAGGTTTGAACTTTGCGATCAGCAGTTGCATGCTGTTGATCCTCACTAAATTTGGCTGAGCTGTGGCTGCCAGAGTGTCTATGGTCGCGCCCAGGTACTGTTGTACGTGTGCGGGTTGGAGATGTGATTTTGGGGAATTTAGTGAGAATCCCAGACTGTGAAGAAGGTGAATGGTGAGGGACATGTGGCTGGCACATTGCTGGGCTGACTTTGCCTGAACAAGCCAGTCGTCCAGGTAAGGGAAGACGTGAATGTGTTGTCTCCGTAGATGTGCCGCCACTGTTGCTAGGCACTTGGTAAAGACCCTGGGTGCTGTTGTTACTCCGAAGGGGAGAACTTTGAACTGGTAGTGATGCCCCTGAATAGTGAACCTGAGATATTTCCTGTGTGAAGGGTGTATGGGGATGTGGAAATACGCATCTTTTAGGTCCAGTGTGGCTAGGAAGTCTCGCTGACTGAGTAGCGGGAGAACCTGTTGTAGTGTGAGCATATGGAAATGCTCTGAGAGAATGTATTGGTTGAGGGGTCTCAGGTCTAGTATAGGTCTGAGCGACCCGTCCTTTTTTGGGATTAAGAAGTACAGAGAGTACACTGCTGGTTGACGGGCACGACCTCCATTGCACCTTTTTGCAGCATACTTAGCACTTCCTGCTGCAATAATGCCAAGTGCTCTACGGACATAGGACGGTGCTTTGGCGGTATGTTGGGTGGAGTGGACGTTAATTCGAGACAGTAACCGTGTTGGATAATGTCCCTGACCCACCTGTCTGTGGGGATGGTGTTCCACGCTGACAGGAACCGTTAAGGTCTCCCCCCGACAGGTGTTATGTGGTCGGGGGCAGGGAGAGGGCGTCACTGTTTGTTTTTGGGGGAGGACCTGGTGTTGCCGTAACTGCGTCCTCTGCCCTTGGTGCTGGAGCCACGATATCCACCTCTGTTGGTTTAATCATAGGTACTTTGTGTGCCTCCTTTAGTGTACTGCTGCTGTGACCCCTGACCTCTAGCTGGTCCTCTATTCCCGGGGCGACGAAAGGAGCCACTACGAAACTGCTGCGTCTGCAGAGCCCCCATTGATTTCGCAGTGTCAGTGTCTTTTTTTAATTTTCTCGAGGGTAGTGTCAACTTCAGGGCCAAATTAATAGTCTGGGTTGACTGGTTTATTCAGGATATTGTTCTGAATCTCTGGCTTGAAGCCTGAGATTCTCAACCATGCATGCCGTCTCAACAGGACGCTTGTGTTGATTGCCCTCGCCGCTGTGTCGGCTGCATCCAGTGCGCACTTAATGGATGCATTGGTGAGGAGTTGTCCCTCTCTAATGAGGATCTCCGCTGCCTCTTTATATTCATCTGGCAAATGTTGGGAGTAGTGATTCGAGTGTGTCGTAATGGGACCGATCATAACGGGCCAGGAGTGCCTGTGTGTTGGCAATGCGCCAGATGTTCGCTGCTTGCGCTGCAATCCGTTTGCCAGATGTTTCCAGCACTTTGGACTCCTTGTCCGGGGGAGGAGCATCACCAGTTGTTTGTGAGTGTGTTTTGCGAGCATTAGCAACCACCATGGAGTCCAAAGGTAACTGACCCCTAATGTACATAGGGTCTCCGGGTGCAGGCTTGTACTTTTTTTCAATCCTGGGGTTTAGCACCCGTGCCCTGGTTGTTTCCTTAAAAATGTCTTTGGCAGGTTTGAGAACCCCTTTCAACATGGGCAGAGTCTTGACAGTTCTTTCGGAAGAGGCGAAAGTGTCCACCAAGAAGTCTTCTTCGACAGCGTCAGAATGGAGTTCTACTCCATGATTGGCAGCAGCCCGTTCTATGAGGGCATTAAAGGCAGCAGTGTCCTCTGTGGGAGATGTTTTTACGTTATAAAGCTGCGTGTCATGGGTATCTGGTGCGGTACCCTGGTCTGTGGGGTCATCCCATGCCTGATCTGGGTCTTGCAGGTGATCATCAGGATCGATATCCCCAGGGTAGGTGGTATCATCCCCTACATAGTCCTTTACTGCGTCCGCCTCTGAAGGCGTCGGAGAAAAGGATGGTGGATCTTGATGGAAGGGCTGAAAGTGTTCATGAAGCACTGGCTCCGACCCTGTCGGCAGTTTGTGTTTGAGAGGAATTTTATAGAAGTCCAATCCCCTCTCCGGCGTGATTTTCCGCTTGCGGAGCATCAACCTGCCAGTGTTGGCGTCGATGAATTGTGGCTGTGAAGGCTCGAGATCTGTTTGTCCAGTGGATGGGGACTGTGTCTGGCGGACAAGTGTCCGAATCTCGAACAGTTTCGGCGCCGTGGGCGGCGGCAACCCAAACGTGATGTTGGTCGGCGCCGAGGGTGTTTTGGAAGCCTTGTGCGTGTCGGGACTCGAGGTAGAGTGGAGGGCTGCCCGTTCGCTGATGCGTTGCAACGATGCCGAGACCTGTTGCACGGTGAACACAGATGGCTCTTTGGAACCGGTCGGCACCTTGGAGGTAGGCGTCGAAGCGACCCCCGACTTCTTTGCAGTCATGGGGTCATCGATCCGAAGGGTGGTATCGACGCTTGTTAGAGTCGATGACTTGGCCGGCGCCGCCGTCTTAGACGTCGACGGGGTGACCACCTTGACTTTGGTGGTTGGGGCCGATGTCTTCGGTGCCATAAGCCGAGGCGCCTTGTAGGGTCCGAGGGCCTTCTTCTTCTGCTCGGCAACCGTATCCGCTGCGGTGAGCTCGGCACCGAAATCCCTTTTTGCGCGGTCGGAGCCGATGACCTTTGCCGGCGTCGAAGGAGTGGAGGGTTTCGAGGCCTTCGAGCCGATCACAACCAGTTTCACTTTCGACGGAACTGGTGCGATGGATGGTTTCGGTTTCGCTGAATGGAATCCAGTCGTCTTCGACAATAATGGCTCTTGCGAAACGTTCGAGGCCGGGCCTGAAGGCGGGGCCGAAGAACCGTGAGATTGATCTCGGGTAAGGCCCGAAGGCGATCCCTCGACCTGAGCCTCATGACGACGTATTTTGTCGGCCTCCGTATCGACGGGTTGGCCTAGCTCCTCGCTGGAGCTATCTTCCTCGGCCCCAAAGGCCTCATCGTAGTCTCCTACCTAGTCGATGACTCCTTCTCTCTGAAAGATCACCTCATCGTCGTCTTCCGATCGGGAATCGTGTTCAGAAGCGGGGCTTGAGTCTACTTCTTCCACGCTCTCGGCGCCCTAGTCTTCGGTGCTAAACGTGTTGGCCGGGGCAGGCGCCGATTGCAGCGCCTCCAATCTCGCTGCCCGTCGATTCCGGAGAGTCTTCTCCGAGCGGAATCGGGCACAGGCCATACATTTGGTCTCATCGTGATCCGGTGAGAGACATTTGTTGCATACCGGGTGGACGTCGATGTGTGGGTATTTCGCGTGGCATAGAGGACACCTTTTGAACGGAGTCCTCGATTCCATAAGTCGAGCGAAGTTCGATGTTCGGACCAAGCGGATCCGAAAAGCTGGAAGAAGGTGCTAAAGCACTAAAGAAACTATTTGATACCGAACGGGAACAGTACCGATGATAACTAAAGGCCTTTTGGCCTTAAACTGAAATTTCCTAACTTGAGCTAAGATAAGCACATCCGAACCCAATGGCGGAAAAAAACAATCTAAGGATGGAGAGGATGCCCATGCGCACTGTGGTCCAGGGGAGGAGTCACCTATCTCGTGATACTTCGAAGACTCTTCCAGGACAACAACGTGCAAACATCCGGACCCAACACTAGGCGGCGATCTATGCACAGATATGAATTCAGCAGCCCACATGCCTCGAACTTAATGTACCAAGCACCCCAGAGGGCATCTTAGAGATGCCCCCTTACAACTAACCTACAATCCACGTCTGCTCTGAAGCTGCCCAGGCTGCCACACAGCAAACACGTTGCTGGACCCCTGGGTGGGAGAGTCCCTGCTCTCCCGGGCCTGCAACAATGCACATCCTGGGTGAGGTGATAAATCTCCTCCCCCAGGATGAGCAACGGGAAGCTTCAAAGTCATGCCGCCTCTAGGAGTTTCTCCAGGCCACTGCAACCCCCCGACTCTGGTGGGAAGCTTGGCCGGAAACCCCATACAAGGACAGGGGATGTGCCAGCCTGCCCACCCCACCCCTCAGGTGGGGGAGGCGAAGTGAAGCACATCTCCGGGCTCTCGCCATCTTGAAGATGGGAGGCCCTACCCTATCAGGATTAGGCTACTGCCCCCCTCCCACAGGAGAGAGGCAGGATAGGGGGTGTACCCACCCCAGGACAAGGACCCATTGCTCCCTGGGCTTAACCTACCTGTAACGCCCCTAAATCTAGTATTTAGGGGCACCCTGAACCTTCCTTCCCCAGATTCCAGATTCAAAAACTACAATAAGAGCAAGAAGAACAAAGACCTGCCCTGCAGCTGCTAAAAAGAGAAGACTACACCAACTGCTTTGGCCCCAGCCCTACCGGCCTGTCGACTCTCGAACCATCTCTTGTGGCAAGCAACCTCACCAACCCCGGAGGACCTGGCTACCGTTTGGCTCTAAGCCCCTGGGACTCCCATGAGTAGAGGCTCTACTCAAGAACCAGTTTCTAACCCCTGGCAGCAGCCCGGAACCGCGAACCCAGCACACTCTGCACCAGCCAAGCCTGGCCTGTGCCAGAGTGAATAAAGACCACGAGGACGACCCCACGGCGACTGTGACCCCGAGTCCGGCACCCAAGGACCTCCCTCGACGCTCCTGAAGAAGCCTGCAGCCTCAGAACAAGGTGCCCCCCCTAACCGCGATCAACAGAGGGTAAGATTTCCCTACACCAAAAGGCACCCCTGCACGCGGCGCCCTGCGGCCCCCTGTGCCCAATCCCGGGGTACCTACCTAACATCCGCTGAGGGTGAACTAACTGTGCCTATCTGACCTTGGGGGACCCCTAAGTCTATGCCCAGAACCTCAACTTTGCCAGTCGAGAACTTACCTGAAAACCACTAACTATTTTCTACGTAGGGTAACATTGACTGGCTTTCTCTTGAAATTTCATCTAAGTGTGGACTTTTCAAATCTTAAAATATTCACTAAAAATCAGCCGAGCGACAAAAACGCAAAAAAACTCACCACTTCTCGGGTGAGCTCACAGTGCTGGATCTTGGTGCCCAGCACTGGCTCGGAAGAATACTTACAACTGTACTTACCAGTAACTCAATTTTCTCCCATAGGGACCATTGACTGCTTTTCTGTGAAATTTCTTCTAAGTGTCAATTTCTGCAATCTTTAACCCCTTCAGTGCCCGCCCCTTTCCCCGCCCTGTGCCGGCCGTTGAATTAGCGGGCGGGGTCTATGACGAGCTGGACTCGTCATGGGCACAGCGCCACCGCGGCCCATGACGAGTCCAGCTCGTCATGGGCACTGAAGGGGTTAAATATTCTTCTAAAAACGTACAATTTCTGCAAACGTAATTACTTACCTGTTTTTGATAAAGACCCCAGTACTGAGTCCAGGTACCCAGTACTGGATTACAAAAGTAACGATAAAGTACTCTACCTGCAATTTGAATTTCTTGCCATAGAGAATCATTGAATGTTTTCTTTGAAATATTTTCTAAGTGCCAACTTTTGAAATAGTTAAATGTTGTTTAAAAATCATTACAGTCATTAAGTCGACTTTCACCACTTGATTCTGAATACTGACCAAGGACTGAATCTAGGATCCAGTCCTGGAATTCCAAAAGTAATCTAAAAAGTAATCTATTACAAATAACCTGAAGGTACCATTGAGCTCAATGCATTGTTGTGTTTAGGAAATAGGATTGTTTATTGCAACCAACTGTGTCTGATTACAAAAATCAATTGCTTATTGCAAAATTATTTATATTCAACCTCTCATTCTGAGAAAGTAGATTTTTATTCCACTTGTGGTTCTAAAAATAAAACAAGGATATATTTTTTTTTATATAAACTATTGGCCTAGAGTTCAGTTATTGAGTGTGTGAGACCATTTGCTAACTGAGTGTGTACAACAAATGCTTTACACTGTCCTCTGGTACTGCCTTATTGCTTGACCAAGCTACCACTTTTGAGAGTAAGGTTATACCTAACTTTAACCTCTATCAGCCCTTGGGGGACTGTGGACTCTGTACACCCTGTACCTATTAGGGAACAGTATATACAGAGCCACTTTCTCACACATTAACGAATTGACAGGTTGGGGCAGTCAAATATCTCAGTACCTTTGATATCACATCTGGGTACTGGCAAATCGGTCTGACCCCTGGAGCAAAAGAAAAATCAGCATTTTCCGCTCCAAATGGGCACTTTCAATTACTGTGGTATCCCTTGGATTAAAGAATGCCCCGCCACCTTCCAACAAATGGTGAACAAAGTCCTTGCTGGGTTGGAATCCTTTAGTGCAGCTTATCTTGAGGATATTGGTGTTTATATCTCCACCTGGCAGGATCACCTGATCTACCACGGCAAGGTGCTGGAGGCTCTGAGAAGTGCAGGCATCACTATCAAGGCAAGCAAATGCCAGATAGGACAGGGAAAGGTGGTGTACTTGGGTCACCTTGTAGGTGAAGGTCAAGTCCAACCACTTCAACTCAAGACCCAGACCATTCTGGACTGGGTAGTTTCAACAACCCAGACTAAAGTCATGGCATTCCTAGGCTTGACTGGGCACTATAGGAGGTTTGTAAAGGACTATGGATCCATAGTGACTCCACTCACAGAACCTACCTCCAAAAGGATGCCCAAGAAAGTAAACTGGATAGCAGAATGTCAAAAGGCTTTTGACACTTTGAAGGATGCAATGTGCTCTTCCCCAGTCCCGAAAGCTCCAGGCTATACCAAGCAGTTCACTGTGCAGAGAGATGCCTCCGAGCATGAAATAGGTGCAGTCCCAGCCCAAACAAATGATGAAGGACATGACCAACATGGTGCTTTTATAAGCAGATGACAACTCCCTACAGAACAGCACTGGAGTGCCATAGAGAGGGAGGCCTTTGCTGTGCTCTGGGGCCTGAAAAAGTGGAGGCTATACCTGTTTACCACTCACCTCCAAGTTCGGACAAACCACAGACCTCTCAGGTGGATACAACAGATGAAAGGTGAGAACCCCAAACTGCCAAGATGGGCCATACCCCTAAATGGAATTAACTTCACAGTGGAACACAGACCTGGGACTGCCCATACCAATGCAGGTGGCCTTTCCAGGTTCTTCCACTTAGAAGATGAAGACTCTCCAGGGGGAGGTTAGTTTCATTTCTTTCGTTTGGGTATGGGGAGGGGGTAATGTCAGAAAGTGTCCCTTTCGATGGCTAACCCCCCACTTCTTGTTTTGATGTGGTTTCAAACGTAGTGCACAGGGTCCCTGCCAACCAGGTGCTATGTGCCAGTGCTCCTTCCCTAACAAACTCCCAATTGGTATTTCTGCCCCCCTGAAAGTCCCTAGTAACTGATACCCTGGGTATCTAGGACCTGAAAAGTGAAGAGGGTCCCTTGGGAGCCCTCTCACTGCGACCATGCCACTGCAGCCTGCACGCCCCTGTGAGGGAGAAAACGACAAAGTCGACATGGCGCAGCATAGGTAAGTTATCCCTCTAGCAGGCCTCCCAGCCCTAAGGCAGGGTGCACTATACTACAGGTGAGGACACCTGCACAAGCAGATATGCCCCAACAATATTGGGCACCATTTCCAAATATTGTAAGTGCCAGTAAAGCCATAGAGAGTACATGGGCTAAGAAATTGAAAACTCGAGTTCCACAGTATCTTGGTGGCTTTACTGAATACAGGAGTGTTTGGTACCAAACTATTCCTTTCAACAAAGACACACTGAAGCCAGTGTGAGATGTATTGTACCATGTACCCAGAGGGCACATCAGAGGTGCCCCCTGAATCCCTACCAACCCTGGTGTGGTCTCTGACCAGCTGTAGGCAGCCAGTCACAACCAGACATGTTTCTGGACCGCTGGGTAGAGAGCGCCTGCTCTCTGGGACCATAAAAAATGCACATCCTGGGCAGAGGTGTCATGCCTCCTGCCCTAGTATGGGCCAGTGCTTGAAGAAAGGAAGATTCAAAGGCCTGCTGCCTTTGTAAGGCGAACCCGAGCCTCTGTTGCTAGCAGATGGCAAGCCCTGGTTTGCACCCCCACTTTGGGCGGAGAAACTGGCAGGAAAATTAAAAAAAAGATAGGTGTATCCACCTCTTCCAACCCCACCCCTAAATTGGGGGGGGGGGGGGGGGGGGGGGGGGGGAAGAGACGTGAGGCACACTTTTCAGTCCCCGCCATCTTGAGGATGGGGACCCCCTCCAATCAGGGCCAGGTCTAGGCCCCCTCCCACAGGTGGGTGGCAAAATAGAGGGTGTAATCACCCCTGGCGAGGTGCCCATTGGTTTTACCTGCTACTCTCCTAAACCACCTCCTGAATTTAGTATTTAGGTGTCTCTCCTAGACCTGGAACCCAGATCTACGACGACCTTAGAAGAAAGAAGACACCCTGCAAGAGAAGCCGGAAGACTACAACTGCCTTGGCCCCCAGCCCTACCCTGTCTCCAGCTTCGATGAAATTTGCGACATGTCTTGCAGAACAACCTCCAAAACCCCTGGGAAGACTGTTGCCTTCAATAAAGACGCCAATCTCCCGAAGACATCAGACCTGTCCAGAAGAAACCGACTCCAAAGACTGCATGCCCAGTCCCCTCTGCACCAGACGCCCACAGCCGGAGTTGGTCACCTGTGCAATGAAGTCTCCCCGGTGATCCCGACCTTGTGTCCAGTGTTGGCTGACCTCTTCTGCCCTCCACAACGGCACCTTCAGTGTGAATCCAGAGGCTCCCCCAGACCGCAACAGGCTCCAGTAAGAAGACTGCAACGTCCAAAAGGTACCCCTGCACCCAAAGCACCTGGGACTTGTTGAGCTGAACCAACAGTATCCCAACTTACCTCTGCTGACGTTGGTCTTCTTCCTACAACCTTTGGTGCCACGCCTGTAGCCTCTTTGTCGACCAAAGAATCCCGACTGAAAAGCACTGGGCGCACAACTTCGAATTTGCACCCTGCCCCCGTGCTGCTGGTGGTATATGTTTGGCTCTGCATTGTGCCCCCGTGCTTAACCTAACCCCCAGAGCTTAGCCCCTGCAACCTATTTACTTACCTGTAAGCAGTGTGGCTCCAGGCACTGCCTCGTCTCCATTGGAAAGCATTGGGTCAAACTCGATTTTGACCTCTGCACCCGGCCGCCCCTGTGCCGCTGGTGGTGCAGTTTGGTACCTACCTGACCCCTGGCCTTTGCTGACTTTTAGCTCTGAAGACTGAAATTGTAAGTTTGATACTTACCTGTTTAGCCTCAATATTGTAATAGGTTAACATTGGACAGTGTGAAAAAGTTTCTAAGTGCCCATTTCTGGAAGTCAAAAACGTTTTTTTAATTAAAAACATACTTACCTGATTACAAAGACATGTCTTAAAATAAAGTACAAAGACATGTCTTAAAATAAAGTACAAAGTATAATTTTATAAAAATTGATCTGATCTTCTTTAGTTGTGTGTCCATTATTGATCACTGTATTGCAATAAATGTCTTAAACTCCTCTGTGTTAGGCCTAAGGCTGCTCGCCCACAGTACTACTTATAGAGCACGTTGGGTTTTACATTGAGTCCCGTACTCTTTGAGGAACCCCTGGACTGTGCACGGTGTCACCACGTGGAGGCAACATCATATACAGAGCCAGCTTCCTACAACACTTCCTCCCCATTTGAATCTGTAATGGTTGCTTAACAGCTTTCATCCCCTCGCCAAGGCGCCACTACCAAGCGCGCCTCTCCTTCAAGTTGCGTTATCAGAGGCTTAACTCTGTCTTACACCCCGGCACTGCCATTATATGGCATGCCATGGGGGCGCACATCAAACTCCCTTATGGAGGTGGAACCCTGGCACGCAGCAGGACTGCACAGAGTATATCGGGATGGGGCCCTCCTATCATTAGAAGATCTACTGGCCGACTTTGAGCTTCTGCTGGGTCAATTCCTTTTGTACGCTACCTTGTTGGGCCAGTCCTGGGGAGACATGCAACAGGAGCCCCAGCAGCATCTTTCCACGCAATATCTACATGCACAGGGTGCAGGTAGCAACCTGACCCGATGGGTGACTAGCACTTCACCGACAGACACAGATACCACACTCATTATGCTGCGCAGATACTGGGACGCAGACCTAAGAGGTAAATACACAGACCGAGAATGGCAGGCTCTCTTAGCTTATCCTACCCTAGTGTCTCGAAATGGCCCTTTTATATTAATGCAATTTTATATCTTGCACAGAGCTCGTTTATCTCCCAGCAAAATCAAATCGATATTTGAATCCTACTGATGCTGCCTGTCCCCGCTACCTTGCTCCTGATGGAGCTCCTGCACATGCTCTGGTCCTGCCCGTCACTGAAAAACTACTGGAGGGGTGTCTTTAAACACTTAACACGATGCACGGGCACTACTGTGGACTAAACCTGGGAGGAGTGTATACCGGATCTCAATCGTGGCGCTAAGAAATACAGAGCAGCGACAAGATTTGCAGACCAGACCCTTATCTTGGAAAAACAGAGACCTGGGAGGAGCTTTTGGAGAAGCTCCGTGAGGGTGCACAAGATGCAGACCACTCCCTTGAGGATTCCAGCAGACCACCCCGCCACCCCCTCCCTCCCCACGCTCATCCCTGGTGGTGGCTGATGCCCTACCAATGCATACAGAAGGCCTATGGGATCACTGTGACACCCTTTGGGACAGGAACTCGCGTCTTTCCCGTCATACTGAGCGAGTGCAGAATTCCTCTTTTCACAGTTTTGTTCATTGCAGTTGTACGAAGTTGTGACATATGGCACTTCTCAATTGCGACAGCCTTTCACTGCCTGTATCCAGACTCGCTACCAGTTATATATGCACATCTGTTGTCAGAACAATCCTGATTAATACCATCATACAACTGCCAGGTCTTCACAGTTCTTGTATATTACTATGATATGTATTTAGGTTGTCCTGGCTATGCGACTTGTACTAAAGCTTGCTTGAAGTCCATGCTCGGTTTTCTAAAAATAAAATGGCAAGAAAACCCCCTTTTTTTATAATCATGGGATTGAAACACGTAGTTGAACATTATGCCCACTTGGAAGTAAGTTAAATAAATAATTTATCACCTCCATGAATTTTTGAAGATGTGCAGTCAATCCTTTATTTCGTGGGATCAGAAAACTGTGCTTTAACTCTATATCCACTTAGGCAGGATCGCTAAGATCATATTTCCATGCTGGGATGTATACAGTTATTATGAAGCTGCCATATGGGACACCCATGTTGTGCATGATTTTGTTGATAGTTGATTTTATTTTTTCCTACTAAGGTTAGAATCCAGTGAAAAAATAAGTAATTTAGTTCATTTAAATGATGATTTTGGATGGTAAACACGATCGGTGTATGACAGGACATAACCTTCTATGCAGTTTTTAATTGTTATAAAAAATCTTCCACTGTATCTATTTGCCTGTTGAGTACCACAGACGATCACACCAGATCTCAATATCTGTTGATACATTTACTAGTTTTGATAAATGCAGTTTTGTAGTCCTGTTGCTAGCCTTACTGAAATGTAGGCTTTCCAACATGGAGCCTCTGTTACACCGACTGATTTGAGATTTTGTTGACCGTCAGTTATGTCCAGTATTGCAATCACTTAATTTAAAGTCTATTGTTCTTTGCTCGATCACAATAAATTAATTAATTACACTTCAATAGCAAACTTCGGCGTGATGTCTTCCAATACAACGGATTTGGATAGAATATGGATAACAAGTGATGACTTCTGTGAAGGCGCTATACTCTCAATGCAAGCGATGAATGATTCTGGAAGAATGGTGCTAGGCACAACGCTTGTTTGGTAAAAGTAGTACTCAGGGCTTTTCCATTACTGTTAAAAACTACCAGGTTCATGAACATGGGTCTCGTTCACCAAGCTTGGGACGTGCTAGGAAATCTGGCTTTTCCAGGTGTGAAAAGCTCATTTTTGTGCTTAATTTAAAGGCAGGACCCATTAATCTGGAGAGGACAATATTACACTTCAAAGATGAGAGTATAACAAGGAAGACAATTTTTTAAAACCTTGCAGACTTTCTTTTAATAACATAAAAAAGCACGGTGCACTCGAAGGCCAGCCAGCACCACGGAGAAAGATATGACAGCACAGTTGTCAAGACAAGATGCAGAATTTCTTTCACTTTAAAGTGTAACATACCCTGGTGAATAACCATCATTTAACATTGTCATGAAGTCTGAGGCACACATAGTGGCCATCCAGTAAATTATCAGGAGTCAAGCAGTCAAGATCAGCATTTTGGGCAATCTGAGACAGTCTCCTGGTGCATTCCTAACATCAAATTCTTCAGGAAGCACCACCACTTAAGATTTAAAGTGGTTGGCAAAAATATTTTTTGGTCCAATGTCCCCATCACTGGCTCAACAGGTACTGCAGACATTGTTTCAAAGGGCTCATATTTTCTGTGGGTATGGTTTATAGTTCCTATCAAAGGGCAACAATACGACTGCACTTTTGTATAGGCAAGTTACTCCCTTTGGACACCTGACAAGGTAGCGAAGTGGAGTAGTAAAAGCTTACTCAGATAGAGTTTGTGTTATATTGAGTCCCTACATTTAGTAAAATAAATAAATAAATTAAAAAAAAAAAAAACACGTTTGCAGGTAGGAAATAGTGAGTTAAAAAGAACACAAAGATCCCCGGAAGTTTTAACAACTCAAGGATAGTAACAAAATCCCAAACAATATTATTGCTGTATTACTAGGTACTAGACTACTGATACCATGAGCCACAGTCAATATTTATGAGGGTTGGTTTGGGTCTGATCTAGGATCGATGGGATGACCCTAGTCCCAATTTCTTAGCAAGTGCTTAATTTCAAATGAGCCCAGAAGGAGGGTAAGAGATACAGATAGGAAAACTCTGTACCAAAACCTGGTGCTGGATTAACTTGGGTGGAATACTCATCAATTTTGAAATAAAAGGATGCAGCCATAAAAAAAAAATAGCCCATTGCCACAATAAAGCATCACCCCTTTAGCTATCAGATAAACCTACCACCAAATTAGAAGCCGTCCTGTGAAGTATCCAGTGAGCCCAGTTTTCCTGGTGAACAAATATCTGGTTAAGGACCATGTCCACCATGGTCATTTTGACAACCGGTCACAGAGCCTACAGGTAACCCAGGTTTTGAGTTTGACCACACTGACTAGTTGGCTAGTGTAGGAAGGCACTTTATATAGTATACCAAAAAGGAGGTATACTGTGCGAAGAGTCCAGGTATTCCTTATGAGTGGACAGGAGCTTGCTCTAGCAATCCCAAAAGATCCCTTAAGGGGCAGTGTGAGTGTTAGATATCCGCTACATACCAGCGTGCAGCACAATTGTATTGTAATTGCATTCATATAGCGCTTACTACCCCTATTTAAAATAGCTTCCGTGGTAACGCTCACTGGCAGTAATTGACCTGGCCAGCACAGGGGTATATGTGCTCATGTATGCATGTCCACACATGTAGTATAGTGCACCCTGCCTTAAGGGTGTAAGGCCTGCCGTAAGGATGACTTATTTATACTGCATGCAGTGTCTGTAGGCATGGCACACAGGGGTGTGGGCCATGTTGCGTTTTCGCATTAAGACATGTCTGCATTAAGACATGCACCCTGCAATGGCAGTCTGCATGAGTTAGGTGAGGGGGGGTTCCCTCAGGGTGGCACAATACATATTGCAGCCCTTGGGGACCCTCTTTAGTACTCATGCTCTTGATACCTTGGGGACTTACAAGTGTTGCCAGGGTTCTTGCCAATTGGGGGAACAATTGTACAGTTTTAGGAACATGGACCGAATTATTCACTGATCCATTCTACCAAAGATACATCCTTTATGCACATCCAAGGCATGATTAAGGCACTTGAACACAATTACAGGGGCTGGGCTAACCTTTCACTGCAAAGAAAAGTAAGCAGAACTCTCTAAGCATCGGTACAGGTAAAAATGCCAGTGGATTTGCTTGCTGCCACCAACACCAAGCAAACTGCTTTGACATAGGCAGTAAACATTCTCTCCAAGAGGAGAACCACCTTGGTTAAGTCCCCAAACGTCTAAAGCAGACATATACAAAAACATCAGCACACAGCTAGTTACAACCATGTACACAGATAGCTTGAAGTTAGACTGTCCCAATTTTAAGGTATTATCAGAGCAGTACCCCCCGTCCACATATTAAACAGTTACAAAAGCACAAGTTACTTACCTTCGGTAACGATATATCTGGTAAGAGACATTAGTTAGTGATAGATTCCTTACCTTAGAATTACCCCCAGGTTTCAGACTGGATCCGGAAAGTTTGTCAGCAGTATTCCTGCGCGTCGGAAGGTGGCGTTGTGCGGCTCCGGGTCCGTCGTAGGCGTCATGATCACCAGGATGACGTTGCGGCAGCTACTTAAGATGCCGCCCTCACGCGCTGACGTCCGTACTGTACATGACTTTCCGCGCCAGGAACGCGGAGCCATGCAAGATACATACCACTGGTGCATTGAAACTAGGGCCCTGAAAGGGATGACCTTAACCCTAGAAATCAGTTCGCAGAACGGGGAGGATGGGTGGGGCGGAAAGGAATCTATCACTAACTAATGTCTCTTACAGCTATATCGTTACTGAAGATAAGTAACTTGTGTATCTGGGGTATCTGAATAGATACCCCAGCAATATCAACCCCGGTGGTGGGTCTGCGAACCAAGATCACACCAGAAAGTCACAGAACAGAACAGCCAAAGAAGCAGTCTCTCCGGACTGGACTGTCAAGGCAATACTGCTTAGTAAAAGTGTGCAGCGAGGCCCACGTGGCTGCCTGACCGAGGTCTTGCAGGGGAACACCACGTCCCAATGCAGTAGTGGCTGCTGTCGCCCTGGTAGAATGGGCATGCAACCCCACCGGAGGTTCCTTTTTAGCCTGAGAATAACAGGCTTTGATCCACAAGACGACCCAGCGAGAGATAGTCCTCTTGTGTACAGCCCGGCCTTTCGTGGCACCTACGTAGCTACCAAAGAGCTAGTCATCCACCCGGAACGGTTGTGTGCGATTCAGATAAAATAAGAGCGCACGTTTTAGGTCCAGACAAAGAAGCCTCTCTGGGAGCAGAGGTGATAGTTTGCCCGATGTGGAAGGCAGTAAGAACCTTTGGCAAGAAGGATGAGTGCGGAGCCAGACCTTGTCCGGATGACCAGATAGAAAAGGAGGTTTACAGGAAAGAGCCTCGAGCTCACTCATGCGCCTAGCAGAGGTGATGGCTTGAGGAAAGCAGTCTTTAAAGTCAGTAAACGAAGAGGACAGTTGTGAAGCGGCTCAAAAGGAGCGCACATCAAATAAGTAAGAACCAGATTCAAGTCCCACTGCGGCATCACAAACGGAATAGGAGGGAAAAGGTGAGTAATGCCTTTGAGAAATCTACTTACGACAGGGAAATTGAAAAGAGAGGGCTGATCAGTGAGTCTGAGAAAGGCCGAAATTGCTGAAAGGTAGTCCTTAATAGTGCCCAGAGCAGAGCCCTGCCGGGCCAAAGAAAG
Source organism: Triturus cristatus (assembly GCF_964204655.1). NCBI lineage: Eukaryota > Metazoa > Chordata > Amphibia > Caudata > Salamandridae > Triturus > Triturus cristatus. The sequence continues at coordinate 91,239,698 of NC_140582.1, forward strand.
AAGGAACAAAAGGACTTCTGAAAGAGGGGCTGAAATGGGATCCACAGCCTTTGCTGTGCACCATGCCACAAATTTGTTCCACCTGCAGGCGTATACCGATTTAGTGGAGGGACGCCTGGCTGCCAGAATGATATCACAGACTTCTGGAGGCAAGTCAAATGGAATCAACTGTCGCCGCTCAATCTCCAAGCAAGGAGGTGGAGGCTAGACAGGTTCGGGCGGAGGACCGTCCCCTGCTGCTGTGACAGAAGATCCTCCCAAAGAGGCAGTCGGATCGGGGGATCCACACTCATACTGAGTAGCTCGGGATACCAGACTCTTCGAGACCAGTCCGGGGCCTCAAGAATGACTTGGGCCCAGTCGCGCCAGATCTTCAGCACTGAGTAGAAGTGGTAAGGCGGAAAGGCGTACAACAGACCGCAACTCCACTCGTGACAAAAGTTGTCGCCGAGCGAGTGCCACCTTGGAAATTGCAACGCGCAGAACTGCTGACATTGCACGCTCTCTTCGGTAGCGAATAGATCTAACCAATGCTCTCCCCACTGTTGAAAGAGACCTTGTGCCACCTCCGAGTGAAGACACCATTCAGGATCCATCATGCACCTGCGGCTGAGTTTGTCCGCCCTGGCGTTCAAAGAACCTGGCAAGTGTTGAACCACCAAGGAAATGCCTTGACGTTCCAGCCATGTCCAGAGACGCAGAGCCTCCTGACATAGGGTCCACTACCCCACCCCGCCTTGCTTGTTGCAGTACCACATGGCGGTGGGTTTGTCTGAACACCTGCACTACTCTCCCCTTGACAGAGGGAAGGAATGCCTTCAGTGCAAGTAGGATCGCCCGGAGCTCCAGAAGGTTGATATGGAGCCTGGACCCTGCCGGAAACCAGAGGCCTCTGATCTCCGCCACTCCCATGAGGCTGCCCCATCCCAGGAGGGACGCATCAGTCACCACTGTGTGCTCCGGTTGGGGAAGGGAGAGTGATCTGCCGCGGACCCAATGGTGGTTCGTGGGCCACCACTGCAATTGTTGTGCAGTGCCCTCCGAGATCGGGACGTACTTGACAGGTCCACTTGATGCTGCAACCACTGGAACTTCCGGTCCCACTGCAGAGCCCTGATATGTCATCTTGCATGATTGGTCAGCAGGATGCATGAGGCCCAGCAGCCTCAAGGTCATCCTGACCAAAACCCAGGACAAGGGCGAAAAGATCGGAATCATAGCCCGGATGTCCTGGACTCGCTGTTCGGGAGGATAAACCCGAAACTGTGCCGTGTCCAGAATCGCTCCGATAAAGAGGAGCTTCTGAGAGTGAATCAGGGGCAACTTCCGCACATTGATGGAGAACTCCAGCAGATGCAGGAGGTCGGCCGTACTCTGGAGGTGGGAGACTACTGCCTGGGGCAGCCTGTTCTCAACAACCTGTCGTCGAGATAGGGGAAGACTGAAACCTCCGATCTGCGCAGATGAGCTACGACCACTGCCATCCCTTTTGTGAACACCCGAGGGGCGCTGGTAAGGCCAAAGGGGAGCACGGTGAACTGAAAGTGCTTGTGGCCTACCGTGAACCACAGGTAAAGCCGGTGGACTGGCAGGATGGGGATATGAAAATGAGCGTCCTGGAAGTCCAATGCTACCATCCAGTCTTGCGGGTCGAGGGCAGACAAGACATGAGCAAGTGTGAGTATCTTGAACTTCTCCTGGAGGAATCGATTGACGTTCCGAAGGTCTATGATAGGACGCTGGCCCTTGTCCTTCTTTGGAACCAACTAGTAGTGGGAGTAACAACCAAGACCTACTTCTGGTGTCAGAACGCGCTCGATGGTCCCCTTGGTCAAGAGGGCTGCATCTTCCTGCTAGAGAAGTGCCAAGTGATACCCCGACATGTGGTGGTACTGAGGTGGCATGGCTGGAGGTGTAGACTCGAAGGGGAGGGAATGGCCCCTTCGGACCATGTGTAAAACCCACCTGTCCGAAGTGATGGTGCGCTAGTGGGGTTGGTGATTGCAAATCCTGCCGCCCACTGGCATTTGGTGGGCCTGAAAGACCGGACTAGGAAGGTTTGGAGGCAGTGGTGGCAGGGGAGGTGGTGGACTGACCCGCCCGTGTGAGAAAGTGGCTCTGTATATACTGTTCCCTAATAGGTACAGGGTGCACAGAGTCCACAGTCCCCCAGGGTTTAACAGAGGTTACAGTTAGATATAACCTTACTCTCTAAAGTGGTAGCTTGGTCGAGCAGTAAGGCAGTACCAGAGGACAGTGTAAAGCATTTGTTGTGCACACTCAGTCAGCAAATGGTCTCACACACTCAATAACTGAACTCTAGGCCAATAGTTTATATAAAAAATATATGCTTATTTATTTTTAGAACCACAAGTGGAATAAAAATATACTTTCTCAGAATGAGAGGTTGAATATAAATACTTTTGCAATAAGCAATTGATTTTTGTAACAGTCACAGTTGGTTGCAATAAACAATTCTATTTCCTAAACACAACAATGCATTGAGCTCAATGGTAAATTCAGGTTATTTGTAATAGATTACTTTTTAGATTACTTTTGTAATTTCAGGACTGGATCCTAGATTCAGTCCTGGGTCAGTATTCAGAATCAAGTGGTGAAAGTCGACTTAATGACTAATGATTTTTAAACAATATTTAGTTATTTCAAAAGTTGACACTTAGAAAATATTTCCAAGAAAACATTCAATGATTCTCTATGGCAAGAAATTCAAATTGCAGGTAGAGTACTTTATCGTTACTTTTGTAATCCAGTACTGGGTACCTGGACTCAGTACTTGGGTCTTTATCAAAAACAGGTAAGTAATTACGTTTGCAGAAATTGTACGATTTTAGAAGAATATTTAAAGATTGCAGAAATCGACACTTAGAAGAAATTTCACAGAAAAGCAGACAATGGTTTCCTATGAGAGAAAATTGGGTTACTGGTAAGTACAGATGTGAGTATTCTTCCGAGCCAGGGCTGGGCACCAAGATCCAGCACTGTGAGCTCACCCGAGAATAGGTGAGTTTTGATTTGTCGTCGCTCGGCTGATTTTTAGTGAATATTTTAAGATTTGAAAAGTCCACACTTAGACGAAATTTCAAGAAAAAGCCAGTCAATGTTACCCTATGTAGAAAATAGAGCTAGCGGTTTTCAGGTAAGTTCTCGACTGGCAGAGTTGAGGTTCTGGGCATAGACTCAGGGGTCCCCCAAGGTCAGATAGGCACAGTTAGTTCACCCTCAGCGGCTCTAGGGCAGCCAGGTGCAGAGAGAGTTAGGCCCAATGTTATCCTATGAGGAATAGGGGGGCCTGGTTTGGTGGCTGCTGACTAGCAGGCCACGCAGCTGTGGGAGCTGGGCTCCTGGTCACTCACCCAGGGCAAGTGGGAAAGTAGGCTAGTGTAGCAGGTGCACTGCCAGGGCCACTCGGGCGGCTGGGTGCAAGGTGCTTTTGAGCCGTCGGGCGCTCAATGGAAATCAATGGGAATGCTCCGGTTGGGAAAAAGGCTGCAAGCTCGGGGACGAGGATGCTTCAGGTGCCACCACCACTTCGAGAGGTAAGTTGGGTAGTTGGAGGTTAGGTGGGTACCCCGGGATTGGGCACAGGGGGCCGCAGGGCGCCGCGTGCAGGGGTGCCTTTTGGTGTCGGGAATCTTACCCTCTGTTGATCGCGGTTAGGGGGGGCACCTGATTCTGAGGCTGCAGCTTCTTCAGGAGCGTCGAGGGAGATCCTTGGGTGCCGGACTCTGGGACACAGTCGCCGTGGGGTCGTCCTCGTGGTCTTTATTCACTCTGGCACAGGCCAGGCATGGCTGGTGCAGAGTGTGCTGGGTTCGCGGTTCCGGGCTGCTGCCAGGGGTTAGAAATTGGTTCTTGAGTAGAGTCTCTACTCATGGGAGTCCCAGGGGCTTAGAGCCAAACGGTAGCCAGGTCCTCCGGGGTTGGTGAGGTTGCTGGCCACAAGAGATGCCGCGCTGGAGCAGGCGCAGGAGCAGGTTCGAGAGTCGACAGGCCGGTAGGGCTGGGGCCAAAGCAGTTGGTGTATTCTTCTCTTTTTAGCAGCTGCAGGGCAGGTCTTTGTTCTTCTTGCATTTTTTGAATCTGGAATCTGGGGGAAGGAAGGTTCAGGGTGCCCCTAAATACTAGATTTAGGGGCGTTACAGGGAGGTGAAGGCCAGGGACCAATGGGTCCCTGTCCTGGGGTGGGTACACCCCCTATCCTGCCTCTCTCCTGTGGGAGGGGGGCAGTAGCCTAGTCCTGATAGGGTAGGGCCTCCCATCTTCAAGATGGCGAGAGCCAGGAGATGTGCTTCACCTCGCCTCCCCCACCTGAGGGGTGGGGTGGGCAGGCTGGCACATCCCCGGTCCTTGTATGGGGTTTCCGGCCAATCTTCCTGCCAGAGTGGGGGGTTGCAGTGGCCTGGGGAAGCTCACAGAGGCATGCCTTTGAAGCTTCCCTTTGCTCATCCTGGGGGAGGAGATTTCTCACCTCGCCTAGGATGTGCATTGTTGCAGGCCCAGGAGAGCAGGGGCTCTCCCACCCAGGGGTCCAGCAACATGTCTGCTGTGTGGCAGCCTAGGCAGCCTCAGAGCAGATGTGGATTGTAGGTTAGTTGTAAGGGGGCATCTCTAAGATGCCCCCTGGGGTGCTTGGTACATTTAATTCCACAGTGGCATCAGTGTGGGTTTAATGTGCTGAAAAGTTGGATACCAAACTTCCCAGGCTTCAGTGCTGCCATTATGGTGCTGTGGAGTTCGTTTTTGACAAGCTCCCAGCACCATGTACTCTTACATGGCAGTACTGCACTTAGTGCCCAGGAATGGACCTGGGTACTGTAGGGGCACAGGGCTCCTGCCTCTGTGCCCCCACCACTGGCATAGGGCTCCCAGCTAGAGGGGTGGCTGATATATGCCAGGGCAGTGTAGTTTGTGGGCATGGCACCCAGGGATGTGTGCCATGTCGACTCTGTTTTGTCTTGTACCCAGACACTCAGCCTGCCAGGGCAGTGTGTGGGTGTTAGGGTACAGGGCCTCTAAGGGTGGCACAATGAGTGCTGCAGCCCTTAGAGGCCTTCCCTGGTCACAAGGCCCTGGGTACCTAGGGTACCATTTACCAGGGGCTGACATGTGGCCAGGGTTTGCCAATTTGGTTTTGGGCTGTTAAGCAGTTTTTAGGGAAGGAACACAGGCCCTGGGCACCTGATTGGCAGGAGCCCAGGGCACAACAAGGAAAAGTGCATCAGCTATTAGGCAAAAAAGTGGGGGGTTACTGCAACAGAAACCCACTTTCTCACAGCCCGCTGGCCCCGTAACCCACCTCGGCGGATCCCACGTCCTCGGCTGCGCTGAGACAGTTGCTGCGCAGGCCTGTGGCTTTGAAACAAAACGTGTTTGGGTGCCCCTTCCTTGGCCACGAAAGGAGCCAAAAGAAGAAGCCTTTGAAGGAGTGCGCGTGGCGGAAAGGCCCAAGGACTTGGCCGTAGCCCGCGAGTCCTTAAAACGCTCCAACCCACTGTCTGCCTTGTCGCCAAAAAGGAGAGTGCCATCAAAAGGCATGTCCGAGTATTCTGGACATCCCCAGAAAAGCTAGTTTTCCTCAGCCAGGCGTGATGGCGTAGCGCTACTGTCGTAGAAATCGCTCTGCCCAGTAGTCGGTGTTGTCAAGGTCACAACGAATCGTGAACTTGGTTGCGTCTCTCCCCTCAGCAATAGCTTGGGAAAGCACTGTCCGTGCCTCCTGTGGACACTGAGGCAGCACTTGCGCCACCATATTCCACACAGAGTGGGAATAACGGCCCAAGAGGCAGGCGGTGTTCACAGACCGCAACCCTGAACTGGCGGAAGAGAAAATCTTTTCAAACTGCTCCAGTTTCTTGGATTCCCTATCCGGAGGTGCGGAAGGGAATGCGCTCGGACAACCAAGCGCTCAGGAGTAGGGTGTTGGGAGAGGAAAATGGGGTCGCCCGGGGCCAGGCGATGGAGTCGTGCCACATTCCTATCCACAGGAGCCCCAGTGTTGGGCCTAGACTAGGTGCCCAAAAGAACGTCTGAAAGTGCGTCATTGAAGGGCAGCAGCGGCTCCACAGAGGAAGCTGCCGGCTGAAGCACTTGTCAGTAGGTTAGTCCTGATGGCCACTGTAGGGAGATCTCAGCTGCCCTACACACCACCACTGAATAAGTACCACTCTCCTCCGTAGCCACGGTAGAAAGACAGTGTGCCAGGTTCTGGAGCAAAATCCAGTCCACTTGCGTCCCCCAAATCCTCTTCCCAGTCTGGGTCTAACTTGCATTGGGCAGCGAGAGAGTCTGAAGACCCCTCCCAGTCCTCCCCATCCTCCGTAACCTGCTGGGCAGGCGGCAAAGAAGGAGGAGGAGGATGGAGAAAGGGATAGAAATTCTCCATCGGTGTCCGAATCGGCATGGATGGACACCGGTCCAACACCGTCTCCATATCGGGTTGGAAGCAGGGAATGGCATCGGTCGGGGAGCTGGCCGGCGGTGGTGCGGTCGATGTCGGTCGTACGAGGCCAACCGACATGGGCTGGGATCCACGGGGGTCTCGTGGCGCAGATGACAGAGCTGGCGACTACGTTGGGGCCGGAGCCGGCGACCAAGAAGGACGAGGACCCCCAGTCGGACCCGCGGGGCCCAAAGGCGCGCCGTCAGTGCCCGACGGGCCAAAGAGGCGGGCCATGGCTGACAGAAATTCCTGCAGCTGGGCTGGAGTCGCGGACAGACCCGGGAAGGGTGAGTAGGCAGTCGGCAACTGCATAGGCTTCGGGGGTGGCACCACCCAGCAGTGTCGCACAACAGGCTAAGAGAAGGTGAAGAGAGACGTCGCTTCTTCGACTTCTTGTGCTTCGCCTTACCTGACCCAGAGTGCGAGGAATTCGATGAACGATGGTGATGGTGGCGGCTCCGTGACCGGTCCCTAGACCTCCCATGGGACCAGGACCTTGAACGGCGCGGAGCAGACTCCCGGACCTCAAGCAACTTTCGGGACTGCTCCCGCAAAGTTTTCAGAGCCATGGCCCGGCAGTCGGGGCACGACGTGGGGTACTGGTCGCGCCCCAGGCAGTAGAGACACTCGCGGTGCGGGTCAGTCACCGACATCGTGCGGGGACAGGCCTTGCAAGACTTGAAACCGGGCATCCCTATACACCAAGAGTCAAAGACTCAAAAGAACAGAGACAAAAGTCCCCAAAAACTCAGTCAAAAATTGATTGGGGGTACCGCTCTCTCCGGATCTGTGCTTGCTGGCGCAGAAAAAGAAAACAGACATCAGCGCACGAGGTTGGTGTCTAAGTAGCTGCCGCGATGTCATCCCGGCGATCATGACGCCTACGACGGATGCGGCGCCGCACGACGCCACCTTCCGACGCTCAAGGGTACTGCTGACGGAAACTTTCCGGATCAAGTCTGACGCCTGGGGGTAATTCCAAGGTAAGGAATCTATCACAAACGTGTCTCTTTCAGAAACAGTTTTACCTTTAGAAAAAAAAAAAGTTTCCATTCAAACCATTTAGTGCGATTTCCAAAACACAGACACCTGAATATTCTAGCAAGTGAGAAAAAGGATTTACCTTGTAAATATGCTGTGATCTCTTTGATCCAAGACGATGACTATGTCCCCTGGTTCCAATCCAGGTTCTTGGTCACCTTCTCCGTGGAATGTAATCTTCTGACCATCTCTCATGCCTTCAAAAACAAAATTGATCAATTAAATAGATGAGAGAAAAAGTCCCATCATAGTTTCCATGGTGGAAACCCCCCCCTTATGTTTCAACCCAAGCCCCTTCCACAATGATGCATGAACATTTCTTACTTGTTCCTACTGTATAGATAAATGCGCTCAACGTATCGTAGAAATGCTACTCTTTCCAGTTCATATTGCCGAACATACATACGGTCTCATTGAGACCAGCTTTGCTGAAGGAGGTTACACACAAAGCAAATAAATATTGTAGCTACTGTCCCCTCTTACCAGCAGATCAGAGTTCAGAATTATAAGCTGTAGGAAGCTGAATCTTTATATCGTATACCAAAAAGAGGTACACTGAGCAGATTCCAGATATCCCTTATAAGTGAACTGGGGCTTGCTCTAGCATTCTCAAGGTTGGCGAGGCAGCCTGAGGCTTATTGGTGAGGAGTGTTAGACATCTGCTATATATGCACATTCAATAAAAGATCCATATCAATTTATAAAAACAACCATATATATATACACACACACACATAGGCACCAAAATCATCATGATCAGGTAAGTACGTTTCAAGTTAGATATATTCACACGTTTTAAATGTTAATAGTGCAAATTCTGAAGCTTTTGTTATCCTATGGAGGATAGGCATAGACTGCATACAGGTACAGTACAGTTATTTACAGGACCAATCTTCCAGAGTTAAGGCGAGTTTGGGGCAGGGTCCAAGGCAGCCCCAACAGGTCACAATAGACAGCACTGTGGCGGCCGGGTGCAGAGGTGCAATAAAGCATTGGATGCCCCACTGATGTCCATGTGGGTCGGTCCAGTCAAACACAGGCTGCAGACTTGTGTAGAATACAAAGTGCTTGCACTAGCTCCCTTTCGTTTTTCATACCCTGCTGATGCTAAATCAGTTGGGACCCATTTCTGAGGGCAGGATCTTGAATTCCATCTTAGATCTGTAGTGCATTTGACAAGCTCAGTTTTCTTTTGGACACACAAGTCGACTATCCTTTTTGAGATGTAACTCTTCAAGTTGATCAGGTTTTGACACTCCGTTTTTGGAGCTGGCTGAATATCTTGGTGTCCATTGTGTGTGAGCTAGGACCAGAATCTTGACAGGGCACTACAAGTTTGAGTACTAGATGGTCCACAGTCTCTTATCATACGTTGCTTCACAGCGCCCAGTGCACCACAAACAATAAGACATTCTCCCCCACACCCGCCATTAGTGTACTCCTTGAACTTTTAGACACATCCTCAAATGAAACTCAAGAAAGCGATTTGCATCTCAATTTGCGCGCACTGTGCCCGTAGTCAATTCCTTAACTTTGCTGGTCTTTTTGGACTGAAACGCCACACACAAGTGACTCGTTGCTGCACCTTGCTGCACCTTGGCAAACAACCTTACATGCCCAATGGATGCTATTCAAGGGAAATGCTATTGTGTTTCTAAAGAAAAGTGGTTTGTGGAATGAGGTAAGCAATTCTAGAAACGAGACTAAAAAGTATCACATGTTGGGCAAGAGTTCATCAATCCATTTTCTTGTTGCAGCCCTGGGGACAAACCTTTCTGCATATCAACGTTTGTTTACACAATTAAGCATCATAGAACTACAAAAAAATTGAGAGAAAAAAAACCTTTGCATTTGGCACTGGTATTTACACAATGTTGTTACCCAGCTGCTTAAAAGTGTAGGACTTTGGATCAAACATTACACCAATCAAGTAATCAACATTATGAAGCCCCAGACAATAAAGATGTATGTACCTTATGAAAGTTTTTTTTTTACCTTTATCCAAGTGAACTTCTAGTATCTTCTTTTCCCGTACAATTTTTCTTCCATTGCAGCTTTTACATTTGTCTTTTGGATTGATTCGCTCTCCTTGGCCCTGGCATTCTATGCACATGGATTGGATCTGTTGCACCATTCCTGGCCCGATTTGGTGAATTCTTATTTGCATGCCAGTGCCTCTGCATGTAGGACAGCATTCCACCGCACCTTTTTTACCACCACGACCTGAAGAGAAAAAAAAATATCTGATGAGAGTCAAGACCAAAAATGTATCTGACAAATGGAAAAGCAAGCATTGAACCCAATTAAGGAGGCCAAGATGCACTTTTACAGTTTGTTACATTCATACATTTTAAATCAGAGAAGAGTCCAGCAAGATTAACTTTAAATGTAGTGTGTCAGGAATGAGTTGTAAGACACGTTTATAGGAATCAGCACAAGAATGGCTAGTATCCATATAACAGTTTGCAAGAAAGCTCAGTGAATTAAATGCTCAATGCATACAACCTGATGTGCCCTGTAGGTCAAGAACTGGCAATGCTTGCATTAAATATTTACTTTCCTGGTCATCCTCCTGAGGCCCATACTGTGCTCTCACTACCACTCCTCAATTTTCTTCTCCTCAGAAATATATGTTTTTTGCTCCGATCATTCGGGCGAAACTGCTCTTTCATCAATTCTCACTTCAAAGGACGAATTTCTTTCCCCTACTTGAACCATTCGTTTTTTTGCTACTCCATACATTTGGTATAGGACTTGTTTTAGCTTTCTCTCTGCAATCATTCAATGTCTTGATACACTTTTCCCATCCATGCTGTTTACCACTTTTATTACAGCCCCTGCTTCTAACAGCTGTTCATTCAATAGTTCATGTAATTTCTACACCAACAAATGCCAGATCACGCCATTTTGTTCAGCAGTTAAAAAATTATCCACATTCATCTGGCTGTTAATTACAGACCAAAGAATTAGCAAAAACAGTGGTTTTGTACAAAACCACACATTGATTACACAGTAAAAGGACATGGATGTAAGTAAACCAAGCACGTAGATATTTGTTTGCACACAGGTCAAAAATATTGTTTATGGCCGTATTAGGGAGCAATCCAAGTCCCAAGTCAAAGCAGAACAACGTTCAGCCAATACTAGAAGGACGACGACAACAGCAAATGCGCACAATCAGTTCATCTTTGCACTCATCAGACATAGGGGTACTACTCTAGGGGGGAACGGGATATCGCAAGAAGGAATGGAGGATTTCCACTGCAGCGTTCTAACATTTTGTAAGGCCAGTTATTCTGCATCAACTGAATAACAGTTTGTGGTACCCCAAAAAGTAAAGCTTAAATTGTGTAGCAAAGCAAAAGAATAAGACTTGATCCTCTGACTCAAAGCATGCGTTTCACATATGTTACTGGTATATGGCCACTAAAAAGAGGCATTTAAATTGGCTTTAAGAAACATAGCATTAAAAGAGACTTTATTTTTAATATAGTCAGATTTTGAATTTATGTTTCCTTAAAACAAAAGTAATCAAAGTAGAACCATCATTACATACCTTCACATTTATCACAAATTGTGTTCTTCTGCAGAGCTAGTTTTCTTGTTGCACCATTATATAAATCTTCCAGTGATACAGTCAACTGATGAACAACATTCTTTCCTGTTAAAATAAAAAACACAGTTCATGCAATGTTAAAAAGATCAATCTTGAAATGTTTTCTAGCAACTTACCAACTTTAAATATTTGCAGGGAGGGATAGAACAAATAAGTTTATTCTACTACACTACCCACAGAAACCCTCCGACACTGTGGAAACTGCTTGCCATCGTTTTGGACACTACTATAGATCCAAAAATAATCACACTACAGTCATCATGCACTTTTAAAGGTTCAAAGTTTACCAAGGGAGTGTTTGCTTGCTTATGGTTGACAGCGTATACATCCTAGCGAAACTGAACGCTGCTCTGGTACTAGGGATTACATTTTAAAATACCCTTTGATCAGAGAAACATTTATGCTAGTGAATTTTATCAAGCTCCTGTTCTAAAGAAACATGGATAAAACGGCAAGCTTACCTTGATTACAAATCACCAATTTCGTTTTCATTGCATGTTTCAAATGGACTTTTTCAAGTCCAACAGCACAGGATGTCAAAAAGTAGTACTAACAGAATTACGCTTATCAGGGTTGCGACAATCCTATTTCGATATAAGATACAATAGCCACCCATTTAATGTGCAAAAAAATTGCAATTACCTCTCCTTTCCCGTTGCATTCTTCCACCACCTCCGAAGAACATGTCAAAGATGTCCATGGGTGAGCCAAAGCCACCTCCACCCAAGCCACCTTCTTTTATGGCCTGTTCCCCACCTTTGTCATATAAACCTCTTTTCTTTGCATCAGACAGCACTTCATAAGCTTGAGAAATCTGTTTGAACTAAAATGTAAAGCTTAGTTAATGAACGAGAAAAATAAAAATCTTACAATGCTTAAAACTTCTACAATTAAACCCTACAAATAGATCATGGCCACATTTGTTGTTCTTCATTGATAACTTAATTTAGATAGTCTGGACATGCAATAGCACACAAATTACCATTTTGTGTACATGCTGTATCTGGCAAAGCATATAATAAACATCACTGGTCAGACAAAGAAACGACAATATCCAGTAAAATCACAATGCAAAAATGTAAAGTCCAGCTCTTATCACTGACAGTAAAATTAGCTTTTCAGAAGAAAAAAAATGCAGGACTTACAAGTAAGAAGAGGAAAAAAATAAAAGGCACTAGGCTGAACACCACACATTTTCCAAGCAGAGCAAAGGATATTCATCACAATAAGCCTGCTGACTGTTGAATAAATAGTGGCCTTCTTGTCACTAATTTTGACAAGTTTACACATTAAAGTAGGCCCCTTCCAAGCATCCCTGACTAGTATAGGATTTTGCAGCAATACATACAAGCACACATTTTCTTTACAGACTGAAGTACAAGGTATTTTGCAATCAGATGACAGGTAGCTATGGGCGGTCAAAGGTGAGAGTGACATTTTAGATGGAACCTTAGTCCCAGTATACTGTGGGTTTGCAGCTTGCCTGCTTAAGAATTCTACAGACTGGATTCCTACTGCTTCAGAAGGCACTGAATCAAGGCTCCCGTCTTGTACCAAGTGTTTTCATTGTTCCCTGCAAACCAATATTATTTATGGGGCATGGTGGGAGAATCCCTGTAAGCAACTAAGTTCAAAGGTGTGGGAAATACTAGAGCCGAATATTCAGAGAGTTTCTTTCCTGCTATACCAGGCAAGAATGCAAAAAAAAAAAAAAAACAGGTATTTGTTAAGCTATATCTTTAATGATCTCATTATGTATATGATGCATATGTTACAGAACAAACTTGTATGGGTGAGTAACATTCCCATACGGTTGATATTCCAAATGATGTACAATAAAAGCAAACTACATATTTGAAGCAAATGAAAATTACCTTTTCACCTTCGTTGGGATTTTTGTCTGGGTGGTATTTTAGTGCCAGCTTTCTGTAAGCCTTTTTCAGTTCCTCTTGGGAGGCGTTGGGTTTCACACCCAGGAGGTCATAATATGCAGTTTCTTTCACCATTTTCACAGCCTAAAAACAAAAAGAAACAAAAAGGTGAAAAACAGCTCCGCTCCCCTAATAACCACTATACCATTGGCATTTTTGTACTTTAATACTGGTCAGTGAAGGCCACAAATCAGCGAGTACGTCAAATTGGTTCCTCTTATAATTATTAACGTATTGTATGTGGAATAACAAAGCCCTTGAAATCAGATCACTACACGAATTTACCACTACCGCCACCACTGTTCAGTGACCTAGAGTTGGATATACGACGGTTCATCTGGCATGGATCACGAAACTGAGAGGCAATGGTAACCGACCACTCAGGGAGGCCTATCCCTACCCAATATGGAACATTACTATCTGGCGGCGCAACTCCAGTGGGTAGAACGCTGGCTAAGTGCACGAAACCTCGGGGATACGGGGTCACAGACGCCTGGGTACACCCAGCCTCAGATGATAGCATTTTTCCATCACTACAGGACAGGCAGTCCGCCCACGCAGTTATTACTAAAGGTGGCTTATCAGTGTTATTGCCGCTGCCTTAGTCTCACGCACCAGCTTATGCCATACGCACAATCTCTGCTCATACTAGGTACCCGCACATGGTATCGGCCGATATCTGGCGCGGAACTCGCACAATGGGAGGAAGCGGGCATACCAGCAGTAGGGGATCTATATAATGCCGGTCAACTTGTTCCCTTTGAAGACCTAGCTGAGAGCACTGGTCTGCCACAAAGCCAGTTCCTCGTACATGCCTCGGTGACTCGCACACTGATGTGACGCAGAAACCTGCCATGCATCCAACCATACAATACCTGCACGAGCTGGGCACTGGTCGGCATCTCACCAAATCGTTTGCAGACTCGCTTAGAATTCACACAGCACCAACATTGCTCTCTCTGTGTGCCCACTGGGATGCGGACATCCAGAGACCCACCACAGTCCGGGAATGGGGTCACATACTTAAAAGCCCCACGCGAATTCCCCACAACATGGGATTCTGGCTCATTCAATTTTATATCACCCACAGGGCCTACCTCACACCAGCGAAAAAAAACAAATTCTTTGCCCGTAAGGATGCCAAATGTGCCAGATGTAACGAACCAGGGGCGGACGTACTACATATGTTATGGTCATGTACAGCCATTCAAATATATTGGGGAGAGGTCACTAGTAGACTGGCTCAATGCACGGAGCGAACGTTGGACTGGACATGGGAGGTGTGCATCTTGGGGCTCTACCACAGATTGAACATACAAAAGGTGACGACAAAATACATAGACCTAGGCTTAATAGTGGCTAAGCGACCGCTCATGCGTCGCTGGAAATCCCCTGATCGCCCGCAGCGAAGGCCTGGTATAACTTCCTCCGTGCTGGGCGCAGGCGGAGAGTAACACTCCACCACGAGGATGCGATCGGGCTGCGTAAGCAACCACTGGCACTGGCATGGGATGCAAACCTGTCCGATTTTCGCATGGCGGAGCTGGGCACGGATTCGACAGTAGACTTGACTCAAAGCGACGACAAACTAACACCGCAGCTGGCGTCCACTTAGACCTCCTAGAGTGCGGACACAACACGCTTGGCCATGGATAGTCCCTGATGCTCATCAGTTCTGCGAACATGAACGCCTAGAACAACTCAATGGCATGTCACAAAGTTAATAGTTCATTTGATTGGGGAGATACGTACTCACAGTCTGTATGGTTATAGTGGATGAAGCCTTTGTTATTTAACATAATTTTATATATTGGTTCCAGTTGAGACTCCTTTTGTTCTCACCTTTTACCCCCCCCCCCTCTTTTTTTTAGATCTACCTTTCTTTTTCTCTCATGATCATTTAAACAAAATGTTGATTCATCATATACTGAACTTGAAATATGGTGTAGATGATAATTCTGAAAAATGTCACATATACATTGCAGCTTAAAGATATCCTACGAATGGAGATGTATGGTATGCACATTGGCTGTCATGTACGGTTCAAAAGTTCAAACTTAATGACAAAACAAAAAAACAACAACAAAGACCTTGAAATCAGGGTACAGCTAGATATATAATGAACAAAGCAGTTCTAACTTTAGCATTCGAGCAAAGACAGCAAAATGGATATAGAGGCTACCAAGATTCTATCAGATTCAGCCATCCTAAAAACGCATACTTTCACCCAGTTGCAGACATACAGACTAAGCATTGATGTGAAATGAATGAGATTCCTAGTACTGTCCCAGGGTGTGCCAGGACCACAATACTTTTGAAATCTATTGGATAATTGAGTTACTCATCCTTGGGCAGTTCACTTGATAGCAAGGACGAACAGTCAAGGCTTGCTTTGGAAACCGCTATAGGTAATTCAGTTGTAACGTACTAGCTGCGACATTTTTTATTAAGTTGGCATTGAGGCCAATGTTATACCGTAGGGCTGAAGTTCAGCACCTTTGGAATTCCATGAGCCTCGGTCTTTTGTGAAAGATCTAGCAGGGGTTCAGATTTGAAATAAGCATTGGCAATGCCAAGAAGTCTCGAATTTGCAAGAGTTACAGCTATTGGTGTTGTAAATTACAATGTCTTTCACCTATGTGTTTTGGTTTGGAGTGTATTTATGTGGTGTGGAGTGGAGTGGAATTATGTAGGTTGGATCGGAATTGGTAGCTGTGAAATTGTGGGGTGTGGATTGGTGTAGTAAAATTATGTGGCATGGTGGATAGCCCATATCAGGATGTGTATACACCAATATATACTGATGTCAAGATACACCAACATTAAGTAATGCCAATGTCAAAATATGCCGGTGAAGATACGCCATCGTCAAGATATGCAGACTTCAGCATACAGCAACACCAGAATATAAAGATGTCAAAGCCTGAAGAATTTGTAGTGCTGGCTTCAGATGCACTATAAACAACTGGATGCCTGTGTGTGTGTACGCTTGTGCGTGAGTGTTCAGTTGAGATGTGTATTTATATTTATGTCATCAAGCAAATATAGTGCATCGTCACCCATCTTTAATACCCATTAGGTACATATCTATATTTGCATATTATACACCTGCATGGGAAATAGATGGAGGGGCTGACTGAAGTGGGTGTTGGAAAGAGTGGGTGGGTAAATGGACGAAAGGACAGACGTAGATGGCTGTTGGAAGGACAGTGCGTGGGTGGACCAATGGAGGAAATTGGTTATTCGAACGATAGTGAAAGGATGAATGGACAGATGAGTTTGTTTGAAGGACAATGAGTGGACGGAAAGGCGGGATTTGAAACCAGGATTCCGGATTCAAGTGTCGGCTTGGTCTCCCCGTGATAACCCCCTCCGCCCCAAAAAATAACTGTCAAAGACAACACAAACAGCGAGGGCAGTCCCAGAATGAATCATTCCCGCTCAGCACAGCTCCAGTTGGATCACTTCACTGTAAATTAAAGGGGCTGTGTGGAAAGCGGGCGGAGCACTGAAGCCAGGATTTAAAAAGGCACAGGCACTTCTAAAAAGTGCTCTATGTAAATAATAACAAGCATTTACAATGCAATAGGTGTCGCAATTACGCGAGTTTGAGTAATTGGCACTGGAGATGACAATGCCTTTTATTTAGGTTTTTAAACCATAAATAAAAGGCATTGTCATTTATAATACTAATAGTTTAAACTCTCGCAAATGCGAGCTCTATTGCATTGTAAATGCTTTTTTTGATGGGCGCGGGTTCATTTAGGCAGTAAAAACATCACCAGCAGTAGGAGTTAATAAGTTTGGCCCAATAATGGTGAGGAAGGTGACGATTTCACAGTAGAGTGAATTTGTAATTACACAAAGCACTGCTTAAGTAATGGATCTGAAAATATGTAAAGGTGAAGCGTCAGTTTAAAGACTTTATTAAGCTGTTGAGCCGTGTGTAGATGCAGCGACTGTGGATAATACCATTAGAAACCAAGAAGGAGCGTCTCAGCAAAAAAAGCTTTTATAGCAGCATAGTTAATGTTTCCAAAGCCGTCTACTTTGGGCCCTCCATCCCAGACAGGCTTTTTTGGGGGGCGCACAGTGGTGAGTGAGAGGGGCGCACAGTGGTGAGAGGGGCGCACAGAGGTGAGAGGGTAGGGCTGTAAACACCATGCTAGACAGATGGACTTTAGGTCTTGACGGGCGAGGAGAGAGCAGCGGCACAGGTGATTGAACTGCTCTCTCTGATGGATGTTAAGACACCATCTTGATTCATGCTTCCACACAGAGAACCTATAGAGAACAGTAACGTGCAACCTCAGGTTCCCATGCCAGAGTTCGTACCAACAATTACTTCCAGTGGGCTATAATGAGCGGTCCCCTAAAATCAACATATTTTTAATTAACTTCCCTGTCAAGCATAAAATCCGGCCACGTGGGCGTGTGACTAGCGCAGGTACCGAGTAACGAGCAGCAAAACACAATTTCCCACCAGCAGGGAGGGGCAGCCAGCTGGGTGGCGGAAATGTGCACAAACAGCATCACGAGGTGCCAGCTAGATTAGGCCGAAGGAGTTACAAGCCACGGCAGGGAGAGCCATATAGGCGATATTTAAACCCAACAGCATTTAGGTCTGCAACTGTAAAAAAAAAAAAAAGCATATTACTCTAGCACTGACCGATAAACGCATGAGTGTTCTATATGGAGCCAACCATGCTTTTTGTAAAGTTAACCCCTTTTCACCAGTGTCGCCTTCGCGGACCGCTCCATCAGTTCGCTTTGTGCAAAGTCCAGTTCTCAGCACAAAAACGGACATCTCACTACATCTCTGCCCGAGGTCTATGCGCAGCTCCATGTGTGCGCATCGGATCCACCAGCAACCCTTCCAGAGTGTTCGACCTCAGGACTACGACTCTGGGAGGACCCCGAAAGCTGGGTTTTTAAAACAAGACTTGGGAAACATGATCCTGACTGCACGCCCCCATCTCGTTCCTCCACGTAAACACTTGGTTGCGTGCTCCTTTTGGAACAGCCCATCCAGACTGGATCGTGTTATATAAACAAGCTGTACGGCTTGTTTATATAAACAGACCTCCTTAAGTTAAGAAAATGCTTAGTGACAGCCGCAAAGCAGACGAGCCACTCCGGGTGGGTCGGACCAAAAAGCCAAAGGGAGGCAACCCAGAAAGCTCATTTCCAATGGCAGGCCACCGTTTACCATAAACGGTGACGCCAGCCAATGGAAATGAGGGGCGCAGCTTAATGCCCTCTTCTGAAAGTCCGCTCCTACAAAATCTCTTGCCGAGTCGGAGCAGGGCTCTGCCCTGCAACGTACGCGAGACCTAAAAAGGAATCTGGTGTTTTGCTGAGTGGAAAATGCTCAGAACCCAAAAAGCATAAATTAAAAGACCATCACGCGCGGCATACCCCAATAAGCATGCACATAATTAAAAGACCATAGCGCAAAGCGCAGCATACACACCCCCCCCCCCCCCCAAAAGCTTAAGTGTGACCATAAATTTAAAGAATCGCGCAAAGCACGGCATATGTGAAGCGTGTGCCACAAAAGAAACTTGAGAGAAGTGCTTCATTACACTGAAGCACAGCGGCGGAGAATCGGAAAACGCATTAAGTGAGACGTGCACGGTCTCAAACAAAAAAAAAGGTTCCAAAGACACGAAATAAAATGGCACAAGTGGAAGAGGACAAGTCCTGCAGCGATACTGCATGGGAGTTAACAATTGAGAACAATAGGTCAGACACAGAACTAGGGGGTCAGAGGCACCATGAAAGGTAGTAGGTCCACGAGAGATTCAGTGACTGGCATTGGGGTGGTATCCGCACTACAACAGAGTGCGCTGCCTGGCACAGCTGCTGCTTCCTCCTGGAGAGGCAAGAAGTTGTTTTAAGGAAAGCTGCTGAGAAAAATGGCACAAATTCACAGACAAATAAGTCAATAAAGGCCTTACAACTGGTGCATGGCACATACAGCAATCTCAAGAGAAAAGGAAGCAGAAATGGGGTGCTGCAGCGTTTTAAAGCAATCAAGAGAAATACAAACGACTGGCTTTACCACAGCTTTTTCATACAAGTGCCCATAAGAATATTTTACACTTCTGCATTTTGAGCAACTGGGAGCTCTATGCTGGCCTGTCTCTAAGATTAGAAGGCACGTCTGGGCCTGTACCAGATGGCAATGGTTGTCATAGGGATTGCTCCGCCCAAAGACCCCTTTTTAAAAGAAACCTTTAACCCCCACCATCTTTAACTGTCACGATAGAGGAAGCATGGTGTAGGATCTGCTTTTATGGTTACCCCCATTTTTTGCTGGATATAAAGCGGTTTCTAACTAGTATGACAGGGATTCTGCTAATCAGGACCCCCAGTCACTGAGCTTTCTCCCTAAAAAGGTTTGGTAAGTACTTGTGTATATCCCAGATTGGTCACTGGTGTACACCTATCAGTCCCTATTATATGGTACTGAGGTACCCAGTGCATAGGTACACCAGGGGTCCCTCAAGGTCTGAAACATGCATTATGCCTCCCATGCAGGCCCGGTTCTAGCGGGTGGGCCAGGCCCACCCAAACATGAGCCTGGCCCACCCAAACAGGAGCCTTGGCCCTCGCAGTGAGGGCTTGAAGGCAGGGGTGCAAAGCCATTTGGCTCAGAGTGCTTCAACCCCTAGTCGTGTGTGTCAGCCCAGGCTGAGACAGCTTCCCGGGCGCACACACTCAGACAGTTTTAGAGATTATCGCAGCCGCACCGGAGTACTTCACAGGTCTTTAAAAGACCATTTACATGTTAATGAGGCTTTGTTTATTTTTTCACCCCTTCATCTCCACATGGCGAAAGGGACAAATCCTTTCTTTGACAAAGGTACCTTTGCCTACTGTCCTGCTACGTGGATATTTCTTTTTCTATGCAGTGCAGGAGAAAAGAAGTTTGTTTATTGCTAGTCACCTTTCCTGACCCCTGCAGCAGGTTATCAATCAAAATAATCTTTATTTCGGTCATAGACCATAAAAGATAAGCAATCCACAACAATATACAATTTAAAAAAAAAGAAATGGGAATTGCAGTTCATAAAAAGTAAGTACAATAAAGATTAGATTAATTGGCAGTTAATTCATTAAAACAGTAGAAAAAAGATTAAAAGATTAAAATGTCATAAAAACAGTAAGAAATCGCATCAATGGGTGTTGATTTATTCCAGGGGATTGGACAATAAAAGAGAACTTCTCCTGCGCCACACAGCATACCAGAAACGTGATACCGAAAAAACTATAGGTAATGCAGTGTCTGTCTTCAGGATTCTGTAGGCAACTTTACAATGTGTAGTCCCCAAATTCCTACAGAGTTGAAGAAGCCAACGTTTTCTGATAAGTTTATATGTGGGGCAAAAAAAGAGGACATGAAGGTCACTTTCACTAGAAGCTCCACAGATTGGGCAGTCAGAAGGATTATTTATCAACCATTTTCCTGTGAATGCTCTCAGGGGCAATGTTCCATACCTGAATTGCATATATAATTTCCTAGAGGCGTTAGGCTCCATCAGATCTAAAACTGGCTCTATTTTGAAGTCTTCTTTAATATTAAAGAAGTCCATGGTCAGTGAGCCTAGCTTGTTATTGGTTAGCATCATGTTTTTTGTTATTTAACCAAAAGGCGTTTGCCAATTCAGCTCTAGAGAGTATAGGGGCGTTTATTTCAGGATGGTGCCATAGAGCAGGAAACCCTAATCTAAAAAGCTCTCTCTTTATATAAAGTAACCACGGTATATTGTCTATACCACGGGGGGTCAATAGCGATTTTAAGTCCTCTAACTCTGGAGTTGCCCACAGCCTGCGCCAATACAATAGTGGCCTTAAAGCAATTTCGTCTTGAATATACCTCACTCCCAGGTCCATTCTGAGTGGTATAAGGGGAGTGCTGGATGGTAGGGACAATAGTGACCTTAGGAACTGGTTCTCAGATCTGCCAATGTCTCTGGTTAGACAGTGGCCCCATAGTTCAACCCCATACAGAGATGCAGCCCGAGCTTGTACTTTATATATCTCAATGATGGGGGCTATCGGTTTTGAGATGGAAGCTCTGTATAGTTTAAGGATCCCACCGCAAGTCTGCGTGAGTCGTAATTTAGCTTTTGCTAGCTGGGGACCCCATTCCATCCTATCCGAAAGGGTGACACCGAGATATTCAAAGACTGAAACCCTATCCAGAGTAACACCATTTAGAGTAGGGTTAGGACCATTTTTTTTGGGCGGGTTGCATATCACAAATTTTGTTTTTGAGGAATTAACCTCAAGGCCTCTCTGGGAACAAAATTCAGAGAAACTATCGAGGGCACGTTGAATCCCCATAGGGGATTTAGACACCAGAAGGGTATCATCAGCAAACATTAGTGCGACCACCTGCTCGTTGTTGAGTTTGGGGGCATCGATGTCCTTGACTCCCCTCAGGTGGGACACTAATGCATTAGTATAGAGAGAAAATAGGGTTGGGGCCAGGACACATCCCTGTCTAACTCCACGGTTAACAGGGAACTTTGGGGTCAGATTGCCCCACTTACCGCACCTAACTTGGGCAAAATTATCATTATGGAGCCGTTTTATAATCCCCAAAAGGCAGGCAGGCAGGCATCCCCATCTCAGCCAGAACCGCCCACAAAGTTTGTCGAGGGACTAAGTCAAAAGCTGCTTTGAGATCGACGAAGATAAGGTAGAGGCTGCCACCCTCTACCCTCACGGTTTTCCAATAAAGAAGTTGTAGTCGGAAAAGTTGGTCCACCGTGGATGTCTTCTCTCTAAAGCCAGCCTGGTAAGGAGTTAGTATTTGTTTTTCATCCATCCAGGCTTGCACTCGATCTAGAATAATACGTGCAAAGAGCTTCTGACTGACGTCGATTAGGCTAATTGGGCGGTAGTTAGTAGGCAAGAGAGGGGAGCCCTTTTTGAAAACCGGGACTATCTCGGCACCAGCCCAGGTATTCGGAATGGGGGCACCATGGAGGATGGCATTGTAAAGTAAACAGAGATATGGTATCCAGACCTCTGGTTTATGCCTGTATAGGTCCCCTGGAATCTTGTCAAGGCCTGGTGCCTTGCCTACTGGAAGTCTATTTACAGCCTTTTCTACCTCCCTGGAGGATATACTATCAATAACTTCATTAATCGCATCAGGGGGGGATGGGGCCTCAGTGGGGGGGGCCGAGGGAGCATACAAACTCTGAAAATGGTCAACCCATTGACTCGATGCAATATTAGGATCATCGGCTATGCGGCCTTCCTTTGATTCTGATCTAACAATTGCCCAGAATTCTCTCATGTCCTTTTTGATAAGAGCTCTTTTGATGTCCTCCCATTTTTCGTATTCCCAATTCTGCTTAGCCACTTTTACAGTCTGCTTGCATTTGATTCTACTCATAGCGACGGCATTCCTATCGCCAGATTTTAGTGTGGCCAGTAGGGCTGATTTTGCCTTCCTGCATTCATAGTTAAACCAGGAGAGTACCATCGCGGTTTTCTTTTTTCTAGGAATCAAGGGATTTAGATAGTTTCCCAGTATGGTAACTAGCCCAGTATGAATTTCGGAGACGTGATTTTACCTGGTATCAGTGTCCTGGTCTAAAGTTTGACACATTTGTGCAAGGGCATTACATGTGGCCGAGTAGATAAGGCTGATTTTGTCAGGAGATTTTAGAATCAGCGTCCACTTAAGGCGTCTTCTGTCGCCAGAGAGATATAAGGGTTGAGGCCTACAACTATTTTGCGTGGGGCTATTTTCCATCACTACAGTCAGATCGAGGGTCAGCGCATTGTGGTCACTATCATGGCGAGGGTGGATCGTGAAATCCAAAACCCTCATCCATGTCTTTGCCTCAACCAAAATGTAATCAATACGCGAAGTCTGGCCAGGACGATTAAAAGTATGTTTACCCTCGAGATCTGACAGAGAGCGCCCATTGCAAGCTCTAAGTGAGTTAGCTAATGTTAAGGAGTTAATTTGCAGGGCTAGTGATGTCCAAGCCTTGGCAGGTGGAATTTGAAGGGCCGGTATGGACCATTGTTCATCTTCCTCCCTAGTAATTGGGTCAATGAGCCTCGGTAGGGGCTCAAATTGGCAATTGAAATCGCCAGCAACAATCAAAGTGCCCTTATCTTTTACTGATTGAATAAGTTTGTCCAGTAGGTCTAGTGTAGGCGATTCACTGCCTGACTTAGTAGGGCGGAAGTAAACATTAACCAAAATAATAACAGAGCCTGAGGGAAACATAAGCTGTAAACATTGGAGATCAAGTGATTGCGTGGCAATTTCAGAAATTACACAACCCAGATGCGACCCTATAAACGTAGACAGCCCTCCCGATGGTCTTCCTCTAGGACCCGCAAGGGCTAAAGTATTAGCTGTAAAAAAGCCCTTTTTTATAAAATCTTCTTTTGCCCAGGTCTCCTGCAGGAGACAAACGTCATGCTGGTTAATAAAGGAATTCCAGTCGGGGCAGAGAAGTTTATTTACAATGCCCGCGACGTTCCAAGATAGTACTTTTAGTTGGTTTTTTAAATGGAGGTTCCTTCTTTCAGGTCGTGAGACAATAGGCGGAGAAAGAGGGGAGTAAGTTATCACCTCTCTTGATGTGGGTCTGAGGGGGATAGATTCAGTGGGAGCAGTATTGTTTTGAGGGGTGGGGTAAGCATTGATGTCACTTGTCGGGGGGCAGAACGAACCTATGTTTGTTGAATCAATGTCGGTTAAATCTTCCAGTCAATCGACGTCCTCTAACGGAGCAAATCGGTTGTGTACGGGAACTCCAAATTGTTGGTTATTCAAGTTAGTTCTATATGGTACATTTTGGGGTTGCCCGATATCTGAAAAAATAGAGCCGATACGATAGGGGACTGAAGTCCTGGGTACCTGGGGATAGAAAAATTCAAGGGGGAGTGCATTAATTGAAGTAGGATGACCAAAGGATAGTGTCGGATGGTCAAGGATCGATTGATTGGTCTGCGGACATCTAAAATTGATAACCACGCAATCCCCCCTAAGACTTTTTCCCGTATGTCCTATCCAGGCAACCCTTCTCACCATCAGGATCTCGTTAGCCATCTCGTAGGGAAACTGTTTGTATCTTGCCAACCAGAAAAGGACTTTATTACGCAAATCAAGATGTTTTCTCTAGTACCTACTCCAAGTTCGGGGACCCCGGTCAGTATGGTCACATACGGAGATGCAGCTGGATGAAGATTAATCGTAGGAGGATTAGTAGCAGTGGTTGCAGTCTTGTTTTCCATAGATTTTCTTCGAGTTATGGTGGGAGTGACTAGGGGCTCATTCTTATTAGTAGTCTGTAATGCAGGGTTTTGGTTATTGGGGCACAAATCTTGTACATGACAAGCATGGGAAGGGGATTTTCTAGTACCAATAGTTGTAGGGGGCCCCTCTGATAGTGGGGAGGGTTGGGTTGCCTTTAGTTGCCCAGTCTTACGTTGAACAACCACTGGGTCTAGTGGTAGTGGCTGGGGTATTGGTGGAACGGTATTTTGCGTAGTGGATGTACTTGGCTTGGAATTACAGGGAGGGTCGGTATGTGCTTTCGAAAGACTTTGAACTAGTTTTAGAATAGGGGTCATTTCTTCCTTTATAATAGTCCTGCATTGGTCAATAATATTAGTCACCACTAAATGCACCCAGGCGGGGTATGGTATATCCTGAGAGGGAGGTGGTGGGATGGTAGTGTCAGGAATTTGGTTGGTAGGATATGTAGTTTCCCTACAGGGACTCCCCTTCGTCTTCCTAGGCTTTTTACCAACATTAGTAGCTTTCCTTTTCCCTTTAGTTTTCAATGGTCTAGGTATAGAATCTTCACTAGCCATCTGTGAATTTATTTGGTCTTGCATGGTTACAATCAATGGAGAGCAAGCCTGGCTAGTGTATGTTTTGTTCAGATCTTGGGCAGTATGGTGGACAGGCGACCCCAAAACAGAAAGGTCAGGCGTTAGGGAAAGGCGACGCTCAGTTGATTCGATTTCCGAGGTGACCACGCCAATTGCTTTCTGGAGCATTAAGTCAATTGCAGTTGGGAGTTTAACCCCAGAGACTCCTGGAATGGCTTGTTGTTTTGGGGCACATGCACGTGCCCCTTGGACACGCTTTTTGAGTACAGGTTTGGATGGCATGGTGTATCGTTTCGCACCCAAACCCCCAA
Organism: Triturus cristatus; assembly: GCF_964204655.1. Lineage (NCBI taxonomy): Eukaryota > Metazoa > Chordata > Amphibia > Caudata > Salamandridae > Triturus > Triturus cristatus. The sequence continues at coordinate 91,264,940 of NC_140582.1, forward strand.
AACACTAAAACAACACAATGATATTTCCCCACAGTACCTTGTAACCCTCGTGTGGGAAGGGTAATGCCGGATGTTAAGGATATGGCCCGTCCCGGCCTCCTCTGGCCCCGGACGGCCACAGACGGCCCGCCCTCTGCCCGGGCTCAGCCCGGCGCCGCCCGCGACGCGGTGGGAGCCAATGCTTTTATAGCGCCTCCGGGCGCGCTGTTGTCCGGGAGTGTGCAGCAACGCAGGGGCTTACGGGAGCTGTAGTTCCCCCTGCTACGGCCGTGGTCGTGGGCCTGGCGGAAGGAACATGCAGCGTTTGCACCCCGTTGGCTGTGGCTTGCTGGACCCGGGAAATCAGGTGAGTGGTGGGTGTTAGGGCTTCGGCTAATGTCCCCCGCTCCACCGAGGGAGCCAATGCTTTTATAGCGCCTCCGGGCGCGCTGTTGTCCGGAAGTGTGCAGCAACGCAGGGGCTCACGGGAGCTGTAGTTCCCCCTGCTACGGCCGAGGTCGTGGGCCTGGCGGAAGGAACATGCAGCGTTTGCACCCCGTTGGCTGCGGCTTGCTGGACCCGGGAAATCAGGTGAGTGGTGGGTGTTAGGGCTTCGGCAGGTTATCACATCAGGCTGTGACACAAAGTTTGACTAATGGAGTAGGTAAGAAAATGTGTTACTATTTGTTTTTCGGTTCAAAATCTGCACAGGCCCAGCAGGACACATACTTTGTGTGTGCTTCATTTAAACAGTTGTTATCATGATCATGGCCGATGCAGGACAATAAGACAATACAAAATGCCCAGATAACTCTGGTGATTAATGATCCTGCTGGAGAGCAATCATTTGTATGTTAGTAGTTTTTAAATGTAGATAAACTGTAGTTTATGTGGAAGCTCAGTGGGTTACTGCCTTTGTCACAGAGATCCTTGCGTTACTTGCAGTTTAGAAGTTACAATCCTAACATAGGACAGTGACCAATAAACTGTCATCAAAGAACTGCATACTAACATAAATGGTATAGTTAGAACTTCGCTTTTTCTGTTTTGTGATATAGTTAGAACCTCCTCAGTCTTTCATTATTCTAATGTTGATAAAATGAGTATGTTTGGGCAGATATACATTTTTATCAGTAAAGCGGACTCCCATGGAATACTCTTTAAATCCTAAGGTTGTGTTTCCCCAGACCAAACCCTCTTAAAATGACCACCAGTATGGATGACATGTGATTCCTACACCTTGTAATCCTCACTGGCTTATGTGACATTCCCTCTAGACTGATTTATATACTTGTGTGATTCATTGTCTCTGTATAATGTGTGCGTGGTGTTAAGTACTGACACCCACTACACTGATATGAGTTGCGCTATACAACAAATTAAATGCTTATGAGAGAGGGGCTACGTAAAGTTGAGGGGCACTGTTAGAGGGTGGCAGTGAGGGAATCTGATGAGGAGGTCACGAGGGGGAGGGGCTATGGTGAGATGAGGGGCCCTTGTGGAAGGTGGTAATAAAGGTGTTTACGGAGAAAGAGGTTATTGGTGCGGCACCAAAAAAGACTTTTGCATCAGCGCTAAAACCGTCCCTGTCATGGCCTTTCTGTTTATTTAATTAGCAGTCGGGTCATAAGGACTACTGTGGAACATACTTTAAAGTGCATGCTAATTATATTTACTGCTATATTCAATGTTTTAAGTTTGAAGGTGATTTTAATAATGTTTTTACCGGGAAAAATGAAAGTGGAGCCCGATAATGCCTGATATGGGGCTGGGGCCTAAGGTCAGCTGTGAGATAAGGTCCACTGGAGAGGAGTAGTGGATAATCAAGCCTGTAAGGGAGTGCGTTGGAGAGTCCGGGGTCGGGTGGAGGTAGTAATGAAGAGGGATTCTCCCTGAAGGCTCGCACAGAGGGAGCCAGAGTAGTGTCACTTGCCTGATACTCCCACCTCAGAAACCTCCTCTTCCCACCTCAGAAACCTCCTCTTCCCATCAAAGGAACATTACATAGAAAAAACACTGAGAGTGATAATATTTAGAAAGAGATTTGAAAAAGAGTGTGTTTTAATGGGCCTTGTAAGACTAAGAAGAGATAAAGGATGGCCCTGAAGCAGGCCTGCCTAGACATATATGCGACAAATCGAGCCCGCAGTGGCCCACCCAAATGCACCCTTGACCCACCCAAATGAAAATTCCTGGAGCCGGGCCTGCTCCCATCGGAGACCACTCAATTTGCAACTATAGTCCTACCATTGCAGCCTGTGTAAGCTGGTGCTAGCACCACTTACGAAAGAGATAGGTTTCCCTATATCTAGGGTCACTACACTTAACACCTAGAAGTCACCCCAAAGGCAGGCCTTACAATTCTGAAGGCAGGGTGCTTGGCTCTAAGTGGGAGAGTGCCCCTGTATGAGCAGGACACCCCTACAGCCCATGAAGTCTATTCTCCCAGGTTGGAAGACAGCCATATGACATATTGAGGGGCACTGCATCATTATGCAATGACCATCTCAAAGCTGGCTGTAACTACTCCTATCAGGTTTGGTATCAAACATGTTGGACTCATACCTCCCACAACGTAAAAGGTGTGGGAGGTATGAGTCCATGCACCGAGAAGCTCCTCGGGAGGCCCTAGGTGCACCCGGTACCTATCTTCCAGACCCGGACAGCAAGCTGGAGCTGCTCCCGGTCAGATACGTTTCTGCCCTTCTGCTACTGGGCCAAGCTTGCGCAGAGAAAGCCAGAACAATAGTTATCTTGTCACAGGGAGGGGTGACAACCTCCCAGACAGGATTCAGTGTATTGGGGCAGGGTTGGAGCGCTTCCCAGCGCCACAGTCTGTGTGCAGGGCACACTTGGTGCCCTCCATGCATAGTCCAGCTCACATCAGTTCAGGGAGCAGTTGGCTCCTGCTCTGGCGTGAACCTGGACAAAGGACAGGGGAGTATCCTCCCTCTTGTCCAGCCCCTCCTTAGTGAGGGACCCCTGTATCGTCCCAACCCTTTCCTTAGGGTGTTAAGGGCTTTCCTGTGGCCCCAACTGCACGCATCTCCAGTGACAAAGACCGTCACCGCATCTCTTGAATTTTTGGTGAGCTGCTAGAGGTTCTCTTGCGGCTCCAGTGCATCTCGCCTGTGGGTCATCTTCGTATTCTTTGGGCACCCCAGATTGCTCGGGCCTTCCTTGACTTCCCTGCTTGTGGTGAGCCTCCTGGACCTTGCTGGTCCCGACATTGCACCTTTCTCCACTTCCACGTTTGTTGCAATTTCCAAGGCTTGTTGGTGCTCCGGCCGGACATCGACCCCTCAACTCTCAACATCCGACGTGGGACAGCTCGTGTACAGCTCCTGGTCTTCCACAGCATCGCCTGGTCCACACAGTTGCAGCTCCAAGGTCACAGTCAACTCTCCTGCAGCACCAGACATTGGCGGGCATTCGGCTTCAGTGCCTCCTGGTCACTTCCAAGTGGCATGGACTCTGTTCCCTCTGCTTTCAGGTACTTCGACTTGAATCCACCTTTAGGTTCAACCAGACACTTTCTAGTTCTCCAGCAGCGGCATCTTCCTGAAGTCCTTCACTGGGTTTGACTACGGTTTCTGACGCCACTTCACACCTATGCACCCAGCTTCCCTGGTGTAGGTATCCTGATTCCAAGGGCATTCACGCTTGGGGTGGCTCTCCAACCTTTTGTCTTCCAAGGGGTTTCTTCAGGGTCCACTGGAAAGGGTCCTTCTTTAAAATTGCAACTGCAACTTACCCATTGACTTGCTTTGATCACACGGTCGTGTTGCCACTCTGCACACTGCCTCCGTGGGGCTCCTATTTACTTACCATGGGTGGTTTCTTGGGTCCCCGACACTTCTAGGTCTTCTGGGTTCAGTCTTGACTGGAGTCGTGGTTCACATTCCACTATTTTAATATATGGTTTGCCCCCACCCCCGGTGACCACTGTGTCTTATGTGCTACTTACCAGTTTCTATTGAAAAGTATTGTGTGCATCTCCGGTTAGGAGATACATGTGTTTGTGAGTATTCTTTAATAAGTGAGTATTCTTTAATAAATGTATATTTTTTTTATAAATACACTGTTTTTTTCCACTCAAACTAGATCAAGATTATGTTCTGGTAAAACAAGCTGCTTTACACTCCTTCTGGACTAAGCCTGAAGGCTGATCTCCACAGCTACCACCTAGAGAGCTTTCTAAGGTTGTCTAAGGCCACTAAAATCACCATAAAGGTTGTCTGAATTGGTACAAGGTGTCCGCTTACATAAGTGTACAACATATACCAAGCCACCTTCTCACACATGTCCTGAAAGCATACAATATATGCGTGAACTAATGATCCCATGCAATAAAACATGGTAGCCCCACTGGCCCTCTTTTGTTTAAAATACGCACGAACGCCTGCACACCATAAGGAGAGTTCTTTTTTAAAAATTAGTCCAGATGTCCTTCCTATACAGATACCTAATATTTCATATGATTATTTTGGGGTCATAAAAGTTTTAGTTAAGCTCCAATGAGACGTCTTTCTCAAACGACTATTATGATGTCATGTAATTTATTCCGAGTTTTGGGTCGATGATGAATATGGAATTACAGGGCAATGGGGCTGCAATACTGTGCTACACATCTCATGAAGAGATACAAAAAAGGGCTGGTATTAACAGAATATTTGTCCCCCTGTGAAATAAACCTCTTGTGGCTAAAAAATATTTAAGAAAAAAATTCAGATCATATATAGATGGGTCCACTTGAGCAGGTTAAACTATTACCAACAAGGATGGCCTTTCACACGATACTAAACTGCACATAGTACTTGGACGGGCATTCAAGCTAACGCTATAAAATTTAAATAAATTGCTACGTTTACCATACATTTATAGCATGAGCTGGGGGTGATCTGGGAGAAAAGGAGTCAGAGACTAGTATGTTTTCGTAAGATGTGGCTTCATCCATGAAAGTGTAGCAGTCCTTCCAGGGCTGAAAGGGCGTTCGTAAATCAATACAGCAGGTCTGTGACCCCATCAGATTGCGCAGGTGAAAGCAAGGGCATACGCTTTCCCCTTATATCCTCACTCCAGAACCCTCCCTGTGTCACTAATGGTGGCCAACAAATGGCCAGGCGTGGGAAGAAGCGCAGGCAGCCGGCTTAGATTAATACAGAAAAAGGCCAGCTCCCTGGACAGTACGGGGGAAAATGTCACATCAGGAGAGCATTGTATCCCCCTCTGTGAATTAAAATGCTTCAGGAAGCCCCTAAAGGTGTACCAGTCCAGACGAACTGTGGATGTCAGTTACTACAACAAACCTATGATGCTTTGAAGGAGTCATTCACAGACTAAGTGCTATACAAAATAACTCTAATACAAAAAAAGTAATCGATAATGCTTTGATAATCAAATTCTTGAAGTCGCAATAATCGGAATATACAGTTAGCATTAAATAATCCACTGTACTCAAGAATTCTAATCATATTCTGAACCTTGATTACTTTGAAGATACTCTTAAAACTTTAGTACTTAATTGATTTTCTCAAGACCAACAATACTTTGAAAGATCTGTTTAGCCATAATCCCGAATACTCAGAACAAACATGGTGTTAGACAGTCCAGGAACTGCATTACCACTAACAATACAGTCCCAGTAAAGGCCGACACAGAGCAATACCCGAAGGTATTGGAGCGCTTTACACTAGCACCAGTCACATTACACAACAGGGTCACATTCATTGTTTTTAGTTACGATTAGATTAAGTGATTTGCCAAGAATCACAGTATGTTGAGCCGATGCAGAGACTTGAACCTGGTTCCCCTGTTCCAAAGTCAGCAACTCCTGCCCTAATGCCCCATTCTCTCACAGCGTAACGTAAACATTAATGTCCTAAGACTGCAGCTAGTCGAGTATCTTTTGAAAAAAAATATCAAAATTCTCTCGATCATTAATTGCACAGAACTGTCCCAGTCACTAACTCTCAAGAATCATTCACTGGTAGACAGAGGGGTGCAGCACTGTGCTGCTGTTCAGTAACTGGCAACCTGGGGTGGTAGCCTCGCTAGCCCCCTTTAAGAACTAGTTGCCCCTTAATTCCAATTTTTAAATAGGAATTGTAAAAGTACATCTTGCATTCTATTATAGTTTATCTACAGCCATATTCTTCCAGATAAACATTTAGATCCACAGTGTTTATGTGTACGTGCCTGTTATTTGCATGTGTTTGTGTGCACGCAATTTTGTATGTTTTATGTGTTCATACGTTGCATGTAGTGGCAATGGCCATGCAGGTGGCATATTGGTTCCTCACAAACCATGGATAACCGGCAGAGCGGATCTGTGCTGAACATATAGAGGAAGATGCCAGGAAGTGGACCGGACATGGCTCTGAGGGTGCAGGGCACTGCTAGTCTCGCCTGTGGTGTGACGCTGCTGGACCTGCCCACATCACACCTACTGCTGTGTCCCTGCAAGTGCAGAGGGATGGCCGGGTGATGCTAGTGCCACCTGTGGGTGGGACCCTCTATGTCCCAGAATAATCTCCTCAGCCCACTGCAGGGACGTTGCAGCCACGTGGCGGCCCTGCCCTTCTATAAGAAGAAAGCAAGGGCCACCCCTTTAGGTGCTGAGATCCTGCTTTTTTACCCACAAGACCTTTTTCAAGTATTTTTAAAAAGCGGCTGCTCTCCCCTGCCGCATCAATAGTATTTCTGGATAATGGCGCAGGAGGGCACCCTGATGAGCCACTGGGCTGGGGGAGCCATGAACGCAGCCCGAAAGCACAGTGCCTGGAAGATAAATGCAATGCGCACTCCAGATGACTGGCACCCGCACCAGCCAGCCCATGGAGAGGCCCTGTACGATGGCCCAAACCCTGGGAGAGACCTTGTGAGCAGCTGGGGAGCCCGCATGCCAGGAGACAGACAGTGTGGTACCACCTGTTAAGAAGCACTGTGATTGTGGGAAAGGCATTCAAAATAGATAGGTCATCTATAAAAAACAGTTTACATTTTTTCAAGTTAACGATGTGGCCTAACATACAGAGCTGCCGACTTTGGGGCTAGGGAACCGGGGTGAGAGTCTCGTTGTTGGCTCTACAAAAAAACATGCTGATCGTAACCAAACTAAACTTGTAACCAAAATTAAACAATGGCTAAATGAAACAAAATTGGAACAAACAAAATGACAATGGCGGATCCTGCTACGGCTATGGTTGAATAAACAGCACAGGAGCAATTCAAAGACAAACTAGAGTGCGCAGACCAAGCCATAAATAAACAAAAGTGTAAGGAGACATGTAACAGGGGCAGTAGCCACGACGGTGAAAACCCCCCCCCCATAGAGGGACAAATGGCAACGTTTCACCATTGAAAAGAAAGGAATTTAGAATGTCACACCAAGGAACGCAGAGCTCGTAAAATCCACTTGCATTGTGGAGCAAGATTTAATCAGAGCAAGCGATTTTTAGGGACTACTCGCCATTTCTGACAAGCAGAAATATCCTCCATCTTCAGTCACAGAACAAGAAGTTAATGTAGGAAGGCAAACTGACTTTTGACCTCGGTGTCTGAAAGCGGAGCAAATGTGATAAGATAAGATTTAAAGGCATCTCCATTGCTCAAAAAGTGAAAGAATAATAAAGATGCCTTTAAATCTTGTCACATTTGCTGGCTTTCATGAACTGTGAATTATTACTGCTCAAGCCCAGATGACAATGCTATTAGTGAACTAAGAGGCAAGCCAGGGATCATGTGTACCCTATATATGGGCTTGATTCTTGTCATACATGGAGCCAACATTTAGTCTAGTAAATAAACAGTGTTTTGTACAGCAGAAATGGAGAACTTGCAAATTTGAAGGTGTTCTCTTATGTGATGAAGAAAAAGGCAGCTCCACAAGACAGAATATTTGCCTAGGAGCACACAATTTGAGACCAGTTCACAGGTCAAGTACATTAATTACAGTTAGGTCGAGTAGATTAGTCAAGTTACTAGACCTGCAGGTCCAGTAAAATGTTTATGATTTTTCGAGCACTGGAATGAATCTTAAGCGATAGATTAGATACAGCATGTCTCAAAGAGACAGCGCATGTCCTGCCTAGGAGAGACCCAAAAATTATACAGAAACTGTGACTTAAATCCGGTATTGGTCCAACCCGTGGCACCATGTTGGACAACATGTGGGTAAAAGCCTGAACTGTTGAGTTCATTACCACCCTTCAACCAAACAAAAGCAAATGGTGACCAAGGGTCCTTCCACAGGTGGAAGGGTAAGACAGTTTATGAACCAAAAACATTGTCAGAGTTCTACGGGGGAGCGGATGTAAATGGGCAAGAACTTAATTGGGACTTTCAAGGGTAACTCAACCTATGGGGTCCATACCTCCCAATCTCAGTGTCATGGTAAACATTGTACAGTGGCAGAGTCACATAGAAGAGGGTCCCCAATGCCGTCGCTGGCTTTACCAATCCCCATAACAACTAGCATTTGCAATGCAATAGGTCTCGCATTTATAAGAGTTTGAGCTATTGGCATTGTAAAATTAAAATGCCTTTTATTTATGTTTTGGTTTTAAAACAAATAAAAGGCATTGTCATTTACAATGTCAGTAGCATAAACTCGCATAAAAGCTGTGTGTGGAGTGCAGCAGTGTGCGGCATGCACAGTGTGCGGCGTGTAGCAGTGTGCGGCGTGTAGCAGTGTGCGGCGTGCAGCAGTAAGTAATGCAAGAGTGTGCAGCAGTGTGTGGCGTGTAGCAGTGTGCTGCGTGCAGCAGTGTTGTGCAGCATGCAGCAGTGAGTAATGCAGCAGTGTGTGGCGTGCAGCAGTGTGCGGCGTGCAGCAGTGTGTAATGCAGCAGTGTGTAATGCAGCAGTGTGCGGCGTGCAGCAGTGTCATGCAGCAGGCAGCAGTGAGTAATGCAGCAGAGTGCAGCAGGGTGCGGCGTGCAGCAGTGTGTGGCGTGCGGCGTGCAGCGGCGTGCAGCAGCGTGAGGCGTGCAGCAGCGTGAGGCGTGCAGCAGCGTGAGGCGTGCAGCAGTGCAGCTAATTTTTTTTTTTAACAATCTGCATATTGGTATTAGGGGGTTTTGGGGGCCGGGCACTGGGGAAACTGCTTTCGACTGCCCAAAGAAAAAGGAAAACAAGCATTCGCAATGCAATAGGTCTCGCATAAGAGAGTTTGAGCTATTGGCATTGTAAATGACAATGCCTTTTATTTAGGTTTTGTTTTTAAAACAGATAAATAAAAGAGGCAGTCAATTCAATTCAATTTTATGCTTTATTTCGATTATAATTTCAAATCATAAAAGCGTACAGCAATACAATCCTACAATTTTACCACTCTTAAAAACCTAAATTATCTACAAGTTAAATATGATTAAAAAGGAACAACTGTTTTAAAAAGACGAATAAAGCAAAAAAGTGCATAGCCACAATGACATATCAATCTAAAAACTTGCGGTGTTTGACAATAGATTTCAGATAGTTTGCTAGTAGAAATACCAAGTGCTACCCCTCCAGCAACTGTAAAAATAGTAAAGCTGGGCGACATTGTCCAAGGCCAACTCGCCTCAAAAACGGAATTAGCCATTTTTTCTTTAAATCCATATAGAATTTGCAAAAAAGAATGGTATGCAAAGTCGATTGTTGGGAAATTTGGTCGCAAGGACAAAAAGGGAGATATTTAGCCCAAAGGTTACGTACAGGGAATGTGACCATTCGGTGGAAGAATTTCATTCTGAATCTTACCAATAGGTAACGCTCATAGCTTGTAGTATTGAAAGTGAGGTACGGCTGTAGTGTGGGGACCAACTTGAGTTAATAACGAATGGGTGGCAGAAGGTTTAACGATTTTGTCAGTCTTAGTTCCATCAGATGGGCAAGGGCTTTGTTTTTTAAAGTCTTCCTCGTGACCTCACATATGGAGGAAGGGTTATGGTAATATGTGTCCCAGCCCAAGTCATGGAGAAAACTTGCATTATACGACAGCCACCTAGACCTATGAACGTAATCCATTGAAAGGCAGTCAGACAAAATAGATTGAGTGAGGGTTGCCTTGTCAGAGGTCCAGATCTTACGCCATAATAAGAGTGGTTCAACTTTGGCTTGGTCCGACACATGAACAAGGCCCAGCTCTAGTTGGCAGGCAAAAGTACCCGCACTCCCTGGCACTGCAAGGATGTATCGCAAGAACGAGTTTTCCACTTTCTGGATACAGTCTGTGTTCACAAAACCCCTAAGACCCGCCCCATACAGAGCCACAGATTTTGCTTTGTAGATCGTGATAATTTCCGCTGGAGCTGTGTTTCCCAGCTTCCTGGTGAAATTAATGAGGGCTGTAGTTGTTTTTAAAAATAAAAGTTTCCTCGTTTCTACGGCCAATTTCCAGGATAATTTGTGATCCATAATAATGCCTAGATAAGGATATTTTTCTGTAGTGGCATTTTTTTTTTTATCCAAATAGATACTCCTCATTTTGATGGTACTTTTTTGGCCGGGACATGCCCTCATTACAAACGTTTTAGTATCATTTATCTTGAGGTCGAGGCCCGCCATGACTGTGGAGTATCTATTCAAGCTCTTTTGTAGTTCACGGGGAGTACGGGCTAAAATCAGTGTCGTCAGCATAAAAAAGTGCAGGTATAGGGCGTTTGTTCACCATAGGGAGGTCCTGGGATCCCTTAATCAACTTTCTCCAGACCATTTGTGTACAGTGTAAACAAAAAAGGGGCCAGGACACACCCTTGCCTAACCTCTTTTTCAACTGGAAAGGCTTCCGTCAAGTCCCCCCCCCATCCCATAGCGTACTCTTGCTGTAGCATTGGCATACAGTTCCCTGATAAACTTAAGCAAATTTGGTGGAACCCCCATATCAGCCAATAAAGCCCAAAGCTTGGAATGGGAAACACAGTCAAATGCGGATGATAAGTCCACATAGACTATGTAGAAATCTCCTCCTTCAATATAAACATATTTGTCTATTAAAAGGTGAGAGATTTAGGGCTTATTCAATGGTCCCCAGGCCCTGGCGAAGCCCGTACTGCAGGTCTGAAATAACTCTGCCATCCTCCGCCCAGACTTGTAATTGCTCTAGAATCACCCGACCCGCCGCCTTTCCCAGGGAGTCTAGGAGAGAGATTGGACGATAGCAGGTTACTGACTCTCGATCGCCTTTTTTAAAAATAGGGACCAGTATGGATTTTGACCAAGAAGGTAGTAGACCTACATAGCAAGAAGCATTCAAGACTCTGGCTAGGAGAGGGGTCCAGAGATCCATTTGATTTTTAAACAAATCAATAGGTACACCATCTCGACCCGGTGCCTTTCCATTTTTGCTTGCATTCAGGGCGTGGGCAATTTGCTCCAATGAAAACTAAGTCAATGGGATAGATACTACCCATATCATTCTCAAAATTGGGATTCTGAAATTTATGATCCAAGCGATTGTTTGACTCCGTGACAACTGAGAAATCTTGGAAAAATAGAGAACCCATTCCTTTTCTTGTATAGCTAGATCTAATTTAGGTTGGTTAGCATTATCATTTTGAAAAGGAGACTTGACCACTTGCCAAAAAGCAGCCGAGTTTCTTTGGGAGCAGGTTTGATGCAATTGATCCCAAAGTTGGTTTTTTAGTTCCTTTTTCCTTGTTTTTATTACAGAGTTATAGATTTTCCTTAAAGCCGAGATCTCAGATGGCACCCTGACCAATTTTCTTAGTGCAGCCTTCAGATTAGAATAAGCGACCGTACAGTCATGGTTGAACCAGCCCTTCTTTTTTTGTTTATGCATTACTTCTACCCACAATGCCTCGTTGATTGCTTTAACAATCAATTCGAAGCTTAAAATAACTTGTGTTGGGGGTCTCTAAGTTAAGGCATTTCATAATAGAAGAATTAGCCTTCACAACCACTTGCTTTGTTATCTCCATAGGGTCTACCTTCCCCCAATTGAGGGAGTAACCATTTACTCTACCTAATACCAAATTATTTTGTGTTAAGAGGGAGCCCATTCCGCGCTTCAATTTGGTGGTCAGTGAGAGGGAGATACTTAGGGGATAGTGGTCGCTTAATGGGATAATAGGTCTATTAAATCCTGCATCTTGGGTCCTCACGCTGTTCGAAGCCAAAATGTAATCTATTGTGATTGAACATCCTCTACCATGAAAAGTGGGAGCCATTGTTAAATTCATATCATTCAGGGTATTTACCTGGGACAAGTCCAGCTCAAACAAAATTTCGTTTAGGTAATTACCTAAAGTGGAATGTCTGAAGTGTGGAATAGGACTACCAAGTTCATCCAGAATACCACAAATGCTGCTAATTCTGGTAGTAGAACATGGTCCCAAGTTAAAGTCCCCCCCAAACAATTACCTGTTCGTTTAAGGACTTCCTTATACTATTTTGTAATATTGAACGGATCTGTGATACCACGGTGATTGCCTCCGGATCAGAGAGATTATTATAAAAATTCACTATGAGAAAGTTGTCCCTGTTATTTAAAATTAATTTAAGAATCTGAAAATTTGGATCTAAGTTTATGGCGACTACTTCCTTTAGGTTGAGGAGGTTTGAAACAGATTGTTAAACCTCCTTTAGGTCTACCTGAGGAAGAAGGTAAAGCAGGAGTAAAATAAGTTTTAAAACCTTCCATATGTACTACATCAATGGTCCAGGTCTCTTGGAGTGCTATGATGTCAAATTTGGAACTAAATTCGCTCCATATATCGTTCCCGAGCTTCGATCGGTGGCCTGCTATATTCCAAAATAGTAGTTCAATTCGAAGGTTACTCTTTTCTCCTATACAATTCTGCACGTCCAGTGCTAATTCAGTCATGGGGTTAAGATTTGAATCTAGCTCTAAAGCCGAGGTCGAGTCGACCTGGTTTAGGTCTGTAGTCTTGGCTAATAAGTCAATAGATGTAAGCTGGGACTGCTTCGATTTGGGTTAGAAGCAGAAGAAGGATGCGGGATTTTTTTTAAATTTACTTCTATATGTGTAAAGGAAAGCTTTTGAGGACTGTCAGCTAGTTCATCTTTTATTCCCCGGAAGTTAAGTCAATCCACACCTTCCAAACCTAGTAATGGTGCATAGCGGTTGTGGAGGGGAAAGAGTTGATCATCTTGGTGGAAGGGTACAAAACTAGCATAGTCCTGAATTGTAGGACGAAACCTGAAAGGACGTTCCTGATCCTGAAATGGAAACCTTAAATAATGATTCTGGTATTGTGTTGAATGGACAGAAGAAACTACGTGAGAGCGAAATTGTGGTCCAGAGGAATGATTCTGGAGTGGAAACCCACAAATGTCACTCTGATGGCGACGTGCGGCATTGTAATAATTCCTCTTCCCTAAGCAAAAAGAGCTGGGATAATCCTCCAGATATTGAGATAAGCAGATGTCATGGTCAGGTTGATAGTTAGATGGGGGCCTGGAGTAACCATCCAGAGGTTGATTTGAGGGTCTAATGCAATCGTTCTGCTGGTAAGATAATAAATTTAAGTAAGTCTCTTTTATCGGGGCTACTCTGGGATAAAAATAGGGCAGTTCAAAAGGTTTGATAGTGTTAGAGTTCAAGGGAAACCAATTTAGAATAAATCTGACTGCCCTGTTATCTAGAAAATTAATTATTATAATATCCCCCTTAATATCTTTTTTCCTGTGACCCAGCCAAGGAAGACGCCTAACATGTAGGATTTCTCCATTTATATCTGGGGGGAGCGGGCGGTTTTGTCTAAGCCAGAATATAACCTTATTTTTGAGCTGGCCATGATCCATTTTTTTTTTTTTTAAATCGACCTTTAGGGGAGGAACTCCCGTAAAGACCACCTCGAGAGGGACTACCTCCGGGGGCAGATCCACCTTATTGATTGGAAGAACAGGAGTCCTTAGGGGGATCTTCAATATCAGTTCGATTTTGAGATATTTGTTGGAGATATGTTTTCTCACCCACCTCCACCACTTTTTCTCTAAGTGTCGTACTTGAGGAAGATTTTGGACAGGAGTTTGAATTATTAGACTTCAACACTGTTTGAGTCGTTGAGTTTACTCCTTTTTGGTCGGTAATATTTAAATCTGGCGTAGTTAGTGGAGACGTTGATACAAACTTTGATCGATCCCTAATATCCTCTTTGATCTCCTTAATAGTTTGTTCTAAGTTTCCCAAGTGGGAAACAATTATTTTTAGTCTTTCAGATATTGGTAGAATGAAAGATCTAATCATTTTCTCAATATTTCCCAGTAGATGGATATCTGGGATTTCACCCACTGGGGGATATGAAGAGAAAACCCTAGGAGATGATAAAGATGTTTTAGATGAGGAAGTTTTAGACTTAGCAGGCTTGATTAATTTAACCTTGTCTCTCTTTGGGCCACTTGCCTTCTTTTTCCTTTTTTTTGGTGGTGGGCCCTGAAGACCTAAGGTCTTAGGAGTCTTAAGGGAACCAACGGTTTTCTTCACCACCTGTATGGATGCATCTGACTCAAAAATTGCGTCAGTTAAGGAAGAAGATAAACTAGTGATTGAATCTTTATTTAGGTCAAAGGGAGGGGTAGTGTCTTGAAAGAGTAGAGGTGTGTTATCAATGAAAGATACATCGCAAGCATCGACTTCACAAGGAGTACTAGGTTGCGAAAAAATGGCTAGCTGTGAAGAAAGCAGAGATGTAGATTTATATTTCGCCGCTTCGACAGAGCGACGTCTCTCAGCCCGCCGCTCGTCGAGAGCAATATCCCTGTCAAGTCCAGTAGATACCCTAATCACAAAATTATCTAATGTCCCTCGATTGGACGCTCCTCCCGCTAGCGATGGCACTTTGGAAAAGGGGAGAGTCATATTGGATACTACGGTCAATGTGTACAAAAATCACTATACAAATCAACAGAGAGCAGATACTTAGAAGGGTAAAAGATCACAGCCAACAAATAGTTAGGAGTCTCAAACGAATCAGCTTACTGCTTGTGTGTCTCGGTTAGAACGTCAGTCACTAACAGTCACGAAACCTGAGGGAAGAAGAAGGATGGCCCAGCCCAGCCTCCTCGTGCCACAGAGGGCCCGCCCTTTGCCCGGGCTTAGCCCGGCGCGGACCCGCGCGCGGTCCCGCGAGGCGGTAGCCCAGTTGTTATTTATGCGCCTCCAGGCGCGAGACTACAGGAAGCGACTTCCTCTTCCGCCACTGGGAATGCTGGGAAATGTGGTCCCCCTCCGAACAGCGGCCGCGTTGGAATGGCAGCGGCGGGAGGGAGACAGGCAGCAGACGCGGTACCAGATTCCGGATAATGCAGGTAAGGTGAAGGCTTCGGGAACACAAGAGAAGAAAAGTCGCCCGCTCTGCCGATTTCCCAGCTGTTATTTATGCACCTCCAGGCGCGAGACTACAGGAAGCGGCTTCCTTTTCCGCCACTGGGAATGCTGGGAAATGTGGTCCCCCTCCGAACAGCGGCCGCGTTGGAATGGCGGCGGCGGGAGGGAGACAGGCAGCAGACGCGGTACCAGATTCCGGATGATGCAGGTAAGGTGAAGAATGTGCCTGGCGGTTGTTGTCCTGAAGGTACTGGCTTCTCAATCCCTTTAACCATCACAGATACGTCAGTTACCAAAAGTCCAAAGAGACCAGTAGACCAAGACAAGCAGCTGCCGCACCAGGAAGCAATACCGCCTGGCCGTTTTCCACCACAGCCAGCGTGTAACTAAGTATTCCCACTGCTTGTTTCACGAAGTCACGACAAGCAGGGAATGATACACCTAAATGTTAAACAAAGATCCCAGGGATGAAATACAAGTAAGCGCTGATGCGCAGTAGGAACGCTACTGCGTGTTCAAGCTTTAGGTAGAGTATCGACCCCGGCAGCGCGTTAGTCCCTGGGGCGCTAACACATAAACTCGCACCATGCACACTTTACGTGCGCACAGCGAGTGTAATCCAGCACGGCCTCCGCAGGTATTTCACGCGTAGGGTCCTCGAGGGCACAGGGGTTAGAGTCCTATACTCCGAGGCGGGAAGGAAAGTGTCCGCCCTCGGAGCACCATAGAAGCATACACTCCGATGCGGGAAAGAAAGCGGCCGCCCTCGGAGCACCGTAGAGACGTCTCCCGCCTCTCCAGCGGGAAAGAAAGCGTCCGCGCACGGCGGAAGCGTCGGGCCAAATCAGATGTTTCCCGTCTCCTTAGCGGGAAAGAAAGCGTCCGCGCACGGCGGAAGCGTCGGGCCAAATCAGATGTTTCCCGTCTCCTTAGCGGGAAAGAAAGCATCTGCGCATCGCGGAAGCGTCGGGTAGTTTTGGGTTGCCCCTAGAGCGGGAAGGAAAGCGTCCGCTCGCGGCCTGGAACTTGAAATGATTGTCATTTACAAGCCCAACTCTTGCAAATGAGAGACCTATTGCATTGCAAATTCTAACTATAATTTTTTCTAAAAGCGCAAGAAGAGAGCGTGTCCTGCCTGCAACAGCAGGTAGGGTACCCCTATTTGAGAAAATTGTGTTCGGAGGCTGTAATTAAATCTTACCGACCAAATAAACACGTAACAGGGGGTGCCGCCATGGGAGGTTACAAATTTAAACCAGGTAGTACTATGGAGGTACTACTAAGCTTTTACCCAATGAACAGCCACAGTTTACAGTGGACAATGACACAAGCCAATGACATATCGGCGGAGCTTCAAGTCCGTACCTCAATACTACATGCCTCGCAGAGCAGCACATGTGCTGCTCAGACTCGACCTAAAATGGGGCAAGAAAGAAAGGAGAAGGAGCAAAGATGAAGAAAGCAAAGGCGGAGACAGGATTACTCAGTAAATAAGGAATGACAGGGAGACGACCAATGAAAAGGAAACTGGCAAAGGAAAACGTAGAGAAGAAAGATTGAAGTAATGAGAGGTGGAAGGACAACAGAAGTAACTTGGAGGGGGCATAAGAAAGGAGGGGCCAGAGGGTAATCATTGAGATGTAGTTAGGGAATAGGAAGGTAGGGATCAAGAGAAGGAGCAAGCAGGCCGAAGAAAGGAGTATTGAGAGAGAAAAGAGATGCGAAAATGGGTAGTAAATGAGGAGTGATATGTTGCTAAATGCATCAGATTTCCCCAATTTATAAAATTGAGTAACAAACATCTCAAACCTGCCATGTATTGATGAGGGTCTCGCTTTTCACTTTGCGCTCTCTTTCCATGCAGTGTGTGTGTAGGTGGGGGGCTGGTATGACAACTAGTTACAGGGTTGTGGATTGCCTCCTTCCCTAGCCCAAATGGCCGGAAAGAATTGACCAAGTTTCCAAAGTACTTGTGCACATTTCTTTATGATGGAAATTAGTCAAGGGAGGCGTACAGAATCCAACGAGGGCTGTTTGGTGTGTGTACTGTAGTGGAAGCTGCTTGTGAACTTCGATCATTAATCCGAAAGGTTAATTCCAAGGTTAAGCCAAACGGGCTGCAAGCAGCAACCTAGGGGTTGACGATTGCTACTACCTCCAAACGCGTATAAATGGAACACTAGTAACAGCAATTTTCGAGAGGCAGTAACAGTGTGTGTTGGTGATGTTTGTTTGTGTTTGCAATAGCAGCGTTTTATCTTCACAGCATTTTAATACATTCCCATGTGCCTTTCAAAGAGGCAGCATAACCCCAACATTTACCTACAAACGTTTTCCACAAAGCGCCTACCGCTGTAAATACTGCAGCTTCAGAAGGAGCAGGGACTGCGCTGAAAAATACCGATACATATTGATTTGTCGAAACAGCATTTTCAGACATCTAAGGAGTTTTACTGCTGCCATTAGCGCCTGCCAAAGTGGTGTTTCAGACCTGCTAAAGTAAGGGTGCGTTTCTGGCCTACACAACAAACTAACATTTCACAAGGAGTGGCAAGAGTTTTCCGTCACCCACGGAGGCGGACAAAGATGAAGCTCAAGAAGTCCCCGACAGCCACTGGTAACCAGATATTGACTGACCTCGAATGCCAGTCACTGGGCTGCAACCAGTAAGCTGTGTGTTACAGTGTGGTGCTTCGTGTCCGAAATAGGAATGCTTTACTGTCAGGGTCGGCGTGCCTACTGGAAATCAATGCCTGGTCCAGCCTCAAAAAGGAGGGCCGCATTTTTTTTTAATACAACTACAACCAAAGTTATAGGGGCGCGTTACAAGAGCACAAGTTACATTAGATATGGACACAAGGGGTGGCGGGAGACACCAAGTGATTTGCCCGGAATCACGGGATGTGAAGCCAAGACTCCAACCTGGTGCTCTGGCTCCAAGGTCTGCAGCTGTGGCCGTAACACCGCATCCTCTTTTCAGATGCACAAATCCCTCTCGAAATATTTACTTTGTTCAATTCTACAACCCAGCTGAACTAAAGCACTTTTTTTAAATGTTTGAAATTCTTTTCGGCTACCTCATTTTAATAACACGTGCACTGTAACGATTACTTCATTAAATAGTATTCAGCTAACTGACCTGGGTAGCGAGGGGGCTCCCTTGCCGCGAGTCCAGCACGTGACTTTCAGCTCACCGCGGGGCTCGCGGCACAAGTTCCACCGCACGTGCAATGCAGGGGAGGCTGTTCCCAGGCCTCCCCTTCTGTTGCCTTTGCACGCCGGATCAGACCACATTGTGCCAGAGAGTTGAGTGACAGACAGGTCTGCCAAGGAAGCTGGGGGTCAAGCAGGCTACCACAACATGCACCGAGGCAGTTTGCTGTTGGCACCTCTGGTAGAAAGTGTGTCATGCGTCTTATTAGATATCGGGAAGTGAATACATATAAAGTTATTTGTGCATATTGATCTGTGATTTGGTCTGCAAATGCTAGTTCTGGGAATGGAGAGTACATTGGTGCTAACGTTTCTAGAGTGAGAATTTACAATCAGGACATTTGTAGGTATGTATTTTGTTAGTGGTTTGATGTCATGAGTGATGCAAGCAGGTGATATAATAGGAAGACCAGCATTAGTGTGATTTGTAATTGTAATCTGTGGTATTTGTTGTAATAACAGACATTTCTGGGGGGGAAGCTCATCGTAGGACGAGGTACCCAAAGAGTACAAAGTGTTCAGTGTCATTGTATAAAATTACGCGTGCACACTGAGAGACAGGGAGGGAGGGAGCGAGCGAGACGCCTGCATGCACATCTGCTGTCCCTTGTGCTACCGCCACAAGCCGTACGCGTGCACATATCTTGTCCTCTGTACGCATGCACATGTCCTATCCCCACTTCGCCAAAAAAAAAAAAAAACAACAACAACAGATCTCGCCAAAGAGCGCTAGGCAAGACCTAAAAATACACTAAAAGAAATGGGATAGAGGTCTGCCCCTCCCACCATGTACAGCTCGTTTTTTGGGTTGGGGAACCGTGGAGAGGCTGGTGTGTCCAACACTAACAAAGCCAGTGATAAAGAAAAAACATTACAAAAAGAAAAATATATATATTTATATATTTTTTTTTTTAATCGCCATTTCGGGTAGCGCATGCAAGGTAAGCGCAGCATGGTTCTTAAGGTAACCAGCTTTTGTTGTGGGTAATGGACAAACATTTTTTGATTTCAATATACTTTTTATTGACTTTTACACATATAGTTATCGCTATTTCGTTACAGGGTGGCAGCCCAACTGGCTGTCTTTGTCAAAAGTACAGGTACATGGTATATAGGTTTGGCTGTCCCCCTATCCACTGTCTTGTTGAGAGCATAAGAGTGCATGTACAGGGAATTGCTAGAGGATAAAGAAGAGAGAAGGAAGAGTAGTAAAAAAGCCCAGCATGGCTAATCTACAAATCTACTGCCACCATCACAAAGTCTGGGTTGAGGAAGCAGTAGTGACCCTCACTCATAACAGACATACACTATAGGAGTTTCCCAACAAGAGCACTTAATACTGACAACTTAATGAAGGAAGGATTTGTCACTAAGGCTAAGAGCATAACATACTCCCCAAAGATTCCCAGGCTTACGTAGTGAGTTATGTTGTGTTTCCTGTGCAGTTTGTTGTTGCCTTTGATTCAAAAGCCTGCAGAATCAAGGGGGCGGAGGGGCTTTACATCCTGTGATTTTGAATCAAGTACTAATATGGGTGTTAAGGGGAATTTTAGTGTGTGCATGCAAGAGAGAATGTGTGCAATATATAGATAATTGAAGGTTTTGGGAATGAGGTGTGCCGGTCTGTCTAGAAGGTTGTGTCTCCTAATCACCAAACTGTTCTCTGTGAAATCAATCCATTATTTAAAAGTGCTTCCACCACACTAAAGGAAAGTTGTTCAAAATACCTCCGCAATCAGATGGGACACAATGATGTTCCTTCTAATATATTAATACTCACTGCATCCCTCTAAAATAAGCCATAGTTAAATTTCAAAAAGTATTTTCCCACTTGTGGGACTTGGCCTAGGGACAACAAAACCAGGTACAATGCAAAGACCAGAGTCACTTCACAAGGTCCTTGGTCTGATCTGGTACTAGGCACAACCACCAAAGAGTAGTGTGCCATTATTATCAAGAGATGGGCGGGAACACTGCATGGTAGGAATTTTGTAGCTCGTGCCGCCAGGTGTGCCCCCCAAAAATGGGCAGCCCTAAAATTCTCCGGAGATTAGTGGACATGCTACTACCCCCACCCCCCCCCCCCACACACACACAAAATGTTGGGTAATTGGAACGGACAATGCAGACACCGGTCACTAGTATACGACGTGTGGGCTATCTCGTCTTGTGAGGCTACTTGAATAAAGCATCAACTTCGATGCACAAAGCCAGTGTTAAACGTTTTTTGTCTTTGTAATGTCGTGTGAGTGTGCAATGACGGTACCCAATTGTGACTTAAGCGTTAGAACGAAGTGAATGCAGGTTTAGATTGCCAAGTTCATGGTAACACGCAGAAGAATAAAGACGTGCTATACTAAGCTCTGTGTGTGGCGTAGTCATTGGCAAGTACCCAACACGAAGATAGACAGTGCTCTCCCAGAGAAATTTGCCATGGTCCAGCAAACTGCTTGTGCGTGCCACTTGTGCCTCTGTCAAAGTACTGAATCGACTCTTGGTGTATGTGAAGGCAAAGCGCAGCCCCAGTCCACATGAAGCATGTGAAGAGAATGAAAGCTTAATTGAAAAAAAGTCTACATATCATTAGCCGAGAACCTGCTGAGAAGGCCACAAAGAGGTGCCGCACTACTAAGCAACTCAAAGGCATCTATTATACAGAGTTGTCCATACCAGACGCAGCATACCACCAAAGCTATTGAGTGGGGTTCAGAACAAATCCAGGGCTCTGGAAATTCATAAAGTCGAGAGCAGTGATCAGAATTGTAAAAGTTTGCTTTTTTCGATGGACCCCAAGAAAGAGGACACGTTTCCAGTCACTAACAAAGATGAACCAGAGGACAGCACTTCGCAAGGCCTCAGAGATGGTTTACATAAATATCACCAAGCAGCGTCGGAAAGAACGCTACTCTCCACATCAGTAAGTTCCACCAATGGTTACAATGCCTTCGCCTTCTTGAAACTACCACTGCCATTCGATACAGCCAAAAAGCTGAATACGTGACTGATGGACTGCCTGGATATGACACTTTATGATTTAATTGATGCAATAGAAGAAGCAAAGAACAAGATTATCAGGTGTACCATAAGAACCTTGCTGGCGATTATGTAAAAAAAAGTCAAAGAAAATGCCGCAAGCTGATAAAATTACATACAGTACAATCAAAGCAGCCTTGAATCTCAAGTTCAATTCAGATGCTCAATGTAGATTATGAAAGGTACATCTTCAGTCAAAAAACGACAAAGCTGGTGAGACCATCAATGTATTTATTGAGAGACCGGATACACTCAAACACCAAGTTTAATTAATTTAATGATGAGGAAGCTATAAGCCTCACAGTGACTGCTGAGAGAAACTTAGTCTGGAGTGAGTCCTTATGGCTGCCAGAGTTAAGGAGCGTGCTGATAAACAAGCTTATGACATGGAAGTCAGAGGTGCCCAGAGTGAGTCAGTCATGAACGTGAAAAGTCAAAGCACAAGGCTGAGGGACACAATGTGATTTCGCCACAAGAAAGAAGTCGTGCTTCAGATGTGGATTTTAAATTTCCACACGAAGGTAAATGTCTCGTCATTGGGGAGATCTGCGAAGGCTGTGGATAGGAGAACCATTGCGTAATGGTCTAGAAGGCGAAGGATAATGTCAGTGCATCACGGTGCAAAGACAAAATGACCACCCAAACGTTCCAGAAGCGACGTTAGGCGCATGTCCACATGGTCAACCAACCACATCAGCTGAGGTAAATCGACACCAAACTAAGTTGATGGGCCTCCAAATTACTACAAACTGTTTTTTCATTATCAATGTCAAGTGAAAGTGAAAAACATGGTTGTGCTATGTCAATGTTTACCTCGGAGAAACATGCAAATTCTAGACTGGCCTCATGTGAGGAAAAGTACTTGTCCAGGAAAAGTCAACACGGCACAGCACCAAAGTAATTCAAACATTGTCAAACAAAAAAAAAAATAATAATAATAATAACACACTTAAAGTCAACATTGTTTAATAACTCATTAACCCCTTCCATGCTGCGCAGATTCCGCCGCTGTGCTGACGGAATCTTGCGCGGGCGTGGTCATGACGGAACGGTTCCGTCAAGAGCACAGCTCAACCGTGGCTCATGACGGAACCGTTCCGTCATGAGCACCGAAGGGGTTAATCAATAGTGGTGCATCGATAAACATTAAGCCTATACAAGAATATAATGAACTGTCTCTATTGCCCCAACTTAAACCATCAAAAATTAAAGTGTAAACGTGGGCTGCATCAACATCACTGAAAGGTCAAGGTGCATTTAAAGCAATGATGAAATACAAGAAAACAAAAGTACTAGAGCCCATTCATGTAGTTTAATGTACGGCATCAAGCGTCTGTTTACTCAGCTTCCGCACAGTTGCTGATATGGGAATGATTTTCAGTGAAGTATGACATGAATGCTCATCACGAAATAGCAAGTCAATTCCCTTAGTTGTTTCATGGGTGGGGAAAACTTAAGACTATGAAAGTCCAATTAGACATCAATGAGGACGTCCATCCTATAGCTCAAAGACAGACGAATTGCCTTTCATTTACAGGAAACTGTTGAAAAAGAACTTGAATCCTTAAACATTGTATCGAGCGTTCCACTAGTCAGACTCCATGTTTTTCTCTCATAGTGGCAGTACCCAAAAAGGACAGTGAAGGAGGTGTACGAATCTGCGTAGATATGGGCAAAGCGAGCAAGGCAACTGAAAGAACGAAATTCGGGTCCACACATTGAGGTAATAATAGAACAATTGAATGTGCGAATGTATTCGTTCACCTTGATCTGAATTAAGGATATCATCAGTTATAACTTGATAAGAACTGTAGGTACATTACCACCTTTTCTATACATATTTGTCTGTTCTGTTACAAAACACTACGTTTAGTGTGTTATCAGATGCCAAGCTGTTTCAAAATGTCATTTGACATATACAGCCCATCGTGCCAGCTTTCCATTATAGTGATGACATATTGGTTCTTGGAGCTACACAGGAGCACGATAAAGCTCTCACGCAAGTGTGCCGTTTGCTCGCTGTGGCAGGTTTAGCTTTGAATGCTGAGAAATATGAGTTACGTAAGACAAAGTTAAAATTCTTTGGCCATATCTTTTCTGACGGGGCATGACCCCTAATCCAGCTAAAGTGCTTGTATTGTCAAACTGCCAGTCCATTACAAGAGGTTTCCATGTTATGTTCATTATGCGGCATGGCCAGCTACTGTGATATATATGAGACTTTGCCACAGTCAGAGCACAATTGAGAGACTTGACGAAATTCAATGTTTCTTTGTCACATGAAAGGGAGTAAAGATTCCAGAAAAATCAAACAAGCTATCGAGAACGCTACTGAAATGGCATACTGTGATCGAAAGCTTCATACAGAGGTTGCTGTTGATGCCAGTCCTGTTGGGTTAAGCGCCATACTGGCACAGCAGATACCCAAATGTTTCAAGACGTATTGTGTGTTTGCAAGCAGACGTTTGTCCCAAACCCAACGTGTTCATTCCCAACCTGAGAAAGAAAGCCTAGCAGTGGTGTGGACTTGTAAACATTTCCATGTATTGTATGGGAAGCCCTTCACGTTTGTAACAGGTCGTCAAGCATGGTTGACCATCTTTGGCAATCCAAAGGCAGAAATGCCTTCTCGCATTAGAAGATGGCGTTTGCGATTTCAAGAATATAACAACACCCTTGTGCATTGCTAAGGGAAAGATGAAAACCCTGCTGATTACTTCTCACAAGTGCCTCCAACAGTGCCCTGGCACCCATTCTAAGACCGCTGTAGCAAACATAAATTTCATTGTGAAATCAAGCACCTCAGCTGCCATTTCATTGGAACAAATTGTCACTGCCACGAGTCAAGATAGTGACATTGTAGGAAGCTGGCTCTGTATATACTATACCAAGGTAAGGTATAGAGTGCACAGAGTCCAGTGAGTCCCCAAAGGTATAGCAGAGGCTAAAGTAGATAATACCGTACTCTCTTTTGTGGAAGTGTGATTGACAGTTAAGCATATCAGAGATAAGTGTTAAGTATTTATTGTACACACTCAGGCAAGAAGTGATGCCACACACTCAAATCATGAATCCAGACCAGTTGTTGTATCAAAAGTTGTTTCTTTGTTATTGTATTACTTAAACCAAGAATTACTTTGTTACTGGTAAGTGATACTTTCAAAGCAGTAACACCTTTAAAAATATGGTGTGCCCTTCGTGGGTTCCGCAGGGCCTTGGGGTTCGTTTTGGTGACAGAGATGCTGTCTTCTTGAGTCTTTTTCGAAGCTGATCAGTCCTCCCAGGGTCTCTGGAGGCCGCTGGTCTTTAGGCTCGAACTAGCCAGGCTGCGGGGGGTGTCTAGAAGTTGCAGACAGGCCGGAAGGGCTGGGGCCCAAAGCAGTGGTCGCATGGATTATCTTCTGTTCAATCATCTTCACCAATTCTCTTAGGTTGTCAGGAACTACTGAGCTGGGTTCAGGGGTACCCTTAATACTATATTTAGGGGCATTACTGGGGTAGCAAGTAAGTAGCCAATGGGCTGCTGGCCTTAGGGTGACTACACCCTTAGTGTGCTCACCCCATGTGGGGGAGTGAGCATAATCCCCGACTGGAGGATACCTTCTATCTGCACAATGGCAGGCAGTAAAGAGTGGACTTCACCTCGCCTTACCCCAACTGAGGAGTGGGTTCGGCACACCTTCTGGGCTGTCCTGATTTAACTGCCTGTCTTCCCGCCAAAACAGCCATAGTCAGGAAGGAGGCCTTCTCCTGCTTTCAGGAGAGGCTGGAGGGGGGGTCGCACTGCAAAGGCGGCAAGACCTTTGATGCTCCCCTGCTTTAGATGGCTGTTCCGGACTGGTCCAGGAAAGGCTTCCTTTCTGCCCCCAGGGGACAAAGGCTTCCACCCCAAGGGTCCAGAAATCTGTCTCATAGTGGCAGGCTGACATTCACTAGTCAGGAACCCACCAGTTGTTGCCTTGGCTCAGGGGTCCCCTCATGAAGGGACCCCATGGTGTATGGAATATTAAAATCGGACACTGGAATCCGTGCAGGTTTATTATTCTGAAATGTTTGATACCAAACATCCCAGGACTCAGTGAAGCCATTATACTGCTAGGAAACTCATAACGACAGGTTTCTAGACCATATATACTCAGTAAGCTTTTACTGTGCACTTATATCTAAGAATGGCCTAAGATAATATAGGAGCCTATCTGCTCATGCAGATAGATCCTCAAATGAGGTATAGTGCACTCTGCCTTAAGGGTGACTTACCTAGGCCTAAGGCAGTGCTGGGAAGGCATGGCACACAAGGATGTGTGCCACGTCGACTTCACTTTTAGCTGCACCAAAATGCACAGACTACGATGGCTGTGGTGCATGTGTGTGGTGAGAGATCTGAGGGTGGCATAAAACATGCTGCAGCCCTCAGAGGTCTGTCCCTTGCTACTATGCACTTGGTACAATAGTACCCCTTACAAGGAACTTTCGGGTAGGCCAGTGTTGTGCTAATTGTGGAAACAATGGTACAGGTTAGGGAAAGAACACAAGCCCTGAGAACCTGATTGGCAGGGACCCATGGCACACTCAGTCAAAGTGCATCAGAAAACTGGCAAGTATTGAGTGTGTGGGGTTCCTGCCGCAGAAACCCACTTCCCTACAGACAAGCTAAAACTAAAAGCCATTATTACACACCAGTCTTGGTATCAGCACCCTCAACCGCGACAGTGAATACCAGAAATTTTAAAATGGCAAAGAAAAACGGTCCATTTACTCCGGAAGGCGTTTTTAGGTCTCGCTGAGCCAGCGCATGCTGGTCCGCGAGACATGTAGTGGGTGGGTTTTCAAAGTGCTACCCCACACTTTGGCTGGCCTAGCGCTGGCGTGCACGCACGCAGCCGCCATCTGTCTTTCACGGGTTATTAAGCGTGTGGACGCTGCAGCCGCTTTCACTTTTGCAGCCGCGCACCCACTCGCTGCGCCCTGTCCATGTTGAAGACCGCTTGTTGTGTAATGGAAATGGCAAGCAGGCCTTGTTTTCTCCTTCACCGATGCCTTTTCTCTCGCCGGCTCGCTGCTGCGGTTTCCACTCCGTGTGTACATTGCCTCTCTTTTGCCGGTCTTATCTCTCCCTGCATTGTGCGCTCCTCGCTGGCTCTGTCCCCTAATAAGCATAATAAGCCGGCTTTATTTAATTATCAGCGATAGCGCTCTGTTCTTTCAGGCTCATAAAACACCTTGCGTGTTGGCGTAACACTCATCATATTGATCTGGCGCCACAGGGAAATTTATCTCTCCTGCCCCACGGGCATAAATCCGCCTGCCTGGTCTCCTCTGTCAATGCAGGTGGAAGGGGCAAGGGGAGGGGTGCAGCCGGTGCTGTATATTGAGCCCTCACTGCGGATTTGCCGGGACAGCGCTTCATGTCCCCTCCACAGAACCCTCAGTGGTCACGGACCAGTACCTCTCAAGTCATCGCTTCCGTGTCCGTCACTAGCACACCCCAGCAACCGCCCCCTCCGCAGGACCGGTCCCCCCTTGGCAAGGCAGCCTGGGAGCAAAGGCATACATGGCAGGAATCAGTCAAGTGCTCAGCACTTCCTCTTTAATAGAGCAGGCCGTGCTCCTGGGTTGAGAGGAAGCCCCCCTGTTTCCCCATCATATTGTTCCCAGCGCCTCGGTTGTTGTGGCCGTACCGCTTCCTGCTCAATTGGAGGACGGGAGGCCGCGTGGGACATTCCCTGCTGCTAGACCCCTTAATTGCCCTCTTGGACGATGGACATGCTTCCTCCCTCCTCTCCACTTAAAGAAATGCTTACTTTGCACCGTTCTCCTGATCGGTACCCACCCCCAGGAGTGCACAAAACCTTTTGCCTACATTTCCGGCTTGTTGTCTAAGAGCGTGCAGGAGGAACATCTCGGAGTGACTTCAGTGGAGTCTGGAGGGAGCTCCTCGCCAGGGGGAAGGTGTGCAGCCATAGTGGCCTGTCTGGACTTATTTATATACTTGTGCAGGATAAACAAATGCAGACAAGCCTAAAACCTCAACCCCCAATGCTGTTAAAGAGCAGAACATTCCGAGTAGGGTTTGGTGTAGTGGCACAGGATGCATTTAAAGTCAATTTGCGAGTAAGTGAAATCCCAGTATGCTCTCTTCGGATGGACAGCAGATAATACAGGGCATGGGTGGGGGGGCTGCTTCTAGCTGGGGAGGAATCTAGCTGCATCCATGAAAGCTTGTCTGGATTTCTGCTTAAATATGTGCATACAACTAATCTCAGTTAAGTCATTTTCATACTCATTGTTCTAATGAGAAAATTAAATAGACCCGACCCAGAAAGGCATAGGCTGTGCCCTATTGTCTTATA
Organism: Triturus cristatus; assembly: GCF_964204655.1. Lineage (NCBI taxonomy): Eukaryota > Metazoa > Chordata > Amphibia > Caudata > Salamandridae > Triturus > Triturus cristatus. The sequence continues at coordinate 91,292,807 of NC_140582.1, forward strand.
TCTTTGAAGGTATACACTGACCCGTATTGAACAAATGCTAATTGAATGATCCAATCAGAAGACAGAAAATACTAATGAGCTTCCGCTGCTTTCATCTGGAATGTCACGAGCCACAATAGGTAGGGCAAGCATGCACACTACTTACTAGGTGGGGCACTTCTTAAACCACTATCAAAATAGCTTCTCATGATTAGGTGAGAAGGGATGGGGATTCCTCAGGGAAGCAGTCCCGGATCCGGTCTACGTACATGCCATCTCCCCCCGTTCAGAAGGAAGCTTCCCTCTCCCCAATGTGTTACATTTGTTTTATGAAATCAACTTCTAACTGGGCCCACTCCCTTGCTTTTCTCCTCCCCTACACAAACTATTTTCTGCTCTCCAATTCATGGATGGAGTTTGTTGCTTTCGTGGTCTTAAATTTATCACTGTGATAAAGTTATAATATGTATCTTTTTCTGTGCTACAAATCCGCTGCCTTCTACTTTACATTCAATCCACTGGAATCTAATTACCCATATTAAATCCTTATTTATGTCTTTGTTGTGCCAGCAACCGTTTTAGCTGGTTTCTGCTGTCTGATGCTTTGCATGGCGGATTCGCGTTTTACCCACTTATCGTCCAGTTATACAGCTATTAGGCTCACTACTTTCAGCGACTGTTGACTATCATGTTACCTCGTTGCCCTTGCAGCTATTTATGACTAATTTTGATTTTATGATTCCAATGTTGCAACTTATACCTATTCATTTTCACTTTATTCCTAAATGTGTAGTGCTCGAATGCCCTTTCCTCTCATTGGCAATTAGACTCATTGTGACTGTGTGTCTCATGTTGCTCTTATGTATTTGCTGTTTAGTCCTACCCATTGCAAGCCTGGTAGTTCTACAGCACTCTGAAACCCGTTTGAGAAGAGTTTGCCTTGATGTTAAAAACCAGGTTACCAACAGATTATACCAAGACGTATCATCACGGAAGAAATATTTTGGTAGTGTAGAAGGCAGTTGTTGATTAGTGCTACAGAGGAAAACGTAAAGTTTGATTTATCAGAAATCACCAGTCATTCATGGTCAAAACATTCTTCGACTGGCCAGTTTATACAGTCCTTGGGGCTCCCAGGGCAAAACAAGTTGGAATTATCCAGTGGTAAAATACATCTCATGTTTGGAGTTTAACGTGGTCATTGGTTTCGACTTTTAACCTGTCCCTGAAGGGAATGTTAGGAAGCAAATGTCTCTGAGCACATTCGCTGCCCACATAGAGGAATCTCTCCATCAGAGCCAACCTCAACAGCGGTATATAGTGGGCTCTGACAAAGGATATAGTTCCTTGGAAAGTCTGCAAAGGGTTCTTCAAGCTTATACAGCAACTAGACAGTCATCCAGGATCTCAAGACTGCTTGTCCCCAGCAACACATACATTCTCACTTTAAAAGGTGCATAAGTTCTGCAAGTAAAGCCCGAAGTCAAAAACTTTGTGGTATATTGATCCTTGGGTTCAGTGCATACTCAGTGTTGATGGATCTAAACTAGGGTTCAGCTCAGTCACGTGATGTACTTTATCCAAAAGCTGGGTGACAAGCTGTTCAGAGGGACGAGTTACTTTGGGCTTTTTTTCCTATGAAGAAACAGTGCAAACTGTTCTGAACAGGAAATGTACGACTATTCCAGCTTTCAAATCAGGCAGTATGTAAGAGTGTTTCTTTTTTGGGAGGCGAGGGGGGTGTTCTTTTATTGGGTTTTCACAACATCCAAGGATAGTTCCATTGCAAATTGTTGCTGATAAACAGATATACAGAAAGGTAACATCATGCAACCAGCACTCAGGTGCTGGACTAGGTTCTGCGATAAGTTCCATAGCACTGTAGAACAACATGACAAGATATGAGGGTGACTATATCATCAGTTATCACTGCTTCAGGTGTGTCTTCATGATGCAGGATGTGTAAAGTGGACAGGTACACCAGTACCCCTCCCCTCAAAATCATGGCAACTCTGGTGGAACTCCCGGAGAAACACTCCGGGTGCAGACGGCCCTGCACTACAGAACACATTCACTGGCATCTACCACTGCCAGGCAGTGAATCTCAAACATGCCGTGTACATACTCATATGTTCTCTCGCTCTCTCCTTCCACAACTTTGGTCCCACTCTGGATTTTATAGTTATGGGCAGGGGTGGAGGGGAAGGTGTCAGTAGCCTTTACCTCCGAATGTGAAGGGTTTTGTGCATTTTTAAAACTCAAATTAAGCCGTACAAATTATAACCATTCTCGCCTTTAAGTACCCTTTAAAGAAAAACATCGGCATAATTATCCAATCTGTTCATTTTCAGACAATACATCTTCAGCTGTTGTGTTTTTACCGGAGCCGGATTGAATTTTTTGGTACACTGACAAAGAAAAGGGATGTAACGCCCATATCCTGTTGAAAAAGGCGCAACACATTAAGGAACCGGTTGCTACCAATTTTGTGTTCATCATGCATCCTGCAGTATGTGAATATAAATTAATCTCACCACAAAAAAGGTTGGGCACTGTTCCAAAGATAGGGTCCAGAGATTGACCCATATGTCTTATAAAAAGACAAAAGAAAAAGGGAGGGGAAACAAAATCCTAGGATAAATGGACCCACCACAAGGGGGAAAGCACAAGTCTTGCCTCTTGTTGCCCTCACACCCCCCAAGGGGTGTCATGCTTCATCATCGGGCTATGCTCCTCGTTGGGCCGGCGCTGCAATTCCAACGGGCCCCCCCGAAGGGTCACTTTCTCGGAGATCTTTTTGAGGCATGCCGGATGGTGCATGAGGGTGTGTGGGTTTTTAATGAGGGTAGCTAGAATGTGTACAAAGTGAATTAAAAAATGACTGGGGGTTATGTTGATTTAGTAACCCTCCTGCCAACAATAAAAAAACTCTAATTTAGAGTATGGTCCCCAAAGACACACTGTGCCTCGGTGGCATTAAAACGGTCAACATGTTTCGCGCCTCTATCGCCGCTAGAGTCGTTGGCGCTTCATCAGGACCAAAGAAGTGCAGAAAGTGGTGAAATGCACGTGAGTGTGTACGTAAATATAAAATTTAAACAAATATATATAAATACCCACAATATATGTCAGGGCGGGTCAATTGTACTGCTCCTGAACATGACCTCTCAAAGAGCAAAACTCGCTTCAGTGGCTGTTGGCGATTAGACACCCGCACCGTGTCAGGTTGTGTAGATAGCAGGTGCCTGCACTCTTACATCTACGCGTCCAACCGCCAAGCCAGCCGTTTTAATGCCACCGAGGCACAATGTGTCTTTGGGGACCATACTCTAAATTAGAGGTTTTTTTATTGTTGGCAGGAGGGTTACTAAATCAACATAACCCCCAGTCATTTTTTAATTCACTTTGCACACATTCTAGCTACCCTCATTAAAAACCCACACCCCACACACCCTCATGCACCATCCGGCATGCCTCAAAAAGATCTGAGAAAGTGACCCTTCGGGGGGCCCGTTGAGAATTGCAGCGCCGGCCCAACGAGGAGCATAGCCCGATGATGAAGCATGACACCCCTTGGGGTGTGTGAGGGCAACAAGAGGCAAGACTTGTGCTTTCCCCCTTGTGGTGGGTCCATTTAACCTAGGATTTTGTTTCCCCTCCCTTTTTCTTTTGTCTTTTTATAAGACATATGGGTCAATCTCTGGACCCTATCTTTAGAACAGTGCCCAACCTTTGTTGTGGTAAGATAACCTTTGGGAGCATGGACACTGGACCATTAACTGGCTCCTTGGCCCCCCCCCCTTTTTTTGTTGGGGTATAAATTAATCTCACCATTGTATTTGTGCCCCCTCCTTTCCGTAGAAGTTTCTTACATTTGAAATGCAGTGGGTGTGTGTTGTAATGTGCTTATTCTCTATGCACTCTCCCTACACTGTTCTCTGCCTGCCTGCTCTGCCTTTGATGAGGTCAGATAGAATGTTGAGGGTGGTTTGGATGGAAGGGTGAATCAGTTGGTGAGAAGGGGCTGAGCAGGCAGGACGCTGCTCCTGGTGGGGTATCAATAAGGACTAGAACATCTTCCTGTAACATGTAACAAGTGGTCTGTCTTGAAGAATAAATCATCAATCGGTTATATACAAGACCAGTCTGCGCACCATTCATTCATTTTAACACTGGCGACGATTTAAAGAACCTGCGTGTTGTTTCAATGGAGTTTGGACTGGTGAAACTTAAGAGCCAACCTTGGATGGACTGAAGAAGCGCATTAAAGGAAAAAGAAGTAATCTTGCACTCCACAAGCCCCACCAGTGACCAGAAGATCGGTCAGCCCTATCGTGGACGTGCCAGATGATGGACTTGGGTGAGTGTTTCCCCAAAGGACAATTCTGACCAAATAGGGAATGGTCAGTCTTGGCCTGGGCCTGCCAATTCCTGCTGTCTTGAGAGTGTGTCTCCATCAAGAGGAGTTTCCCTCAGGACCAACAAGAATGTGTCACTCGCAAGTTTTCCCAGAGCCTCGGAGTGAAAGTGCTGTCAAGTTTCCCCAGAGACTTTAGGTAATAATATTATAAGACATTTAGACTGACATCTGGGATTAGTGCCGCAGTCTTTGTTGGAGGAGCCTTTCGTTTCTTTGGGAGGAACATCGCGTGAGGAGTTTACAAGCGTGTCATGGATTTTGCTTTATATGTTTGCGGTGTATTTGAGCAACAGCTGTGAGAAGCCGGGAGTTCGTGGCATTGGCGGTTTATGAAGAGGAATTTCTGCCTACCGATGTGTGCCCTTCATATAGCTGGCTCGTAAGGATTAGTGCATTTTTTTTTTGGGGGGTGTTTTTGGGACATATGTGACCGCTTCACTTGCTGACATTTGAAATTTTCGTTGGAAACAGTCACTCACCAGTAACTGCCATTCGTCCGTTGTTCCCAGCGCGAGTCTTGCTCTCGGCCCGCGCAGCAATATGCCGCTTCCACACTTTGATGCACGTGCGTGCCTTGAGCCACCCGGTGCAGCGTGCGCTGCGTGCCGCCATTTTAGGGTTGGCGTCTTAGACCGGCGTTACTGTTATCTCAGCACACGTTTGCCAACCACGCATTTACCAATCTCGTCGTGACTCTAGGATGTTGTCGTGTTGGGGGCTGCGCGTTTCTGTGGTCAGTTGCAAATTGGCATCTTTGTTGAAGTTTGTGGAGTTGGGCGGTCATTGATTTCATTGGGAGCTGCAACGTGGCAAGTTTTGAAGGTATTTCGGGACGCTATCCTGCATTGGATGTTATCAGCTGGGGAGTCTTTGGTGAGAACCTCGGGTGAGAGATCGCTCACCGGAGTCAGAGACTTTCCTTTTCTTTATTTTCAGCAATGTCACACTGTTTTTGTTTTTATATTTGAATGGTGGGTTTTGTTTCCCTAGGACGTGGGGGTTGGTCATTGGTTACTGTTTATTATTGGGGGATTTCTGTCATTGGTGTACGATTGTTGAATTCCTTCTTGTGGCCAGTTTTTCTTGGGTTCAAAGTTACCCATCATGTCTTTCGTCTTTAGTTCCCCATGATGTCTTTAGTCTTTAGTTACCCATGTAATATTTATGGGTGTATTGTCAGTTAATTTTATGGTGGTTTGGCCAGTATATTTTGGGTTCAAGGACATACTAGATTTGCTTAGGGTTAAAGGATACCCTAAATGGTCATGAGTTATAAATACCCATTGTGTATTGCGAGTGTGTTTTAGGGTTAAGGGATACCCTGAATTTGTCATGGGTTTTGGATACTCTTAGTTCTTGCGAGAGTGTTGTCAGTTATAGTTACCCATAAGTTATTTTGGGTTTAAGGTTACCCTGTGTTTGGTTAGGGTTAAAGGATACCCTAATTGGTTTTGGGTTATGGATTACCCACAGTTTGTGCGAGGGTGTTTTGAGATTAAGATTGCCTTGCAATTGTCTTGGGTTATGAATACCCGTAGTGAGTTTTAAAGTAAGCCTGGATTTGCTTAGTTATAGTCTTAGATCTGTCTTAGAGTTAGATCTGTCTTGCCATAGTTGGTGCAGTTCAGGGTTGTAGATCCCTGTTCTGCCGCAGTCTTGTGCCTTGGTATGAGGCACAGTGGGTACGTTCTGGGGTGTTGTGTTTTGTACCCATAGTTGTAGTATGAGTTTTCATGCTAGCTTTGTAATTTGTTTTCAATCATTATTAGGGGGAAGGATGGTGTTTAATGTTTTGGGTATGCATTCTCCTTTTCTTCCTAATGTGTGTTTTATCATCATAACACATCAAACATTGTTTTCAATTATTATAAGGGGGAGATGTGTTGTAATTCTTATTCTCTATGCACTCTCCCTACACTGTTCTCTGCCTGCCTGCTCTGCCTTTGATGAGGTCAGATAGAATGTTGAGGGTGGTTTGGATGGAAGGGTGAATCAGTTGGTGAGAAGGGGCTGAGCAGGCAGGACGCTGCTCCTGGTGGGGTATCAATAAGGACTAGAACATCTTCCTGTAACATGTAACAAGTGGTCTGTCTTGAAGAATAAATCATCAATCGGTTATATACAAGACCAGTCTGCGCACTATTCATTCATTTTAACAGTGTGCCCTCGACCACCTAGGGTATTTTCCTTTTCAAGAAGTTGCCTCTTTCCTTTATGCCGAAATGGGTGTGTTTGGAGGACAATTAGCTAGGAAAATGGGAGAGCGCTCTGGCGCCGGTTTGTACTTAGCCTGAAATAGCCTTATCTCTGGGGCAAGCAAGATTGCATCATAGTCGGGGCTGGAATCCAAAGTAGGCTAGAACAAGCATTGGCATAGCCAATAGGTCTCGCCTTGGGGACCTTATAAGTATTTAGTTATGAAGCACAATATCCTTGCTGCAACAACATCAATTGTTGCATGGGTAAACACTTATAAGGTCCCATAGGTGAGACCTATTGACTATGCTTGTTTTAAGAGGTGTGAGAATTGTCATTCAGAAGAGTCTGCGACAACAGTTAATTGAAGCATCCCATGAAGGATATCGTGGAATGGTTACCTCAAAACAAGCTCTCCTAAACGCAGTCTGGTTTCCACATCTCAAAGAAGGTTGAATGAGAATTCAAGGCCTGTGATCTGTGCAACTGCCTGTCATCAAATACCAGTGAACACACCGTAAACATTTCAGAATTGTATGGAAAGAATTGCTGTTGACTTCTTCGGTCCTCTTGACAACAGACATCCCCTGATGGTCAGTACTACTGTTATTCGCTGACAAGATTGTTCATCTATCACTCAAGATTCATCAAGAGACTAGACAGCACCTTCACAGCATGGAGTGTTTCTGCAGTCTTAAAAACTGACAGGCATCTCCGTTTCAACAGTCGAGAATTTAGAGACTTTCTCAGTCATCTTAATGCGAAGCATCAGAAGCGCACATCTTTGCCCACCAGCCAATGACCTCGTTGAACGTTTCACGAGTACTCTTAAGAAAGCTGTTCAGCGTGCACTACTAGAAAAGCTCAATCTTAAAACGGCCTTAAATTTGACTCTTCAAGTTTACCATTCGATCCCTAAATTGGCCACAGGTAAAAGCCTGGCATCCCTCATGTTTGGGAGAGCCATGATGACTATGTTACCTCGATGGACTAACAGAAGATCAAATACGGAGGAATAAACCTGCATGAAAGACTTGGATCCTAAAAGGAAAATTAAGGCCTATGCAGACAAGCGCCGATATGCAAAAGACAGGAGATAGAGTGCTTGTTCATCAGCATGGAGAACGAAAATTGGATGTTCCTTTCAATGCAGAGACATTTCAAGTTGTGATCCGCAAAGGACACGATGACTTCTCAACGCACTGGGAAGCCCATTACGAAAGAAGATTCCTTGCATTTCCGACATGTGGCTCATCAGGCAACGATGTCAACGTAGAGACTGGGACTGAAAGGTGAAGTGTGAAGACGTCCGACTGCAGCGGTTGCCACATCACCAATGCAGTACAATGACATGTCTACTGCCTGTTCAAAGTTTCTGAAAACAAGGTCACGACCTATGATCAAAGTGCCATGAAAACTCATTAGAGATCTGTGATGGTGTATATATTTATAAAAAATATTGTATTATTTATCAGAGGGGGAGATGTAGGGTTGTCTGACTTTGCAATGACAGAGCACTTGTGGCTCTCGAGGGACTCCTTAGAACTGTGAACCGAGCGTTAGAACAGTGTTGAGTGAATACCGGTTTAGAAAGCGGAGTTCGAAGTTACACGCATAACAATAACAAGGTGTTATGCTAAGCTGTGTGTGTGAGATAGCCTTTGGCAAGGCCCGGGCAGTGGAGGACGGAAGTCTGCTGTTCAGCAAATACAGTATGGTAATTTTCATTCCAGTACAAGGAAACTGTGGAACCCCCTTTTGCGATTTATTCCAGGCCTGGGCTATAGCTCACTCGAACAAAATGGGACATAAATTTGCTAAAGTCGCTACATAATATTCTTAAGTGTTCTAAATAGCCTCACTACACCTGCGAAACCACCATTAAGGGCCAAATGAACACTGCTGTACCACCGGTGCGCCGAATCAAAATTCATATACCAGTATAATTTCGAACTTTAGATTCAGTTACGACGCAGCGTGGGTTGCGACTGTTGTAACATTTGTGATAAAGACACCTACATCGATTCTGGAATAGCCAAGTTAGAAAAATAAACATCTCGATAAAAAAGGACGTTTAATTAGCTAATAAACAAACGCCTCCCAGAACAAGGCACGGAATAAATGGCTTCGTCATCCCCACTCAGAAATGACGGCGTATGACTCGTTCAACAAGAACACTGACAACAAGGAAGAGCAGAAAATACAATAAAGGGGGAGGGGACTGGGAGACGTTGTTACCAACGAAACCTGGTGACCCAAGACCGAGAACTTCCGTCCGTTCAAAGAGACACTACGGCCATGACAACCGAGAAAGGGTCTCGCTGAAGCGTCACCTTACACTGTCCGGCCCACCAAATTGCCCAGTTCACAGGGGCTCCTTGGGCATAAAGTTATCCTCAAACAGCAAATACAAATATTGGTAATGATTTTGTCAATATCCCATACTACCCGCCGCTAGGGGCGCCAGAGCGCACTCGCCTGCCTTTAGGAGATACCCACCGGACTTACCGGTGACGTCACGGGTGCGCTACGTCACCCAAACCTACATCAGAGACTAGCACTTGAATCATAATTAACGTGACACATCCCCTCGTAAATAACAAACACTCTGGGAACCCACAACAGTAAATTATGTCCCATTCAACCTTCTATGACAACAACCTATCACCCGTTAGATCAGTAGTAAAAATTAGCAGCAGGAAGGTGTCGCGCTCTCACCGGCAGGGGGTCACAATAAGTGTGCAGCGGGGTCACAGGTCGGGTGGTGCGGCGGCGCCGAAGCTGCTCTGCGGCTCCTTGTTCTTCCTTTGCCGCAGCCTTCTCGAAAGTTCGGGCGGAGCAACGCAGACGGAGAACCCTAGGAAGGGGGCGGGAGCATAATCGTCACCTGCCTGGCGGACGTTTAAACCTGGAGGGACACTCGTCAGGCTGTGCGCCATGTTTGGAGAATTTATTTTTATATGTGTCTCACGTCAAGAACCTATGATCGTTCAGTATGGAGTCACACGTTCGCGGTCCTAGAGTATTTATAGGGTTAGGCAAGGGGACTCTGTACTGCTTTTTCTGTGTCGATATATTTATTTTGCATAGCTCAGTTTTATAGTCTTTTATTTTAGATGTCCCGTTGTTGTCATTATTATAGGGTTGAGCCTGGTTTGGGCTGCTTCTGAAACGATGATGTTTCTTTCATACACTGAGCTTAGCTCCTCCTCCACTCGTGGTACCCGGTAGAGGTTGTTTAAGAAGTAGGACAGCTTCTTGCAGCAGGTAGATATGAAACGATGGGCATTTTTGTATTTCATGGGTAGTTCTTTGATCGGTCCGCACCGGCTCTGCTGTATCGTGTCTTGCTTTACTACAAAGTCGGGAAGAGAACCCCTGACGTGCCGTGGTATTTGCTATGTTTAGGAAAATCGCGGCCATACTGTGTGTGGCAGTTAGTTCCTTTCTCAGCGTGTATCTTGTCGGTCTAGAGTTTTTGTTTTCTGTCTACATCCGTTGTTCATTATAATTCGTTGTTTGTTCATTTCCATTGACGTCAGTTAGGGGAAGAATTTTGTATCTAGGCCATATGTCATTACTTTCAAGTTTTAGAATTCATCAACATAGAATGCTTCCTAACAGAGAACAAGCATTTGCAATGCAAGTAGGTATCGCATTTGTCAGTTAGAGCTATTGACATTGTAAATGGCAATGTTTTTTACCTATACTTTTCTTTTTTTTGGAGTGAATGTATGTGGTGTGCAAAATCCCTTGAGAAGGTCCTGCTCTTCGTAATAAATATATTGAAAAAGACGCAAAGTGTGGATTGTATCAACAATTGCTTGGCACGTACCTCATAGGTGAAGTTTCGCCACACATGCACACCGTGGTGCTTTACTAATGAGAAACTCATTAATAAAAGTAGTGCTTACAGACTAACCAATGCGATCGGGATCAGAGCATGTGAATCCGAATCCCGGCTTTTCTTTAATTTTCTAGACTATTTGACTCACTCTCCTGCATCTTTTTTATCCCCCAAACACTGGGAAGCAATGAAGTTTGGCAGGGGGTCTTCGGGGGTACATGAAAATGTATTAATTGCCTAGTTGCCTAGTTGTCAAAGGTTCTATTAGTGTGCAGATTTCTTAAAGATATTAAGATTACTTTACTCGCATCTATGAGAAAATCGACATTAACTAAACAAAATGCCAGAATGCGTGTCATTTTTAACAGTGTTTTAGACAGTACTAGTTGCTTAGTTTTATTGCATTAATTTTTGTATTTACTCTTTTACACAGCATCCAAAGTAGGTTACTGTTGTAAGGTATAAATCCAGTCATCAAGCAAGGTTGTTATTCCAAATCACAGATGTTTTATTGAGAGCATAGGAATAGCGTTGGTATCCCTTCAGCAGCCAGCATACATCTGCCAGGCAAAGAACACCACTATGATGTTCCTATGACAACGTTAGAACATACAATAGAATCCCCCCATTTAAAGCGCCATACATAAATTGTAGCATGGAGTAATAACCAGACATAACATATCCTTTCCCCTTAACCTATTCATATTTATAACAACAAAGCAAACTCATGTCTTAATTATTCTCCCAAGCATCATCATGAACTCATACCTATTTATCCCCACACACATAATCTTGTAAGTACCTAGGTGGACATCTGGATCTCTGTAAGACAGCCCTATTATTGATATTATCACCATGATCCCTTGTGACCACAGAAGGTTGTCTATTACACATCTCACCATCACTGATAAGAAGATATGGATTAAGATCACTGTTTTGTCTACACTCCATCTCTCTGTCCGAACCCGAATTTCTTTTGTATAAAGCAACCCTTCTCAAATTCCAATTCTCCCCATTGTATAATGTGACATGCCTACTATGCACATTTCTCACTTTGTACGGGCCGCGAAATTTCGTAAAACCAGTCCCTATGCGTCCTGGTTTAACCTTAACCCAGTCATTGGGTTTAATAGATGTTCCAAGTGGAAGTGACTTGTTGTCCTTTAATTTATCATAATCCAAATTGGCCAACCCCATACACTCTTTCATCCATGCTGGGATTAACTTGGTACTAGCAGTACGTCCTCTCATAACAACAAACTGAACTTTCCCAGACACAGTGTTCGCTGTTGTACGCTACGCCCACACCAAATCATTAACCATAGCCCTCACATCCCTCCTATTTACTATAGCCATTTGGATGACCCCCCTTTACCATGCGGTTGGCCCTTTCCACCACACCATTTCCCTGTGGGTTATAGAACGATGTTCTTGAATGCACAATTCCACATGATTTCAAATAAGATGTCATTTCTGTAGAGGTTAGCTGTGTGCCATTATCAGTGATTAACTTTACCGGAAATCCTTCCTCCCTGAAAATATTAGCCAGCACCTTGATAGTACTACCCGTGGTAATTTCCCTTACAAAATCTACACTCAGCCACTTTGACATCACGTCAATTACAACCACGCCAAACCTCAATTCTGGACCTAACCCAGAAAATGGACCAATAAAGTCTAAACATATAGTGTGCCAAGGTAGATCAGGAACCCCAATTTTGCCAAAATCACCTTGGTTATCTACTCTCAACCTTTTCTCACCCTCCACACACTCACCACACCTTTCAACCCAATCAGACACTTGTTGGTCCATTGCGGGCCACCAAAAGTGCTCCCTTAACCTTTTCTTTGTGAGTGTCTGGCCCATATGACCCTCATGAGCCAACTTGAACAAAGCAAACCTCAATTCTTGTGGAGGAACAAATTTATCATCTTTCATGATAACATTCCCCTCATTATCAAATATGGACAATTCCTCCAAAACCTTCAAGAAAGGTCTCACAGCCATCGGAAGGGTACTCTCCCTTCTGCCCCTTTGACAATTAATTCTTTAACCACCTGAAGTACTTCATCCTTTAACATACCAGCAATCCAACGGTCCTTATCATTTCATTTCATAAGGCTTTATTCGAACATTAAGTAAGTTCATAAAATATACAATACAACAAAAATTTGTTATAAATACAGAGGCAGAAAAATTCATCAAGATAAAAAACATTTAAAAATGCATACTTTTCCCTGCATTAATGGATTTAAGAAGAAAAGTAGCCGTATAAAAACATACTACCGGATGATGTAAATTAAAAAGTAGACACATACAGTCACGTATAGTTCTGACTTCGAATTTTAAAAACAGGGGTTTCAGATAAGCTATCCGGAAGTGTTTATACAATTGACAAAGCAGAAGAAAGTGCACAGTGCTTTGGGAAGTGGAGTTATCACATAAACATGGACCAACAGGATGTAAATTCATAATCGGGAAGGCAACAAGGTTGTGGACAACTCCCATTCTAAATCTGGTCAGCACAAACCGATGTGCCTTCCAAGTTATTTGAGACAGATATGGTTGAAAGCCCACAACTTCATTCAAATCATGATAAAAAGTATAAGATGAAAGGTTGGAGCTGTTCTGATGTCTCTTAATAGCAGCCTGTTGTAAAAAACACTGCTTGAGATCAGTTTTAGACAACATATCTGCCCCGTGATGATCCGCTAGGATGTCGATGTTAAAGACCACCCGAAAGCTATCAATAACATACTTCAACCACGGGATCCTTATAAAATGGTCCAAAGTAAGACAGTCAGAGATGATAGCTCTACACAAGGAAGTCTCTTCTTTAATCCAAATGGAGCGCCATAGGAGCAAAGGTCTAAGAGGGGTCAAATCGGAGAGATGGCAAATACCCAATTCGTTATGCACTAAGGTGTTCGAGACAGAGCTTGGCAAACACAAAAGTTTTTTCAAAAATACGTTCTCTTCAACCTGAAGAGAGCCTGCCGGGGCATAGCCCCATATGCCAGCTCCGTACAATGCAATTGAGACACACCGGGACTGATACATTTTCAGCATGTCATTTATCCGCCTGTCTCCTAATTTGGTAGCCATAGTAAAAATACCAAAGGCACTCCTGGCCATTTTAGACCGTACATTCTTAAGTTCAATTGCCCAGGTGTTTTTATTTGAAAAAGTAACCCCCAGATATGAAAAGTTATCAACAACCTGGACCTTTTGACCCTCTATGAAGAAAGAGGGTTGTTTCTTTCCAATCCTAAGGCCGTATTCCATAACATAGGTTTTGGATTTGTTTAAGACTAGCTTTCTGCTTTTGATAAATTGCATGAAACCATCCAACAACAATTGAAGACCATATGGTGTACGTGAAATTAAAACAGCGTCATCCGCGTAGAGTAACACGGGAACATATTCATTATTAATTTTGGGGGCATCCACTGCCAGAGATTTAAGGAAGGATTCAATTTCATTGATAAAAAGAATGAAAAGCAATGGGGCTAGCACACAACCCTGACGAATTCCACGCCCAATCTTAAACATAGATGTACATTCGCCTTGTGACCCAAAACGGACACAGGCTCTTAATTTAGAATATAGGCGTGCGAGGAAGAAGATAATACCCTCTGGGGCCCCCATTTCTAATAGCTTTTCCCAAAGAATGCCGTGGTCCACCAGATCAAATGCACTACTGAGATCTGCAAAGCAAAGGAAAATAGTGCCGGTCTTTGCCAGGGTATATTTACCAACCAACAGTTCTAAATTTAAACATTGCTCTATCGTTCCGCGACCCTTCCTAAAGCCAAACTGGCTCTCGGCTAAGATGCCATTTTCTTCTGCCCATTCCTCCAATCTCACCATTAGCACTCGACTCATGACTTTAACAGAAGAGTCCAACAGGGAGATTGGTCGGTAATTCTTGGCTTCCCCGCGATTATCTTTCTTGAATATTGGGATTAAAATGGATTCTTCCCATGTCGGGGGCATCTTATTTCTGACAGCTGCGTTAAAAATATTAGTAAGCAGAGGCCCCCAAATTTCTGGGACCAATTTATACACATCAATTGGGACCCCGTCTGGGCCTTGTGCTTTCCCCCCCTTACTGTCCCGTTTACTGTCTAAAACCTCTTGAACCGTAACATTTAATGGGATATGCGGCCATTGTTTCCCTGAAGTTTGCGCTCCACCATCAGGCTGGAAAAGTTTAGAAAAATGTGTAATCCAGTCTGCCTGCATAACATAGGAGGTTAGTTCTGGAATTTTGTCGTCTTTAAGAAATGGGGAGTTGACAGTTTTCCAGAATAGGGAACAGTTGTTCAATTCAGCTGCCATGGACAAATTTTCCCAGGCCTCTTGCCGAAGTTCCGCTTTCCTAGTATTAAGGGTTTCGTTGTATCTGGCTCTTAGATCTATGACCAGTCCCTTATCTCTGGGTTTAACAGATAGAGCAGATTTCAGCTCCCTCGGGGCCGAGGTGCAAGCTGAATTAAACCAGCCCCGCGATTTGTCCTCATTATGTTACGGGTACCTGTGAGTTTTAGGTTAATGGCCGCATTAATACTAATAAAATGTTCAATTGAGGAAGAAGTACATAAATTATCTTCGAGAATCGCGGTAATATGTACCAGGGAACTGGTTATGATGGAATCGGATGTAATGTCTGCCTTATCCCCCTTCCACCTGAGTCTTGTACCATTGGGGCGCTCCGCCTCGATACTATTAATAGTACGGCCGGGGATACTAACAGCATCCTTTTCCCACAACTTAGCCTTTACTACCAGGCAGTTGTGGTCACTTAATTGAATATCTATTACCTTTGGGGCCGTGAGCAAAACCTCCAGGCCCGAGGAAATGCAGATAAATCTATTACAGAGTTCATACCCCGGCCTGAAAAGGTGGGACAAGTATCCCCTTGTACATTTTTCTCATTATCCATAATGTACATATTATATGAGGCGAGGAAATTATTTAGGGCATCTCCATAATAATTGTGTTTAAAATGGAGAATCCCATCCTCGTGAGCGTCCACTAATCCGCAAACATTATCCTCAGTGAAAGGGCAGGTGGTAATATTAAAGTCCCCTACCAGGAGCAAATCAAAGACTTCATTGGAGTCCTTATACAACTCTTCTAGTGCTTTGGAGAGGTCTTTGACCGGCTGATCCCTGGAGTCGTTAAAACAATTATTGTAAAAATTAATTAAAAGAATGTTCCTACCTCCTTTAATTTGCAGCCATAAAATCTGGGAATAAACCCCAACTTGTACATATTTGATAACTGATAAAGGGGCTTTAACTGAAATCAAAACAAGTAGACCACCCTTGGCTCTACCTGAAACCGAGCCAATAGCAGGAAGCTGGTATGAGTTAAAACCACTATAACCTTTAAAATCAGTACACCAAGTTTCCTGTAAACAGATAATGTCAAAAAGATCTAAGAATTCCATCCACCCCAGACTATCTGTTTTTGATCGGATCCCAGCAATGTTCCAACTTACAATGTGACACTCAGATGAGGTGTGGGTACCTGTCCCCAGATTTATACCGAAGCTATCCTGTTGAGAAGGGGCAACATTTAAAATCTCGTCTTCTGACACAGGGTTATCCGGTATATTTCCCATTACGGCTAGGGGCAGACAGATTACAGGGATTTCTGCCACCAACCCTGATAAACCAATTTTCGGGCCAATTGTCAACAGGCCTAGGTTCCCTGGAGGTTCATCTGTAGGACCTGGGGCGACACCCTTCTCCTGTCAATCATTTTGGTCCAATCCACTCAGGCATTGATAACGGTTAGCAGTAGCTACCTCGGTGTTTATCAGACTAAGGCCCTCATCTCCCCTCATTATCCTTCCCCTCCGCTGCAATGGGAGGTGCTCAATATGTTGCCTATAGAAAAAGCCAAGGGGACGAAGTACGATACCCTGGTCAGTGCTGGGACGGGACGTGGCGCGAATCAGTGCTGTCGTTGCTAGGTGAGGGTTACTAAAATTTATGATAACACAATCACCAGGAATGTTTTTGGGGGACAGTCCAATCCAATTTGTTCTGGTGGTAACCAGAATCTGATCCGCCATAGCCACAGGAAAACCGCATTCACGATTGAGCCAAGCCACAGTTTTATTCTTAAGGGAATCATGGGATTCCACAGTACAATTAGGCCCGTCCTGTCTGATAACTGGCACATTGGTCAAAACTGCCACATAAGGTGCGCAGTCGGGTGGCAAGTTAGGTTGGGGGAGGCGAAGATCATTATACCTCCCTCTTCTTGAAGACCTATTCGTGTTCCCCGTATCATGAGTAATTATATTAGTCGGGGCACCGTTAGCTGAAGTAGCACTAGAAGTATCCCCGGGGGCGCATTGTATGGCATTACCTGCAAACCCCCGCCGATCATTACTTGGAGTAATCCCTTTAGTTAACTGATTCGAAGAACAAGAGCCCATGCTCCTTATCAATTGCTTTGCCACACATTTCTACCAACTCATCCACTGCTGCAACCGCACCTTCACATTGAAACGCCTCCACATTTGCTTTGTCTATCTCATCCCACGGTAGTGGAAGTCTAGATAATCCATCAGCTTGACTGTTTCTCCAACCCGCAATATATTCAATCTTGTACACATACTCTTGTAAACGTGCAGCCAATCTGGCCAACCTCGCTGACCCTTTCCCTGCTCCACCAGGGGACAAAATCTTCACTAAAGGTTTATGGTCAGTCTGTAAGGTGAATTGAAAACCCCACAAGTATGTGCGAAAATATTCTGCTCCCCATGCTGCCGCCAGAGCCTCTCTTTCAATTATTGAGTAATTCCTCTCCGAATCAGTAAGTGTTCTTGAAGCAAATGCTACAGTTTTGGAACCCGACGTATGAACCTGTGCCAACACGGCACCTATACCTACTGCACTAGCATCTACAGTAAGGATTGACCTATACCTGGTGTCAAATGGGGTCAATATTCCTGCCTCACAAATTTCCTTCTTGATCTTCTCAAAAGTCTCTTGTTGCTCCAAGTCCCACACAAATTTTACCCCCTTCCTAAAAAGTATTTTAATTCCTTCTGTTTTTTCCGCAAAATTGTGCACAAATTTTGCGTAGTACTCTATAAGTCCTAAAAATGATCTGAGTTTATCTTTGTCTGTGGGTGATGGAGCTTTTCTTATCGCCTCCAATAAGTCACGTTTTGGTTTCACCCCTTCACTGGATAAAGTATACCCTAGATACTCTACCTCTTCTACTGCAAATTTTACATTTCTCTTTTTTAAGTGTCAACCCAGCATTATCCATTTTTGATAACACTTCTTTTAAGACCAGGTTATGACGTTCCTTCGTATCCCCAAATACCAAAACGTCATCTTGGAAAAAGCAACATTCTTTATATCTTTCAAAACCGCTCCCATCATGCGTTGAAACACCCCAGCCGCAGACGCAAACCGAAAGGCATTCTTGTAAACTGAAATACACCCTCCGTAGTAATAAATGCTGTAAGCGGTTTTGACTCTGCATGCAATTTAATCTGATGGTACGCACTGCGTAAATCAAGCTTTGAAAAATATTTTCCCCCTTTTAGCATTAGAATGAGTTCATTTATGTTTGGTAATGGATAGTTATCAACTATGATATTTTGATTGAGTGTGCGCAAGTCCACACAGAATCTGTAGCTACCGTCAGGTTTGCCCGTGATCACAACAGGTGAAATCCAACTTAACGTCTCAATTTGCTCTATTATACCTTGTTCCACCATTTCACATATCATTCGCTTGACCTCCTCCCTAGCAATGATAGGAACTTTCCTGACCTTATGTTGCATTGGTATTGCATCAGGTTTAAGTATAATCTTATGAACATAACCTTTGAGTTCGCCTATACCATCTGCAAACACATTACTCATTCCCTCTATGATTGTATCAGTCGTAATTTCGTCAACCACCATCACCTGGTTTACAGCCCTTGGGTTAATAACTATGTGTAGATCATATTGGTGTACCCATCCCAATATTGGTGGTCCACTGTGTGCTACATATACCTTTCCTTTTATGGTTCTATCTTGAAAATTGATATCCACTAGCATATAACCTATGATATCTATTTTCTCCCCTTGATATCCTCCTGGGTTAATATCTTTAGGAAGTAACTCTTTGTTTGGCCAATGTTGTTCGAATAAAATACGAGGAATGATTGTCCAAAATGACCCTGAATCAACCATTAGTTCCACCTCTTTCCCATATATAACAAACGTGGCCCTGGGTCTTACCCCTCCTTCCAACTGGATCTGTTATATTCTCATCATCTACACACAGAATTTTGTTGACACCCTCCACCTCACATAATGCTGTTATATTCCCCACCTCACTTTGTACTACCGATACCTTAGGTTTGTACGTTTTGTACATCTTGTAAAAGTGACCTTTGCCACCACATTTTTTGCACTCCTTGTCAATAGCATAACACCTATATAGTCACTTGTGTGGTATGTACTACCACACCTAGTACACATCTTCTCATGCGTCTTATTATTATCCAGATTCATGCTGGTATTATTGCTATACCTCTTCCCAGGTACTCCCTTCTTTTCATTGCTTTCACTATTTTTGCTAGTACTCAGCGCTGCTACATCGTCTTTACTTATACATGTTACAGCTGTGGTGCTCTCTTTTTTCTTTTCCAATTCCTTCATACACAATTCCGATTGCTCCACTACCTTAGCAATATTGATAGCATTCGTGAGCGTGGGATTCTTTGCAGCCCATAACCTTTCCTGCATTTTTTTGTTACAGCATTGTACAATAAATTGATCTCTAATCATCTCTTCCCTCATATTTCCAAACTGACAATCTAGGGATAATTCACGCAAACGTGTTACAAATTGATCAATGGTTTCATCCTGTCTCTGTGGTTGTGTATAGAATTTATGCCTACACATCACTATATTTCTTTCTTTGGCATATTGTTTCCTTAACCTCTCTTTTGCCTCTAAATATACATTCGCTATAGCCCTTCCTTCCACATCCCCACCCGGTGGTAAAAATTTAAATGCATGTTGCCCCTCCTTTCCCAGAGTACTTAATAATAACGCTTTTTTTCTTGAGGCACTGAAGTCTTTACCATCCAAGGCCTCAATATAGTTTTCAAATATCTCAATCCATTCTTCCCACTCTAAGTGTGGATCACCTGGTTGTTGGAGAAATAAAGGTGGAGCTATAACATTGATGCTTTCCATACTTCAATGCTTTCCCCCCCCCTTTTTTTTTTATAGAAACAAAAAAAACCACCAGATGAATTTAAAACAAGCAACAGCACTCTATCTCAACACATAAACTTTTAAGTTAATTCTATATGCTGTAATGCCAAGCATACAGTCACTAGTCCTAAAGTCTGAAACAACCCATGTATTTCACCGTAGAAATACTACCGCTCGAAACAATAGTCCATTTCAATTCAGCGCGTTGAATACAGGTGTCGTTTTCAATTGAAGCCGCCACGATCTCTTGCAGTTGAGTTGGTTACCACGGCAACTTCATGCCTTAACAAATATGGCCGCCAATTACATCACCACGCATGCGTCACTCTCGTCTTAACGTCGAGACGCTGCCGTCAATCGTCAACACGCTACCGTCGATCGCATTCATCCGCTCGATCTTCGAAGGTTGGTCGACTTCATTCCTGAGGATCGTAGAGAAATACCGCCATGAAAGCTGAACAATGGCCGACGTCACGAAGTTATCGCGTGAGGTTGTTGTTGTACAAACAGGTAGCAGTTGACTTCACCGTTTATCACTGTTACCGATTTCGCCGATTTCACGCTGTTTCACCGTAACACATTTTCTCTTCCTTGTTCCTCTTCCTCATTTCACATGTCCATAACGATTCTGACAATACTTCCACAAATCTCAGATTTTTTTTTTCGATTTGACGGCTTCACCACAAATATTACAATCTTCTCCTTCGAGTTGCAGACAATCCAACAGTTATTTCATCAACAACCACTGTTTCTTCCCTTAAAAGTCACTGTTCATTCGCTGCTTTTTCTTTTTTTTTTTGTTTGGTCAATTCCAAAACTCCTTTGTGGGTCCTTTTCACCAAGCTGCTACTTCCTCTCTGCTCTTGCATCTATTTCTTCTACTTTCTATTTGCTGGCTCCTTCAACGATCGTCGCCATTTGTTGTAAGGTATAAATCCAGTCATCAAGCAAGGTTGTTATTCCAAATCATAGATGTTTTATTGAGAGCATAGGAATAGCGTTGGTATCCCTTCAGCAGCCAGCATACATCTGCCAGGCAAAGAACACCACTATGATGTTCCTATGACAACGTTAGAACATACAATAGAATCCCCCCCATTTAAAGCGCCATACATAAATTGTAGCATGGAGTAATAACCAGACAGTTACCTAACCCCAAAGCCCCGAGTTGTTAAATGACCCATAGAAGAGAGTGTTTTACAGTTGAGCAAATGTGTCCAAATGTTATTTTGGTAGTGCCATGAAATGATCAGCCAATGAGGTACTCGGTGAGCAGGTATTTAACTACACGTTCAAAACATTCGGTATTGTGGCCGTTGTTTGTTTGTACACAACCACCTCTCTGAATGTGTTTATTAACACAGAGCTTCATCTACCAGACAGTGCTCACAGAGTGGCGACTAAAGCACAGAACAAAACGGATTCATTTATCCTGAGTGTGAAGGCACCCGGAAGGTTTAGGTGCCTGCCCGGAGAGGCTAGGGATCCCAGCGCTTCTACAGACTCTGCTGCGCTCCTCTGCACTAGCAGGGCACAGCTCAGAATCTGCTGCTTCTGCTAAGAATAGGTGAGGGGGATGAGGTGGGGGCATGCAGGAGTTGCCAGCAGATTTCCAGGTTATTGAAAGTGATGATTCTGACATGAGGCAATGGAGACTGACTTTGTCTGTTTGTCTGCACCAGTCTATTTCTCTACCATCTACCAGGCTCACTGTCATATATCCATTCATCTCTCTTTGTTAGAGGTGCGCGAGCCAATATATTAATTAACAGGTAGAGCCAGCCTGAGACGAGCCAAGCGTATACAAGCCAGTGGGCGAGCCGTGAAAATTATCGGCATGTTAATCATTCAGTAAACATGATGTAAATGTGCGATAATGTCTCTTTAGAATTCAAAAAAGTGCATTTCTTTAGCGTGTCACCTCAGTACACAAGATTATAGCACTGAATTGAGAGAAAGTTATTAAAAGTGCTCGTTTTAAGCATGAGTTAAAACACTGCCGCTCCACCAGCCCGACAACAATGCCATTTGTGAACTAAGAGGCGTCAGTTGCCATGCATACCCCAAATGTTGCCTAGAGTCTTATTATATTTCGAGTAACATTAAAATCTAGTTCATTAAACACAAGAAGTTTTTGTACAGCACGCATCTTGAACTCGCATATTTCAAGGTGGCAATAATAAAGATGAAAACAGAAGTGCCGGCAGGCAAGAGAACAAGAACGAGAGTGGGGGGGTGAGAAGTCACATACTGAGGGAGGGGCAGTGGGGTGGGGAGACAGGGAAGATAATAGTGTTAGGAGTAAAGGGGGCAATAGCCGTGGGAGGATACAAATGATGAATGAGGAGGGACTAACAAGCCTCAAATCAATCGGAAGGCAGCATTTAAGACAAAAGCCAATGGACAGAGTGTGGGCGGAGCTTCCATGAAGCTTCTACACTACAGTATATACTGCATGCCTCGCAAAGCGATGGCAGCGCATTCGCGCTGCAACGCTAGGCGAGACCTAAAAAGAGCAGTTTAGCAAATGAGATAGCAGTAACACCTCGGGCACACAGTGTATCCACTCTTCACTCTTGATCAGGCCAACTGCCATTATATTGCAGAAAAATGGACTGCTAAATGCATGCCTTCAAAGGAAGGCAATTTAATATTTCTTTTGGAGGTTTTGTTTAGTGCCCATCATTTCTGTTTTGACACCAGAGCACATCCCAGTTAGATACGTATTTTTTTAGTTTTTTTTTTTTTTTAAATCATTTTTTTTTATTTCAAGTGATTTTTATTAAGCATTTTTGGAATAAAACAAGATGTACAACCAACTGTTTGTAAAGAGGTGACTTTGTACAACATTAATAATGGATCCAGAGGTGGTACAATGTTTTCACGTACAGTTTAGGGGGACGTTTACAAACAGATGTAAAAAGTGTATATATATAACAAACTCATACAACTCATGGCATAAACAAATCAATATGAGAGGTAACCAAGAAGCAAATTAAAGTAAAACAAGGCAAAGCAGCAAAGGATGGCCTGCATTCCTGAGAGACTGATGAGCTGTTATTTGCACAGAGGAGAGATGGATAAGAGAATTGTTAAGCGAGCATGTGATCTGCTGCAGGCAAGTTGCATGAGAGCCTACATACGGGATGGCGTAAATTGGAATAAGCAGTCTGAATTGACCAAGGTTGACATGCAAGTGCAGGGCATGATGCGGGTAGAGAAGGTCAGTAGGTAGGTCTGGCGGCCTGGCAGGTCAGGGTGGTTTGTGGCGAAGTAATTCTCCAGTTTGTCCCAGATATGATTAACTGATGATTTCCAGGGAGATTGTTGGAGGGTGATGTTATCTGCACCCCTTAGATGAATAATCCAGTTAATCCAAATTTTTAAAGGAGGCTTTTTTTGTATCCTTCCAATTGTCCAGGACTTTTTTTTATTGCAGAGGTGAGAAGAAGGTCTAGTAGGGCCTTATCTGATTGGTTTTTAATTTCTTTATTAAGAAAACCCGCAATCGGGAGGGAGATATCTTTTTTAAATTGACAACTAAAGAGGTTAGATAGGAACAGGAAAACGTTATCCCAGAATTTTGATAGAGATTTGCAATGGAGGATAAGGTGAGGTAAGTCCTCTGTTTCTTCCTTGCAATTCCAGCAAGTCGGGTCCTGAAGTAGATGTTGAGAATGAAGACGTGCCAGAGTCCAGTAAGCTTTGTGGAATAACCATAGTTTAGTTTTTGATAGGACAGGGTAGATTTTGCTCTGGGTGTTGAGTTAAAAATTTGGGACCATTGTAATTCAGATGGAGGGCTCGAGAAGTGTTTCTCCCAGAATGTGATAATATTTTTTTTTAAAGACAAGTTTTTTGGCCTTAGCAATTTGTAGATGTGAGAAACCTGGTGTCCCAGTTTATTAATTTTGAAGATGAAGCTTGGTAGCGATGGATAGAATTTATGGAGTTTAGATTTTCATACCCGAGGACCGACAGACTGATCTAGTTGCGGCTGTACTATGGCTCAGAGCAGGGTGCTTTTACTGAAAGTTACAGATTTGCTCACTTCGAAGCAAGGATACTAGACTCACTGGCAGTCTAAAGCGTGTGGGATGGAATTATCACCACATGGAAAGTTGCTGCAAATGACATTGAAGCCTTGAGAAAGTCACAGGACGATTTCCCAGTTTGTGTGATGAAACACGTGTTGGCTGATCAGAAAGAAAAGAATAAAAGGAAGAGAAGATTTCTGAAACTGTTTATAATTTGTGTATACTTGCATTGGTATTTAATATTACTCTACAGACGTCTGCTGAGGATTTTGTGAATTTCTATGTTGGCTTTGGCCACAACTTTGGGGGAGGTTGGTGGTTCTCCTCACCTTACAGCACCGTAGCTGAATACTATCCTGAACTGATATATGTGCAATTGATCCTAAGGCGCCGTATAACCTATAACTATACCACTGTCGATTACATTTAGATTTTGATAAGGCCGTTTTGATTTTAAGAAAGTTATAGAATTATATCCTGTCTAAGCCATATTTGTCCTGTATTTCCTTAAAGGATAAGGGATACGAGGATTGTTCTAGTTGGTAAGGAATAAAAATGCCTTTATTGATCCACGATTCATAGTGTAAGGGTTTACCTTTGTATTTAATATTTTGATTGTTGCATAGGGACTCTAGATTAGAGAGTCTGATGCTTGAGGTGAGCTTCTTTTCCAATTGTTGGAGTGAGGTTTTTGTGTTTTTAAATATATATTTAGATCTCATTAGTTTTAGAGAGTTAGAGGTAAGTACCATGAGTGGGTTTAGATTTTGAACTATAGCTTTTTTCACTGTTAGCCAAACCGGAACGTAGTTATTAGGGGTAGAAAACCAGTAAAGAATGCTGTTTGGTATGATTTATTAGTATACCTGATCATCAAGTGTACCTGATCATCAAGCAGTGCTGTCAACTATGTATACACTCAGAAACGTTGTCAATTTGGTTTGAAAAATTTGGATTTGTGTTAATCCATCACACGTAGATCAAAAAAGATCTCTGACTGACTCGGATAGAATGGCTGCTGCACAAAGTTGAAGGGTCACAAAGCAATTTCCTAATAATATGAAGTCCATCGTTCCACAGTAAGAAATTTTATTTACTAATGGTTTCTGCTCTTTCCAGGAGTAAGTGTCCCAACAAATTCTCCCTAAGATCAGACAATTCAATGCTCTTAAAGACTACAAAGACCCTACAATTACACCCAGGGATCAAGACCTCTATCCAAACAAGACTTGTTTAGTGTTTATGACTTTATTATTAGAACAATAATAAAATCCTGTTTTGTGGTTGGCTAGTCAAGACGAAGTCCCTTCTCTCTTATGTTTGCAAAAAGCATATGAATGAACAAGGCTTCTGGAACAATTGTGTTGGATACACGTGACTAAACTGAAGTGGCTTGGCTGTTAGGCACAGCAACATGTTTTATCGACTACCAAACTCTTAACATTAATATCAAGTGTGGTGAAAGGGAGATAGCTTTGAGCATGCTTTGCAACCACAGGACCTGGACAACTTGCAATCATTTAGTCCACTGCTGGTGAATTATTTATTGTTTATTAAATAATAAAAAAGGGATAATTTCTGTTTGTTTGTCACATGCAGCTCGATTTTTCTACTTTTGGGTTTGAGGATTGGGTGAAGGGCAACTATGCTTTAATATGCAAATTAATTGAATCGTAAAAATGTAGTATTTTTTTCCCTTCACTGTAAATGAAGTGCAAAGGCAGTATGTCACACAGTGGGCAGAATGCTTACATTCAGTGAAATCTGCTTGCAGGAAAGTGCCCTTTTTAGGTCTCGCCTACGCAGCGCGCATGCTCTGCATAGGAGGGCCTTCAGCCGTCGCTCTGCTCATTTTCAAGCACACACTCGTGCATGTGGCGGCATCCACTTTGCGGGAACGAGCATGGGCGTGTCACAAGCACTAGTGCAGTGCTTGAAAAGTGGAGACTGCGCGCGCACGCTCCACTCCCGGGCTTGTTTAACATTTCAGCATACACTCTTAAAGGAGTGCATGCCTCGGCTTTCCCTCAACTTCACCCCCACCGCCTGCTCTCCCTTTTATTCTCCCCTTGACTTCTCTGGCATTCTCGTCCATTCTTTTCCTTTCTCTTCAATTCTATTTTTCTGCCCCTTCCCTTCCTGTGTCATCCTCATTCCTTACTTTCTCACTGCCTTTTGCACCTCTACCCGGCTTTCAGTCCTACCTTCTCCCTTGATTTCCCCCTTCATTCTTTCTTGTATTTCTTTGTCCGCTGTCACGACCTCTGTTTTAACACAGTGTCCCCTTTAATGACATCGTAGCGCACATTGCAATTAGGTTTATAATGTATGAATATGCAGCAACCACAAGGGCGTTTGGAATGTGTACATCTGAGACTGGGGTGGAATGCAGGAGTGTGTATTAAAAATGCAGGAATCAGTACATATGGTGTGAGTCTATATGATTGCTTCGAAGTGTAAAATGTATGCGAACCTGTGTTTGCGTGTGCAAAATGTGTTTCTTTCATTATGTATGTGTTCACATACAAGAGCTTGGCTTTGTGTTTGTATCCCATAGCACGTTACGTGTGATTTATTCATGACTCACTGTGTATGTAAATACGTGCTTGTATTCCGTTGCAGAGTGTGTGTGCTTGTATGCGAGCTCTGTTCTTGTGTGTGTCCATTTGGTGTTTGTCTATTTGCGAGTACACATGCGTGTTTGTGTAATGTGGGTGCATCTTTGTGTGGTGTATGACTGTCCGTTTGTGTATACATGTATGCATAGCGTGTGGATTCTATGCAGTTTTTCTTGCATGTGAGGCAGTGTGTTCACTTGTGTGCAGGTTTTTGCCTGTGTGCAGCTTTTTGCTTTTGTTTGCAGAGAGAGCGTGTGGGTTTCATATATGAAACTATACAGTTACATTTGCATAAAATGTGTCCGTTTGCAATGTGTCAAATGAGCAAGACATTGAGAAATTAAAAAGCGGGGAATTTTATTTCCAGTCATTGGTTACAGTATGCCATTTTATTTCCAGTACAATTTAAAAGATGTGTGTGATTGATGCATTTGTTTCTTGGTGCATACATAGTTTTGTCAATGTTTGTCTTAAGACATGTTGCACTGTGGCGCTATCTACTGTACAACATGGCTTAAAGTTAAAAACAATGAAAAAAATTCTATTATGTGGCCAACCTTGACCTCATCAGAGCGTTTAAAAAAACAACTTTAAGCCATGCTGCACAGCTCGCTCTGCTGTGTAACATGTCTGAGAAAAAAAACATCGACAAAACCAGTAGATTTTGCAGAGGCGAAACCTATTGGCTTTGCCAGTGCTTGCTATCAAAAGATCGAAATGCCATTGACAGACTCTGACCCGCTAGACTATGTATAAATCTTCTGTTTGGGTGCAGAAGTGTACTGTTTCCTTTACCAAGTGACCCTAGGGTCACATTTTTTTCTTGCCTGTATGTTTCCTAAATTCCCTGTTTTGTCTGGTTTTAACACCGGTTTGAAATGTACTCCGGTGTATATGTTTTTTTCGTTAAATTTTATTTTTGAAAAATACATTCAAATCTTCATAGTCATTGAAACTTTCCATGGACATTATTTTTCCATAAGTACTGCTCAAAAACTTTTATGTTTAGGAACCATTGTTCCTTAAATTACAAAAATACTACAAGGCCGAAGATTCTTTTACTGCACAAAACAGCATGCACGTTGGATTAATCCCCTTTTAACGCTTCTTGGGCTTGAAGATCAACATAATGCCCCAAGAGTCTGCAAGTCAGATAATAGGAGCAGTATAGTATACTCCATCTCGAACTACTTGCCTTCAATCCGGCACATTAGATCAAGAGCAATCGAGAAAAAATCCTCATTTTAAGACCATGTTCTGATGAGGTGGCACCTCACAATCTTCGCACAAATGCCACTGCATCTGGTGCACTAATGGCCCTTAAATTCTTTTTTAAAAAGACCCATTATCTCGACACTATCCTCAAGGCCTCTCTCACAGGACTCTGTATCTGTCATTTGTAAACTGAACAAGCATTGGCATAGCCAATAGGTCTCGCCTTTGGGACCTTATAAGTGTTTAGCCATGCAACAGTTGATGTTGTTGCACCAAGGATATTGTGCTGGATAACTAAACACTTATAAGGTCCCAAAGGCGAGACCTATTGGCTATGCCAATGCTTGTTAGTAGGGTCAGCACCCCCCTGCTTTTGTCTTCAGTGGAGATGGGGATGACTCTGAAAGTGCACTGGAGCCTGCTGCCCAAGCCCCAGGACTCTCTCCGTAAAACTGCTGTGTGTAAATTGGCAACCCCAATTGACAAGGACTGTACCCCACCCCCCTTATAAGCCCCTAGTACATGGTACTAGTGGTACCCAGGGCATGGGTAGTGCAGGGTTCCCCAGGGCTTGCAGCACTGTTTGTGCCACCCCGAGTGACCCAAGTAAACTACTGATAGCAGGTTTGTCATTGTAGACTCTGTAATCGTGTCGACAGCGAATAAATTCACAATGAAGAATATTTGGGTGAAGGGCTAAGTTCAGTGCAAAGTCACTGAAGGAGCACAGATTGCTCCTCGTAGCGTGACGCTCCTGTGAGATGAGTATGCTATATGCAGCCTCATCTTACAGGAGCTTGCAAATATTCTGCATTGTAGATTTATTCTTTAGTCCTCCAGTGAACCTTTTACAGTGGATTTAAAGGGACTGCTGCCATCAAGGGAAATCTCCTCCCACGGTAACTTTTCCAGAGAATGTACCAAATGTATATTGTTTCATAGTCCAGCCAACCCCAGGCATCTCTAGTCCTGATTAGACCCTCCTATTCTTAAAGAGTCGAAACGCCGTAATATGATTACAGAGACCGACAACATTTCCGTTTTCTATTGATACATCTATTGAATTTATGTATCCATGATTGTCTTTAACTGAAACTGCTGCCTCTTATTTGTATCAGCCAACTTACCTCTTTTTGCTGATGCTTAATTTTACCTTGTCTTATTTTTCTTTGGTTCTGGTTTGTTTATACACCTGGGGTATTTTGCTATTATATTCTCTCTCTAGACACTTCCAAAAATAATCGTTTGAAATTTGTGATTCTTTTGACTAAAACTCAGTTCGGCTGAACCGTGTTACATACTGGCTGAGTTATCATTGCTTTTTCCAAATGTTTTTTATTAACATTTGTATATTTGGATTTAGTTCGCACAGAAATATCTGTGATATTCATAATTTTCTTTTGAATGAGTTCCATGTGAACGCATGTTTCAAGGATCATTTGATACCCTTGTTCGCATGGACATAAGGGTTGCTCCTGTTGTTTTGTTTAATATTTGATGTAGGTCAGCCACCTCTAAGGAAGGCCTTCTGAAGCCAGGAGGCGAGGTGCATTATAATAAAGGTGTGGGCATGTAAGTGCAAGATTATATGTCCCTATTATGCCCTTTACCATTAAAGTCCACTCTAAGTGATAGGTAGTCCATAGGATAACATGGGCTGGCACCCGGGCAAACCTGAGGTGTGCAGCTCCATTGTGGTATCACCTAAACAGGTCATGCCTTCTCACCCCTGACATGAATCTGGTGTTAAGGGCGAAGTGGCATGCACCCATGTGGCTACTTTAGAGGTTGCCCACATGGTGGTGCCCCAGCTCATCTGTACTCTGGCTGGCAGCCCACGCAATGCTGGCTGAATTGGGACTGCTCATGTCCCCCAGGTGGGACTGGGGTGATGCAGGTCCCGGGGCCGTTGAATACCTGAGACTGCCTCAAGTGGGGCATTTGGACCTGTCTTTCCCCTGATAGTTGAGTGAGGGGTAGGACACATTCAACAAACTTCCTCATCGCCACTTAAATTGTTTAAGGTGCTCCAGCCACAGCTAATCCCAAACGTGCTCCCCGTGGCAATTTAGAGCGAGACGGACATTGTTGGGGGGTGGCCAAGCCTGCCTAGACTCAGAAATCTTCTCAGCCATACATCGTCCACTGAGATATGGGGAAAACAACAAATCTTAAGCTGCAGTTTGAGGGCTGGTTGACTGGAAAACAATCGGACTGGGACCCGCCAGCAAGCAGTATGAACCATCTACAAACAAGCAACACAAGCTTCAAACCGGACATGAAAATCATCCCCCAAAGCATGCAACACTGCCAGGCATCCAGAGATCAGAAAATAGACGCACTGAATATGCATATGAACAGTATGGCAGTGAGCCTAGACAAGCAGGATGTATTTCTGAAGCCGAGCAACAGATCTCTGATGCGGAGGACACCCAAAACACCTCTGAGCAAACTTCGCAGAATGGATAAAGTGCAGTCCCTCATCCAGGCCAAAAAGGAGGAATTGGTGGCCTTTTCGAGACAAAATAATATTTGCATCGTGAGAATTCCCTAGTACACTGACACTGGGTAAATAGAAACTTTTGTGGAAGATATACTTGCCACACGTTATGGGCCTGATAGTTTCTCCAAACTATTCATAGCAGAAAGTGTGCACCGCTCACTGGCAGCCCCCTGCCTCCTGGTGCTCTGCCCATATCCATCATTGCTTGGATCCTAAATTTCAGGGGCAGGGATCGAGTGCTGCAACTTGCCAGAAAGAAGAGGGATCTAAAATATCATGGCTGCAAGATCTTATTATATCTGGATTTTACTGATGCTGTACAGGAAGCCCACAGTTGTGTTCACCAGTGCCAGAAGAAATTGACCCTACAAAAGATCCCTTATGCCCTGTTCTACTCTGCAAGGTTGCGGTCACGCATTGCGACAAGCAGATGATATTCAACGGTCTGCAACAGACTATGGCATTTCTGAAGAAAGGAAAGATATCTGACAGCAACAGGGAGCACTTGATCAATTGCTACTCTTAGACAATGATATGGAATGTATCCAGACCCGAGGTGGCTCATAAAGCCTCTATAACTCCTAATGGTGATGTATACCGCAATTGCGGAAAGGAAAAAATTCCTTTTGTTATTTAACCCTCACACACCCTATTGGTGTCATGCCTCATCATCGGGTTCACCCAGACTCCTAAAGGTCTGGGTGGGCTCAACCATATTTCAGGGAGCTCTTAGGAGATGTAGGCCAGGGGGACTTAAAGATAAAAATCCTACTATATCTTCAGGTATCCCTTTATTGATGGGGATGTAGTGGATATTAAAAAGTAACAAAAACGGGTCTTTTTTAGAAGTTATGGTCCTAAGACCCTAAAAAACTGCCAACATGTTTCAGCCCAAAACTGTAGGGGCCAAAAATGTTCCTGGGCTTTCGTCGGGGCACAATAGAGATCCCTCCCTGGTGTAGATAAAAACATACTATGCTGACCTATGTAGAAGTATTTGAAGGTGCAGAAAGCTGCGTCCTTTGTGACAAAAAGTGACAATAAAAATTAATCACAGTGGGGAGAATACTTATCCCCCTTCTTCTGTACCGAAAAAGTCCGCCCAATTAGAGGGGAATATGCGTGTCTCGGGGTCAAGATAGGGTAGCCCTGTAGTCACACGTAATCCAAAGGTCCTGCCCGGCGGTATACCTATTTGGTATCTATGATCCCCGGCTTTTTTATTGTCACTTTTTGTCACGAAGGACGCAGCTTTCTGCACCTTCAAATACTTATACATAGGTCAGCATAGTATGTTTTGATCTTCACCAGGGAGGGATCTCTATTGTGCCCTGACGAAAGCCCAGGACCATTTTTGGCCTCTACAGTTTTGTGCTGAAACATGTTGGCAGTTTTTTAGGGTCTAAGGACCATAACTTCTAAAAAATACCCGTTTTTGTTACTTTTTAATATCCACTACATCCCCATCAATAAAGGGATACCTGGGGATATAGTAGGATTTTTATCTTTAAGTCCCCCTGGCCTACATCTCCTAAGAGCTCCCTGAAATATGGTTGAGCCCACCCAGACCTTTAGGAGTCTGGGTGAACCCGATGATGAAGCATGACATCAATAGGGTGTCTGAGGGTTAAATAACAAAAGGAATCTTTTCCTTTCCGCAATTGCGGTATACACCACCATTAGGAGTTATAGAGGCTTTATGAGCCACCTCGGGTCTGGATACACTTTTGTAAGTAGAAGTTTATACTTGGGAGGAGGTATCCTCAAATCTACCTCAATTACCCCTTGTGTGGATAGTGGGGAGCTCTCCATTGCCACTCATTGGTTACAATGATATGGAATGACCTACAGATTCCTCGTTACGCTGTTACTCAAAGGAAAGCTGCTGATGAGAGAACATGATGCGAAACCCCTGTGCTGGACTTATGTTTCAAAAGCACCAGAGGCAAAACTATGAGCCTAACAGCTCAAGGACGCAGAACCCACTTTGCAGTTTGCTTTTGCATAAGAGTTACACACCTTTAAAACCTGGATAATCGAAGGTAAATAATTTACGGAAATAGAGCTTTAACAGATGAACAGAAAAAGGCAGGAGTTCTGCTCTGGCAAGGTTAATCATTGAGCCAAATTCATTACTAAAGGGCAACTGAAGATATAAGTGTGTCTCAAAAAAATACAAAAAAAAGAATGTCACCCAGTTCATGATCCTGAGTGGAACCCATAACAGTTGGGTTTGAAACACGTCAACACTTTCAATAATAGGGAGTTGGCGAATAAATCATGGCACAAAGCAAACCTGACGAAAATTTAAAGGAAATCTGGTTTCCTGCTTTAAAGCTCATACAAAGGCAGCTTTTCCAACCCCCACAATTTGTTTTGGTGTGTGTGCAGGAGTAGAGAGAAAAGTTATAAAAATCTTACTCCCTAAACAGTTGAATTAAGAACTGGTACTTCATTCTACTTGTCATTATTCATGTGATGTTTTAATCCAAAAAGAATCTCCTTGTATGTGAACTGTGGTGACTTTGAAAAAAGTTGCCTGAGTTTCACCATTGGTTTTGGGTTCCAAAGTCTATGACTTGTTGAATTTGAATGTAAATGTCATAAATTGGGAAAGAAAGTAAGAGAATAATAAGGTGGTCACATACGTTTTGTGTCAACTACAGTGTTTTGAATGTGTTGTTAATTAATGTCAGTAAAGCTAAATCTACCTGGTTTTAGGACTGATGCCCCCGGCAGGAGCAACAGAATCACAGGCCCGCTTCTAACACTGGCCATATTACTGTTTTATCTCTCTGCTGCAACAAGGACATTTGTGGCCTCCCCATCATAATAACTGTTTACACAACAAGTGTGCCCTCTCCCCAGATGGTAAACTCCAGTGTGGTTAGGTTAGTGGTGAGACCTTAAGTGTGGTCAACAAGATGCATGAGTTAGTAATTGTTGGGAATGATGTAGTTTTTCACTGACAAGTTCAAGGTCCTGTGTGGTAGGGGTGCGTTGGTTGTACCGTTATTGCACGCTACGGATTTAGAAGTGTGAACTCCACAACCGAGTAATTTATAGGGAAAGCTACTGAACTCACTACAAGAGACACCCAGGGAAGGTTTGTATGCACTCAGTTATCTTAATTTACGTGCAACATCTGACAGAAAAGATATCACCCTACTGACCTGGAATGTGCTTGGGCTGAATATCCCCAGCAAGTGGTGATAAGTTGCTGCATATACGCAAAGACACAAGATAGACATACTTTCCTGCTGGAAACACAACACCCTCTTTAACAACAATAAACTCCTAACTTGCTGGGCCGGACATAGCTTTATCAGCTCTTATCCAGCATACTTTTATGGTAGCCATCTTAATTAGATGCTGTATTGCATTCAGGCTCCTTTAGGTCAGTTGCTGACCCTAACAGTCGATATATTATTATTTAGTGAGTGCTGGAAGCAACCCGCATCACCATGTTAACACCTACGGCCCTGACTCTGCATTTTTCAATGAGGTCTAGGGTAGAACACAGGAGCTAGTACCAACATCCATATTCTTAGGGGGCGAGGGAGATTTCGTTGTTTTGTTAGAACCAAGAATGGACAGATTACACCCTGAAACAAGGGGATCCCACCTTGGCTACCAGAGCATTACAGGTATCATGAGGGACAGTGGCCTCTAGGTGTCTGGAGAGTCTGGCATATGGACCTCAAGAAGGGCACATTCTATTTGAGACCCTATAATATGTGGTCAAGGCTAGACCATTGGCTCACCACTAGAAACATGAGCATGTGGCACTTGCAAGTTGAACACCTGGCATGAACACTCTCGGATCACTCACCTGTACTATTGAAACTAGCATTCCCAGGCATAAAGGTGAGATAGACCACGGCGTTTAACGCCACACACCCTACTGGACGCCATGTTCAGAGAGGAAATACGCACTAAAATACAGATTTATTTATAAACCAACCAAGGGTTGGTGAATGAACATGCTGCTCTTTAGGAGGCTTTCAAAGTAGTGCTGAGAGTCCAGTGCATAGGCAAACACCACGGGTCCCCAGGGTGCTGCAGTAGCATCTGACAATCCAGGAACAAGAGATTAAAAAAGCTGAAATTGGACTCCCTGGCAAACGATGACAATGCCACAAGGTCTAAAGTCAGAGAGAAGTTTACAGAGTATAACAAGGTGGGAGATGGCAAGGCCAACTACATAGGGAAATACGCTAAAACAAGAACATATGGTGAGGGGATGCGACCCAGGAAACCATAGCAAATACAATTTAAAAAACCTTGGGCAGTCAATGACATTGTCCCAATAGTAAATGACTCTGGGGAAGTTAAATTCAACACTGAGGGTATAATCACTGAGTTCCTAAGATATTAAGAAGAGCGATATGCTTCTTAGCAGGTCCATAACCCCAATCAAATATATGAGTATTTGGCAGACATATGATTTGCTTGGCTGAACACTTCCCATATATAATTTCTGTCTCACCCGATAACTACAGACGAAATTGAGGAGATGATCTGCAGCTTGTTCAGTGGCAGAGCTCCAGGCTTAGACAGCCTTCCCACCGAGCTGTACAAGACCTATGAAGCTATGTTGACCCCTCGACTGTTAGATGTGTATGGAGAAGCTCTAAATAAAGTATGTCTCCCTCCAACAGTGAGGGAAGTCATACTCATAACCATTTTGAAGCCGGCCAAAGCGGGGGACAGGCGTGAATCCTATTGTCCATTATCACTGTTTAATTGTGACGCCAAAATACTGGCAAAAAAACCTAGTGAAAGAATAAAACCTCTATTGACCGAGCTGGTATTTCCCGACCCGTTGAGATTTGTCTCTGGCCAATCAATTACTCACAACTTACACAAATTGTTCACACTGCTGCATTGGATGACCCCAGAGGCCAACACAGCAGCAGTCTTCCTAGATGCCAACAATCCATTTGATTTACTGGAGTGGAGTTACTTGTTCACGATCTTGTCACACATGGGGATGCCCAAATCATTCTTAGCCACTATCCTATTTTTATACACCATGCTGGGGCCAAGCTATATATGAATGGTAGAATCTCCTCCCCAATAGTAATAGCTTGTGAAACCCGGAACCGTTGCTATTTGCACAAGCCATACAACCAATACATGCTAAATTAACACAACATTATGAGACGTATGCACTGTAATTTCTAGAGATGCCTGTCCTGATCTTCCTCAACATAGATGATATTGCACTCTATATCAGACACCCACAACTTAGTCTTAATTATATTCCAATGGGATTTATACTTTGTGGTGGATTATCAGGGCTAAATATCAACTGAACCAAATCAGCTGTGTTCCTGCTCATACAGGGTGTAAAATCTGTGAGCCTGGGCTTCCCCCTGGAGTGATGCACCAG
The DNA here is from genome assembly GCF_964204655.1 of Triturus cristatus. Classification (NCBI taxonomy): domain Eukaryota; kingdom Metazoa; phylum Chordata; class Amphibia; order Caudata; family Salamandridae; genus Triturus; species Triturus cristatus. Next base: position 91,328,268 of record NC_140582.1, read on the forward strand.
ACCTATTACATACCTAGGCATTTGGATGAGCACCATACAGATACGATCCTGAGACTGCAATAACTCAATTAGAGGACCAAATTCAAAGATGGCTGAAACTGCCACTGTGTGGCAGACAGGACCTAACACAAATGGTAATACTCCAGAAGTTTTTGTAGTGCCTTGTTAATTTTTTTAAATCCCCATGCACAAATGCTTCTTCCAAACATTGACGTTGTTGCTTACCAGAGTAGTCTGGGGTGGGGAAAAGCTAAGAATCTATTGAGTCACGTTAACCTTACCTTTTAAATATGGAGGATATGCTGCCCCGACATGCAACTTTATTATCTGTGTGCACTGGCACATCCTGCACACTACTGGATACACCCCACCAAATATGTGGCCCACCTGGTGGTGTAGCGGGACCTGGCACACTCTGCCCTTCTTAATATCGCTGTATGTTCTGCAAAACCTAACACGTGTAAAGAAATCCACATTCTTCACAGTACTGTCTTGGCCAGGAAAAAACGTAAGAAATGGACAAATGCCTCAATTCTGTACTTAGCAAACCCAAGGAGATGATGGACGGAGCGCTGAAAATTTCAAACACTCACCCCCAGTCACAGATCTGGGTTGAATCCATCATCTTTCTTCAGCTCACTTCGCCACCTCAGTTCAGACTCAGCTATATGCAAATCAGTCTCAACGCTGTGCCTCATGGAAACAGTTCCTTATGGCTATGCCCAGACGTGGGCCCGCTGCTCACTTTGCCACTGGATTCAACCTAGCCTGGCTGATAAAGGGTGTTACCCAGAAACCGGTCCTAGGGTGCTTGTTTCCGGTTCAGGGAAGACCTGGCTTAGCAGTTCAGGCTGGACTGTTCCCATGAGGCTCAGGGTCAAGACTGATTTGCATATAGCTGGCTCTGAACTGAGGTGGCAAGTGAGGAAAGAATGATGATGACTTCAACCCAGATCTGTGACTGGGGTGAGTGTTTGAAAAGTTTCAGCACTCCGTCCATCATTTCCTTGTGTTTGCTTGATTCCGTTTAAATACCACCATTGTGTATATTATAGACCACAAACACTGCATAAAGGGGCTGAGGGCAGATCTTAACTGTAAAAGGTTTGGAGCCCCTGAAGCTTGTTTCCTGCTCTTCACATGGGACCTGATTGTGCCTATGGATTTAACCCTACAAATCACAATACTGGGCTGGGTTAAATTGATGTCCCATAAGGACCGGAACTTTATTGCTCTGGTACTTTTGTTGGCCAACTGATTGGTATCTAAGCATTGGGGCCAAGGTAAAGCCCCAACTTGCAAGCAATGGTTGGCGGATCTAGTGTACTACAACGAACAATTGGAAACAAACAATTGGAGATGCATGCTGAACATATTCTAGAATCAACCTGCCCCAAAGATATAGTGGCACCTTTTTGGACATTCCTAGACTGAGATGCATGTATAGACACTGCCTAAATACTCACAGGAAGAGCCTGTGGGTGAATAGCAATTTGAGGGAAGGAGATGCTTTGGTATGTGGGTTTGGAGTCTTATGCTCTGTGGCATATATGCTCAGATTATACGGTCCGTTCTGTTTTGTTGTCCTGAACGTTATGTAAAATGAGAATAAAGATTTTTTTTTTTTAAAGATAATTTTCAGTTACTATTTTATTTTTGTTTGCAACGTGTAGTTGTGATTATAAATTTTTTTATATGAAGTTTAGATGTTATTGGAGTGGAAGTTTGTGAACCTGGACGAAACCCAGTGATTTTACTAGTTTCAAATTGTGTTTAAGCCCCAAATTGTGGGTTCAAATTATAATTGTCATCCATATCAAATGCTGCAGCGAGTGCTAGCATAACTAAAATGCAGTGTTTATTACTGTTAAAGTGCGATTTACGCACTACATGCGTTTACAACCAAGTTGATTAGTATCCAGTAGGTTCCTTTTATTTATAGACCTATCGGTTGGGAATTGACTTTACTTCCAAAGGAATTACCCCAGATAATAGAATCGTAACAGGCTTAAAATATTTCAGATCTTGATAGCATTTTATTTTTGTCTGGAAATGTTCTGGTTTCAAGGAAGTTATGTAATAAATTGCAGGGGCTTCGAGTACCTATTTTTCGCTAATGGACTGACTGACTGCCATCTTTCAGGTGAAGTATTGTGTAGGTGTTTTGCATAATAGTTCCGAGCTTTCGTTTTAAAGAATTAAGCAAAGTTAACACGTTTCTTTTTTTTTTAAATGTCTGTTTTCATAGGTTGAGGAGATTTTGAGATTTTACTAATCAAGGTTTTTTTTGTTTGTTTATTAGCTGACTGTAGTTTTGAAAGATGGTTATTTAGACTTTCATTTTGTTTCTTTTTAGTTTTTCCTTGCAGTATTTCATGAATTCAAATCAGGGGGAGATCTTTGTAACTGTAACCCTTCCAGTCTCTGACAGATCTGTTCTTCATCATAGTATTTCCAAAAGCTATACTTTTTATTTCTTTATTGTTTTTTCTAATTCAGAATGCATGGAGTGGCTTTAAGGCAGGAGGAGACACATGTTACATATGTTTTAGTTGATTTACATCGTTAGTTTCCACGTGTTATAGAAGTTTTGCTACAAAATCTTCACTTATTACCTTTGGGCAGCTGTTCTAAACCTCTGGTCCGGGAACATCTGAGTGTCAGCAACGCCTACTCAGGGGGTCTGATACTGCTTAGAAAATTAAATAATATTAAGACATTTATAAAGTGTAAATAAACAAAGAAGCAAAATTTAAACTTTGAAGACTTTTTGAAACTAGTGGGTATGCTCAGATCGATTCGTGGGTTTAGTGCAAGTGCAACAAACCAAATATAGTAAACACCATGGAACAATACCTGGCCTCAACTGAATTTAGAAAAGCTCCAAATTTTCCCAATATTTTTTTTTTATATTCGTCAATTAAATAACATATTTAATCATTTGTGTATTTGAATGCTTGTTTCTGAATTTTTGTGTATTTATTTGTGATTCAAGTCATCCAAATTGCTTAGGCCAGGGTAGACGGATTCCAGTAAGGACTCATTGGGGGGTCCCCAGATTCCAATAATGAGTCAGTGGGGGAACACCTGCCATACAGTATTACTATTTTATTTTGACATTCATCGATGGATGGTTATGGTTGATGTTTGTAATGATTGATTTCAAGAAGGGTATTGAGAATGCAGTCTGTAAGTGGTCCGACCATTGTGAAGCCTTTGTCACATGGGTTTAGTGCATGCAGTTTAAGACCATTGCCTTCCAGGAATAGGGCCCGTCTGTTAGCCACCATCTGCATTTTCCGACAAGTAAATATTGAAATCCTAAGCTTGATATAGGTGTTGTCCAGGGTATTCATAGAGGGTCGAGTATTCTAGAAGTTTTTACAAGAAGCTTCCTTCATTCATACACGATACTATTTTGTAACTTGAGTTCATGTATGATGTTGCATAATAACTTGTCTCCATATTAGAGCCACTCCCCTTTGTTACTTTGTATTCCATTTTTTTATTTCAAGCCCTAGGATTAAATAGCTTTTAAATAGCTTTGATGCAGCAGGGTATCAATCATGGATTTAGAGTGTTGATTGAGGCAATTTTCAGAAAGATTAGGTAGTCTCTATATCAATTTTGTATACTGGTGCTGACTTACAGTTGTGCTGCATGCATGTAAGGAAGTTTTGTGACGTTGATTGTAAGGGGTCGTTCACTATTGATGTGAATGAGGTTGTTCAGTTTGTCTTTGATATTGGCTATATGTCGGTTTCTCTTTATGTCAGTAGTTTGACGTTTGTGGTCTGTATGATGTGTTTTGAAACAAATACATTGTTTAGAATTGACAAGTTTGTCCATCATGCCTGTTTTTGGTTGTGATGAAAATCTAGAATAGTCTGGGTTTGCCAGTCTTTGTTGTGCTGAGCATTAGCAAATTAGTTGTCATAACTTTATCTTCAGAGCTGTTTAAGGCAGTGTGAGAGTGAGGCCTATTTATGAGCCTTTGCATCTTGTTTCTCATGAGTGCATCTCAAGTAGGTCGTTTTTTGCTTATGTACAAAGGCCCCCAGGTATATGATTATTTGTTTTCTAGCGCTTAGTATGTTGCCTTATGTAACATTACCATTATGTTCTGTGAGCTCCAAATGCATAGGAATGGAGTGAGTGCTTCAGAAAAAAAAATGTAGGGACATGTAATGGGGACGGGGAAAGTGTATGTTGGGACTGAAAGTCTTAGTTTTGGTTATCTGAGGTGTTTCTATTAGTAAATGCCCCTGACATTTAAGGTTTCTCACTGCTATTTTGGAAGCAGGAGGATTTTGCGAATGTAGTTTATTTATTAGCAAGTTGCAGTTGGTTAGATCAACGTCTTCAGAAATAACACTTATGTCAATACTGGGTGCTGGGGCTAGCTCCGTTACGAGGTGTCTTGTCTAGTATTGTCTTGTTCACCTAAGCAAAGAGGGAGGTGGTTCTCTACTGTTTTGGTCTTCATAGGACTTTAGCTCTGTCAACAGGTTACATTTTTGCCAAATTGTATTTGGTTTGTTGAGCTTAGCACTTTTTCTAGCTGTGTGTGGGTAATGTGTTTAGTTGATGGCCTGGGAGGCGTTTTTTGTGAACCATATTCTCCTAAAACACACTGCTAAGGGTTTCCTGTTCCATTCTTTTCCTCTGGTCCATGAGACAGCATTTCAGCTACAATGGCCTGCTCCAGTTCTCAGAGAATTGGGCAAGAATGGGGCGAGAGGGAGGAGTTTCACCTCAAATAACAGAGGCTCACACCCTTTTATATCTAAAGTGGTGGCACATTTGCAACTCCTGTATTCAACCGAGTTCAATTAAGTGGCCCTCAGGGGCAGAAGCAAAAGACACACAATAGATGGACGGAATGCAGAACAAATCAAAACATTCACCCCCAGTCAAGAGATCTGGGTTAAATCCATCATTGTTTTGCTCACCATGCCACCCCAGTTTAGACCTGGCCATATGCAAATCAGTCTTGAACCTGTGCCTCATGGGAACAGTCCAGCACGAATTGCCAAGGCAGAAGGCTGTTTTTTGGTTTGTCTTTTGCTGGTATTTGGACATTCAGTGCAATTTCTAAAAGTTCTCCACCAGCCCATCTACACTTTTGACCTTGCTTCAAAGCCTACCTTGGGAATGCAACTACTTTAATCTTAGTTGTAACACATTCTTTAGGAAGTTCTGCTAACCTTAGTTGTGTAATCATGGTTGTCAGTGGTACCATATAGGTTTATTTGTGCAGTATCTTTGTTAGTGTGAGAAATTGGGTTATTGGTTGATGGGGATTGAAACCCTTATCAAGCAACAACCACAAACTTTGGAAGGGTTAACCTCAAAAAGTCCCTAAATGAACCTGTGTTTAACCCTATGGTAGCTTGGCACAAAAGCAGTCAGGCTTAACTTAGAGGCAATGTTTGAAGTATTTATGCAGCACACATACAGCAATAAAGTGAAAACGCAGCACAAGAAAAATCCCATACCAATTTAGAAAAATAGAGTAAAATTTAGTACATTATCACTTATCAGACACAAAAATCCAATCAGTTTAACTGAAGATATGCAATTTAACATTTTAGGGTAAGTATAGCTCCTAAAAGCATAAAGCGCCACTCGTGGTTATCTGGTCATGTGACATCAGGTGAAAATCAAAAGTTCAGGCTGAGCGTGGACCGGATACAGGCACCAGGTTAGCACTGCAAAAAAAGTTACCTTCTCAAGTCCAGCGCGAAGAATTCCATTTGCGGTGGAGGAGGCCGCGAGGAGCAGGGAGAGCATCGTGGATGGTCGTCGCTTTAGCAGGATAAGCAGGCTTGGTATCTCAGGTGATTGTCGCTGTAGCACAAAGATTCTGTCTGGCATCATGAATGTTCATTGCTGGAGATGCGCCTTTGTTAGTCACTGGGGGCTGTCGATGCTGTGGCACAAAGTGCAGATCTCGCGTTGCCGTTGGTAACTTGCTGTCACTGTAGCATGAAGAGACAGGTTCATATTGATGGGCAGCAGGATCTTGGCACAAAATGATCCATTTGTGCTCGCAAAGAGTCCAAAACTTGAGGGTTTTTCCTTTCTTCTAGGAGGAGTTCAACTAATGCCACACCAAGGGTCCAGGGACTGGGAGGCACCTCTTGGGGATCTGGAACTCACTCCAGCAGAGGTCAGCATGTCCGGTTGCAGGTCCTTCAGGTCCACTGCAGCAGATCAACTAGAGAGTTGCAAGGAGATCTCTGGGGCATGTTGTGTTCCTGTAGCTCAGAAAAGGAGGTCAAATTACAGATCTCCCAAGTACACAGTGGCCAATCGCAGTACTTTTCACATGATGTTTATGGACCTTACATGCCCATTTGACAGTGTAGTGTATTCTAACTGATGGGGGATTTTGGAGAACCTGGGAATTGATTCTGGCCTAGTGAATTCTCTTTGTGCTCTTCATTTTGACATTACAGCATCTGTATGCTTTGGATGCAATGGAGAAAGCACCAGTTTCTTTGGGCTGGCTGGGGAGGTCCGGCAGGGATGCATCTTGGCACCAATTATATTTGTGCTATATACTAATGGGTTGGAGGGGAAAGGCGGCTGAGAGCCGGGATATGTCAGTAATCAATTCTAGGCCTGTGCCCGTCCTCCTATTTATGGACCATGCCATCATCATGGCAAGGACTCTCAATGGTCTTAAAAAGCTTCTGGGGTCATAAGTGTGCTTTTCTATAGACCTGAGTTTGAAAACAAATTTTACCAAAACCTTCACTATGGCCTGTTGCCCTAAAAACATGAATTTCCATTTCTATACAATCTAAGGGAAAAGAATCAATAAGGTTTCCTGTTTTTCTTACTTAGTGTTCGAAATAGGGTCTCTACTTGGCAGTGGTTTGCATCCTGTCCAAGTAGGGACCCTCACTCGAGTCACTGTAAGGGAGTCACACTGCTAAGATAAACGCTGCTCACCCCCTTGGTGCCTTGGCACGAGCAGTCAGACTTATCTCAGAGGCAATGTGTAAAGCATTTGTACATACACAGTAACACAGTGGAAACACTGCAAAAGGAATCCACACCAGTTTAGGAAAATAGCCAATCTTCATCTGAATAAATAAAATAAGACCAAAACAACAAAAACCCAACGTACACAAGTCAAGATATCACTTTACAAAGAGTAAGCAAGTTTAGTCCATAGAAATCAATGGATGCTTTTCTTTTAGCAGAAAGTACCTTGTATGCGTCAAAAATGAAAGGCGAAGCAGGTGCAGGGAAGGATAGGTGCTGGAAAAGCGTTGCGTTGCAGTGGTTCCTTAGTTCACAGGGGAGGTGATGCATCTGTTCCTTACTGGAAAGGGAGGTGATGCGTTGATATCTGGACACGCCACCTTGGTTCCTTACTGCGGTGCAACTTTGATGAAGAGTTGGCATCGAGGGACGATGTATCAAAAATCTAGACACGCTGCGTCAATACAATGGCGGCGATGCAGGTGCTGCGTCTATTTTGCAGCCGCTGCATCAATTCCCCAGTGGCGAAGCAGAGGCTGCGTGGGAGTCATAACGGGTGCCACAGACGTCGGTGACTGTGCTCAGGGCTCACGCTGCAGTGATTTTTCAGCCGCAAAGCAAGTACTGCGTTGAGAAAACAGGCGTTGAGAGTCAATGCGTAGATTTTCTCACCAGATTACTCTTCAAGGGCTCAGGAACTGGATTTGATACCGCTTGGCAAGTCAGGGCTTTCTCAGCAGAAGAGCCCAGGCACTGGTAGGTCAAGTCTTTGATGGCCCTGAGACTTCTTAACAGGAGGCAAGCATGCACAAGCCCTTGGAGAACCTTGGAAGCAGGATGTAGAAAGCAAAGTCCAGTCCTTTCACACCCAGGACAGAGAAGTAAGCAGCAGGCCAGCACAGCAAAGCAACAGGCAATCCCTCCTACATCATCCAGCTCTTCTTCCTGGTAGAACGTCTCAGTCCAGAAGTGTTCTGATTTTGGGGTGTCAGAGGTTCAATTCTTATATCCCTTTCTGCCTTTGACGTAGGCAGACTTCAAAATACATCTTTGTAGTGCACAAGACCCTTCCTTCCCTGACCTGGTTCCAGACACACTACAGTGGAGTGGAGACAGCTTTGTGTGAGGACAGGCACAGCCCTGTTCAAGTGTCAGTGACCACTGCTCCAGCACTCTAGCTCAGGAAAGCCCAACAGCCTAGTGATGGGCTATCAGGATATGCAAGCGACACCTCAGTTGCCTTTATGTGACTGTCTAGAGTGAATGCACTAGAGTCCAACTGTCAGCCAACCTAGACATGCATTCTACAGACGGGCAGAGGGACAGAATGTTTAAGCAAGAAAATGCTCATTTCTAAAAAGAAAACCAGATAGGTTTGAAATGCATTTGGGTACACTGAGAGTCCTGTTGTGAAATATGATTGACTGCACATGCTTATGTAAAAGCCTGGATGGGCAACAGAAAGCATTTAAAAATGCGTGAATAAAGTATTCAGTTCAATCTAGCTGTCTCCGGATTGATTCTATATATATACTAAGATTTGGACAATGTTGAATGACACATCAATTGGTTTACTATGGATTACTTGGTTTAGACTGAAGATATGTTTACTTGAAACACTTTATTGCAGCAGTGCAGCAGCTGGGCGTGGCAATTGTGGTATCCTTTTTCAGTAAATTTTTTTAAAGTGGCATTTTTAAACATGCAATTTAAAAAACAATTTCACCAAAAGATGTGTTTTTAAATTGTGAGTGTAGCGATCCCAAAATTCAAATCTCTAGCTGCTCCCAATGGGAAATTACACTTAAAAGGTATTTCAAGGCAATCCCCATGTTACCCTATGGGAGAGATAGGCTTTGCAAAAGTGAAAAAACACAATTAGTAGTATATCACTATTGGACATGTAAAACACCAGTACATGTCCTACCTTTTAAATACACTGCACGCTGCCCATGGGGCTGCCTTGGACCTGCCTTAGGGTTGATTTACATGTAGTAAAAGGGAAGGTTTGGGCGTGGCAAGTAGGTGCATTTGCAAGGCCGAAATGGCAGTTTAAAACTGCACACACAGACACTGCAGTGGCAGGGCAGAGACATGTTTGCAGGGCTACTCATGTGGGTGGCACAATCAGTGTTGGAGGCCCACTAGTATGCAAAAGGTTTGGGGATAACCCTGCCTAAAGGGCCAGGTCAAACACTTAGGGATTACCTTTGATTTAAACCGTACCTGGGGCCCCTGTTTGCTTTCTAGGAAACAACTTTTTACTGGTGTTTTTAGTTCACTCTTTTCTTTGACGACTAACCTTGGTTGGAAACCAATTGTGCTTTTTCTTCAAATTTATAAACCTAAGTACCTCCTAATCTTGACCTTTGGGCTGGAATTTGGGGCTACTCTAAGGTCAGCATTCTGCCGGCAGAGGAAGATCCTACCATTGCTGCATCTTTGGCTTCCCTCCGAGTAGTTGCAACTATGCGGAACACAAAGAACTGGCCCCATTATTGTTATGACTGTCTATCTGTGTTTTTTGTTCCCAACTGTGACCGGACGGTTCCTGGCGCCATGGACGGATTTCTTCAAAGAACCCCGCGAAACATACCAAGAGATAATAATGGTAACTTGGGAAGTTCTGGTAACTGTCTAAAACAGGTGGAGGACTTATTCGCCTCCCATAGAAGAACGATAGAACTGGAGGGACACTGACCTCAATGAACCGTTTCTATATTGGTCCTTTGATCATTTAAGGAACCATCGGAATATACATTTTCAAAACACATCGGCATACATTGTGACACATTTGTGGACATCAGAGTTTTAGAATTGGTAATTTCAAGACTCCAAAAAAAAGTTCCTGTATCAATAGCGGAAACATGATGGAAACCTTATCCTCCAAGATTGAATAGCATCTCCACAAGGCACAAATGATACTGGGTCATTTTTAAAGAGAGACATTAAGAATAAGAGTCCCGAAGAAAGGGATTTAGAAACATACTGCTCACCGAAACGCGTTGACGCCTTTTTTGTCATTGTGTAATTGGACTTAGACGTTCCTCGAATTTAACAATTGATGGACTTCAACAGTACTGATTCAGTCGAATTAACGTGGTTATGATGATTTTAAATTGTCACTTGTGTTTGTCTCACATATAGGTTGAATTTTATTGTTCTAAACAGGAGTCTCATTGTTGAAATATATTTTTAATTATAAAATTGTTTTAGGAAATCATTATATTGATTGTGTTTCACATGATTAATTGTGTTTTTTTAATAAATGTATTTTTTGATTTATACCAGAAAGTTTTTTCTACTTATGATTGGTTTATGGGGTTTGATGTGATAGTGGACTAAAAATCATTAGATTGCCCTTTGTATGGTTGAGTGTGGATGAATTGATTATTAACTAGGTGCGATCCAAGAGAGACCCTCTTTTTTAGGCATGTCTATCTGGTACAACAAATTCATTAGGCTGAACAAGGATATCATTAAGGATTGTCTCTCATTTGATCATGGTGGCCACACAATTCCTTGGATTCATTACCTAAAATCCTCCCTGACTAGCCTTGGTAGATCTGCCCTGTTAACCGACCCTGAGAATAAGAAGTCCTGTGTCATTACGAACTTTTTAACAGCAAGACAAGTAGAGCGGGAGGTGGTGGAATTCTTCAAACCCACAGTGAAAGATTATATGCTGACCCAGACCACTTTAGGTTCTGAAACATACTTGGAATATGTTATCATATTTGGAAGCGGTCTTTACCGACCAGGTTTAGACATGGGATTATTAGGTGGCAGTTGGCATTTTAGCTGGGCCAATTTAGCCAGACATCAATTTGTTTGTGCCCGTGTGATGAAGTCTCACCGCAGACTCTACTCCATTTTATGGGTTTTTTTGTGTGTAAATTTTATATTTGCATCTCAAAGATGATGATGATGATGATGATGAAGCAGATTTGTAAAGCGCACAGATGCTCCTAGGAGTGTCCTGGTGCTAATCCAAGAACAAGTCAAATTACAAAGTGAATGGCCAAGTTTGTAATCCCTTCCTGAAGGCAAGTTCCGAGGTTTCCTGCCTCAGGTGCACCGGGAGAGAGTTCCATGCAGACGGCCCTAACAAGGAAAAGGAGCGCCTGCCAATCCTTGGCAATCTAACTCTCGGCACTCTGGCCAAAGCCAGATGTGTAGACCGGAGGCTCCTTGCAGGATTGTAGAATAGTATACGGGAAGCGAGATAGCCTTGACCAATGTAGTGTAGAGCACGAAAAATCAGCACCAAGGTTTTGAACAGAATTCTCTCTTCCTTACTGGGAGCCAGTGCAAAGAGGAAAGATGCATCGAGATCCTCGCTAACTCAAGTAGATTCAGTAAGAGTCTCACTGGAGCGTTTTGGACCATTGGAACTCTATGGATGACATATTCTGGAAAGCTAAAATACAGTGTATTAGCATAAGCCAGGCAAGATGTTATCAGAGCCTGGATAACTGTTTTCCTGGCAAAGAAGGATTAAAAAAAAGAAACTTTTTAAGCGCCCTTAATATACCAAAGCACATACCAGTCACTGCACTAATTTGAGGTAATAAAGACAGCACTTGTCAAACTTAACTCCCAGGTTCCTGGCTGTGTTTGTGTAAGACACAGGTGGAACAGAACCATCTGGCCAGCAAGCATACCAGCCGGAGGGCACCGAAGTGCCCAAAAAAAAGAACCTCAGTTTTATCAGTATTGCACATCAACTGTTTCTGATGTATCCAGGCAAACACTGCTGTAAGGCAGTATTTAATGGAGTCAAAAGCCAGATCCTCCCTTCCTTAAAGGAGAAGAGAATCTGTGTATTTAAAACCATACAGAGAGAAGCCCCATACCGCAAAGGAACAGGGCTTAAATACGACTATAATGTCAGAAAACGGTTCCCTTCGGGCATATATCACACATCCAAATCCACACCTATAGTCACAAACCCAATTATTACAGAATTTCAACCCTGATAATAGCCACAGTAACATATGAAAACACCAATTTTAAAAAAAAAGATATTCTTTATTTATTAAAAAATTTGTGAACTGGTAATATTCCATACATAAAAACAACCCGCAAATCGTGAGTTCAAAAACCCATTATATCCTAACATAAAGTACTAATATTCATAGTAAAAACAATAAAAAATGTCATTCGAAGTTCATAATATTTTTTCTTAAAACACCTCAACAGAATAGAGAACTAAGAGATATAGGGGTGAAAAGCGGAAAGGAAATAAATGAGTAAAAATATGTATACAATAGAGGGCAACTGCAACAGTCTCTCAATAGTTCGTGTTCGTTGACCAATTGGTTATCAAGATCACCAATAGCATGTATTGTCAATTTCTTTCCATCATGCTACTATATCCACACAATTTGGTCTATTCCAGGTGTTTTTATGTTTGGAATATTACCTGTGCAATATTTTAATAAATAAAAAATATATTAAAAAAAAAACATTGGGTGTTTTCATACGGTACAGTGGATTATTATTAGGGTTGAAATGCTGTAATGATTGGGTTTGTGATCGTCTGCATATAACACGATCTTAGCACCAAATGACTCAACAATAGTAGCGAGTGGGTTAAGGTAGACATTGAACAACGTAGGGCTCAGGGCAGAGCCCTGTTGGACCCTGCATGAAATAGTCCTGTTGCCTTAGGTAAACGGGGGAAGCCAAACTTCTTGTTCTCTATTGTCTAAAAAGGAGTATAGCAAGCTAAGGGCAAGACTCTTCACTCCAATCCTCGCGAGGCGGTCTAGAAGGAAGGAGTGGGGGACCGTATCAAAGGTGGCAGACAGGTCTAACAAGATCAGCAACGCTCTGCCTTTGATGTCCAATGTGCCTTTTGATTTTCTCAGGCACCTCTGGTAAGGCCGTCTCCATTCTTAAGTTCTTTCTAAAGCCCAACTGACTCAAACGTAGGAGATTATTTATTTCCAAATAACGAGAGAGCCGCCGGTTCACTGATTTCTCCAGTATCTTGTAGACTTCAGGTAGCAGGGAGATGGGCCTATAGTTGCTGAGCAAATTAGGGTTAGCCGAAGGCTTCTCCAGCAATGGGAGAATTTTAGCCTGTTTCCAATCCCTGGAGACTTTCGCAATGGTCAGTGACTCATTCACTAGCTTATCCACCCATGGATTAATGACCTCTGCTGCCATAACTAGAACACTAGTGGGGCAGGGATCAGCGGGTGAGACAGATTGGAGATGTAAAATGGCTGTTAGAGATTCCTCACAAGAGAAGGGTTAAAAAAATGAGAGTGAATACCCTGTCGCCGCGATGATCGCCTCTCCATAAGGGGGGAGCCACTAGGCTCCGGCAAGGAGTGAGCAAGGCAGAGATATCTTTTGCCTATTTAAAAAAAAAGAACAGGTATTTACTAAAAGTCTGCTCGCCCTGGTCTATTTATGAATGCTTCCTACAGCTGATGTTTGTAAAAGTGTTGGAACTTTTCTCAAGTCTGCTGTTCGACTCTGAGATAGTTTGCTTTTTTGATGCTGTTTACCAGGTGGAGTTTTTATTGTCATTTTTTATTAAGGTTTTTAAATTGCATTTGATCTGGCATTATTGGTTGTATTTTAATATGAATGATTTTGGATATTTATTCCTGCTCTTTTATGATTGTTTTTAACAATCGAATAAAGAATACTTGACGACTATTGCCAATGGCTTTGTTTTAAGCATCACAAAATTTGTCCAAGTAGCTGTTGACAACATTGCATTGAAATAACGACATATGGAAAAGCAGCTTTGTTTTTCTTCGTATATGTATTTGTTTATGAGGCAATATTAGCACAATCTTTTTCCAAAGACACCATGATAAACCAGGGACACTGTATCATAAGAGGAGCAGACGTAATATCAGGTGATTATGTGTAGTGTTTGAAGATGATTAATATGAACTTGTCACTACACTTGCAGATTATGGACTTTCTACTGGTTTGTCACAGCCATACATTACCTACTGTGAAGCACCATTCCTATTCGCCCAATATTACTTCTGAACTCCAAATAGTTTGAAATTTAGCCGCTGCTGGTATTGATTCCATACAAATCCTACATCAAAGCCAACAAATATTTACACACTGTGCCTGGCTATATAAACTTCTTCTCGTGTAAAGTCCATCCCTGGGAAGTTTTCTAGCCTTGACAAACTCCTGCAGCCAAAATACTTATTGGCTTTTCCATCTTTTGATAGGGTTCTGAGTGTGGCAGTAGTATAAACCGTTTTTAGTTCTTGCCTACGCAGCGCACAAGCGCTGCTTAGAGGTACCTCTTGCCATCGCTCCGTACTTTTTTGGGAACTCGTGCATGTTTTGCACTGTTTTCAATGAGTACTCGTGCATGCAGAGCATTTGCCGTGCGGGAGCGAGCAGCTGCGCCATATGTTTGCAATTATCGCGCCTTGCTGCTCGCTCCCGCAAGGCAAACTCTCTGCATGCACGAGTACTTTAACTTTCACGGCCGCAGGGCTGCGCTCGTCTTTCAGTGCTTGTTTTTTTTCTTCTTTGAGGCTATTGAAACCACCGGCTGCTCACTGCCACGGAGAGAGCTTACCCCGGCCGTCCTGTAGTGATCTGTTTGTTAGGGTGTGCGCCTTGTATCACTGTGTCTCTGAGTTAGCTGGTATCCATGATTCCGTCTTGAGGGGAAGCCGACCCGCGTCATTGCTGCTTCCAAGGCTTATTTCTGTGCGTATGGAAGCCCAGCAGGCGCTCGAAGCCGCAGATGCGAGTGTGTTCATTCTGCGCAGTGACGGCAGGTGGACTCAGTCCAGGATTACCTCACGAGCCATGTCCGTGTTCAGATCTCACACGGAGAGGAGGGACTGCTAATAAGGAGGGCATCGATGCTGCGATCAAAGGGGGGGGCGGGGGAGAGTTCGAGGAGGGGGGGAGTAGAGAGTTGGGGAAGGCCACAACAAACCATGTAAAGCAGAGGGTCTTAGATATGCAACTCACGCAAAAGCAAAGAGAAACGCATAACCTACACCCACTTCATGTATTTATTGGCTTGAATGCCTTTACAGTTCAGTCATTATGCAAGTTGGCTTCCTGTGCTGTGAGCACACTGTGTTTTTGCAGCCGCCACACTGCAAGCTCTTATTAGCATCTTACCCGAGCTAAACTAGTCAAGTTATAAGCATCTAAGCACTAAACTTTATACCTCAAGGGTCTGGTAAGATTAAATCAACAAGATTAGTTCTATTTCATAGAAGGGAGAATAGTGTTAACCTTTCGCAGTGCTACATGTAGTCGTTCTACAGGCTACCTGTTTGACAAAAACTCTGCCCTCCTCGGTTCTACGAGTTGTAGATATGCATGAGTTCTCAGATGCGTAATTCTTTCCTTGTACAGAAATGCAGCAGCCGTGCTTTTCCAGATGCCCACTCACATGCATTCACTTTGCTTTATTTATCGACCCTTGGGATACCTTGTCCAATGTATGTTCGTCGCTGAGTAACAGTGAGGTGCTCGTCTTGCACAGATCTGAAGTGCTTCAGTATATGAAAAGGAAATGGAGCCTAAGCTAACCTTATGGAACTCTCACCTGGGGCCCTTTAGATAATGGAGTTTAGAAAAAAAAGATTACATGATTTTGCCTACTAAGGAGAACGGGATTTTGAGGGGTTTGTACGTCTGTTGTCACATGTCAGGAGCCCACAGAGGCCCACACACTGTTCACTATCCAAACCCCACCCCAGGGCATCGTGTAGATGTGTCTGTCTGTGCCGTCCGTCATTCTTTTTCAATGGTTTGAAAAGTAAATTCAGTCTTGTGAAAATAAAGGCTGTTATGTTGAAGATGGAGAACCCCCAAAATAGGTGTTGAAAAACGGTGGCAGCGTTTTGTTTTCACCTGACATCCTTGTTTTGTTTTGTTTTTTTGCGAGAAAGCAACCAAACAAACGGATGTACTTGTGCTCTGTACTTGCAAAGTCCACGTGATGTGCCACAGAAGTAATTAAACCCTCTGCATGTTGCGTTAAGTATATTCTCAGCGGTAGGACTCAATACAATGACTCATGTCTTCAGCCCATGCCCCTGTACCATCTGTTATTTGAATAGAGGCTGTGCCCCCTAAATTAAATTGCCCCGTGCCATCTGTTGATGCAGACACCCCTTGTTTCTTAAAGCCCAGAAAGAGCCCAGCTCTGATTTGCACTTAGGTTGTACTTTTACTTCCTTCAGTAGTAGTTTCCTTCCTATTCTTTGCTGTAACTGGGCAGTGTGCAGTGCTCTTTTCAGTGCACTTTTTAATCTAAAAGCTACTTCTGTAATCGATGATGGAATTTGAGACAGAGCATTCATGGAACTCTTCACAGATTTAAATTCAGCGCGACTTCCTTTTAATGGTTGTAGAACGGCCAAGTCTGTGAATTAACAGATTCGAGGGTGGTGTGCGTGCGTCATGGATAAGCACTACTAAAAATATTACTTTATTACTACAATTCCATGAAGGAGAGCTACTTGTTGCCCAGCTTAGTCTGCCACTAATTAAGCCAGTGTTTGGGCTCTGATCCCATTTTGCTCCTTCTTGACTTGAGCAAGTTGTATGACTCGTGTGCTCTTTCTCTTTGCCAAACTAGTGGGCATCTAAAAATATTCTGTAATAAAGTTCTGTAATAAACACATACACAGGGATGAGAAAAAAAAGTACATTTATTGAGAAAAGTGTACTTCTCCAGTGTTCTCTTAACTGTATATTCTTTTCACTATGTAACCCCCGCTCATCTCTTTCTCTTACAACTCCTTTTTCAAGAAGAGAAGTTGACTTTCCGTTTGCTTCAATACAAACTGCTGGATCTTTACGCAGTTCTAAATAAATATATATATATATATATATACATATACACATATATACATATACACATCACAGGGTTTTGAGGCTTGTTAAATACGACAACAAGGTTGTAGCTTACTGGATCCTGTTGCTGATTAATAATGAATCAAGACGCCACACGTGTTTGCTGATCGTGAAAAGCACATGACTGGTGTTGCATCTTATTGCTGCAGTAGGGTTTTCTGACAAGTGCATGACCCTCTGTACCAGTCTGATGCTAGTGTGGGTGTGAACATATAATCGGTATGCAGCGCGTGGACTGTTTGCAGATTCTACAATCTCCAGTCTTGTTTCCTCCTACTTTGGAAATGGTGTTTATTGTGTTATTAGACAAAACTAGTTGTGGTCAATTGTGCACTGCTGTGGTTAGAAAGGTTTTTAAAAATCTGTGCCGTGCTCCAGGGTATCACTCCCTGCCAGAGAGTGTAAGAAAATCAAACGATAGGTAACGACCCCACCCCTGTGGGGTGTGTCCCCGGGCACTGGACTGGAGTGACGAAATTTTTCGTGGTTGTCAATGAATAATTTGCTCAATAATGCAGTTGAAAGTTTTTTAATTTTGCACTTAATTTTTCATTAATCCGTTGGAAAACTTCATTTCCCAAAATGCAACATGTTAGTTTCACAAAGTTGACTCAATCAGTGTTCCAATGCATTTCGGCAAACTGCCTTCATCAGGGAACATCTAAAACAAAAGATTTAAACTGTATGTAGTGATACCAGATAGATATATACAATACACAATACTAGTCACATACATTGTAACAAATATTAAACAAGTGGCGTCTAAATGTATCTAGCGTGGTTTTTTGACTCGAGAGAAATATGTAGTCTACAGACTGGCTGTAAGGGGACCGTGTGGGTGAACATCGTGTCAAATAGCGGTTACTCACTTAGTAAAAGATGTGTTGGAGGTTATAACTGAAATCGCTATATGGAAGTGACTAAATAAAAATGAAACGGACGTTAAAGAGTAAATGAGCAAACTAAAGAAAACTACGGAGGCTAATGTCAAGATCTTACCGGAGCTGAGACCGTCGGTTCACTCAGGTGCCTTCCATGAGTGTGCTGCTAGTTCAAAACTCGCTGTGTGGTGTGGTATTTAAACGTAACTGACGTGCTACTAAAGGTGAAAAGCGGACTGCTAGAGTGTGCGTGTGGGGGAGGTGAAAAAGTTCCTAAAAGAGAATTAAATTAAACGCTCATGGCGTGCTGTTCATGTGGTGTGTGATATCGAACGTTTACCAACACAGTCTGTACAGTAGTTACAGTTAATCAGTTCTAAGACTTTGTCAATCAATGAGGAAACGGCAGCCTTCCGATATGGTACCCAAGGCCAATATCGCAGTCAGTATGGTCTGTTTAGGCTGAGTGTTTATAAATAACAAGAAAATTCGACCCTGTCGTTCATTCCGTGCGGTTGTAGTGAGTTCAAATAGTAAATCCAATGATTTTCTCTTTGCAATAATGCTGTACGGTTGTCAATTCCTTCTCGTTTTTGCACTACCTCTAAAATGCAAGCTTTTAATTGGCTGTTATGGTGTTGAGCTTCAATAAAGTGATGAGCTACCATTGATTTAGTTTGTTTAGTTCTTATATTGCTTTTGTGTTCATTCAATCGAACTTTTAGTTTGCGTTCTGTTTGTCCAACGTAGACTTTTCCACATGGGCATTTTAACATGTAGATGATATTTGAAGTGTCACATGTAGCTGTCACCTGTAGTTTGATTTTATGTCCTTTCATGGGGTGCATGATGTAAGTCCCCTTAATGATGTTGTGACAGTTGCTGCAATTTAAACATGGTATCGTGCCTTTGTAGGTAGCTTGATGAGACTTTGTAGGTGAGTATTTAATGAGCTCTCCGATGTTTTTGCCTCGTGTGTAAGCAAATATCGGTTCACGGATGAAGGTGTTTTTGAAATCCTGCTCTAGTTGTAACAATGGCCAGTGTTTTTTAACAGCCTTTTTCAAGTGTTGGCTCATGGTAGAAAATTTGCTAACACATGTTATTCTTTCAGCGATAGTTTTAGGTCTTGTCAAAAGAAGTTGTTGTCTTGAAAAGTTGCTAACACGTTCTTTAGCTTCTGACAGTATATGTTCTGGGTATCCTCTCTGTCTGAATCGTTGTAGCATATCTTCTTGTTGTTTGGTGGACTCAGCACAGTCTGAGACAATCCTTTTTACCCTCATTAGTTGAGAATACGGTAAATGTTGTTTGAGCGGTTGGGGATGGAAGCTATCATATGTTAAGGTGTTGTTTCTATCTGAAGATTTTCTGTACAGGTTGGTTTCGAAACCTCTCAAAGTTTTAGTCACTTTTACATCCAGAAAGTTGATCGTATGTTCGCTGATCTCGTGGGTAAATTGGATCCTGTCATCGATAAGGTTAAGTAGTTTGATTTGATCTTCAAGTTCTTCATGGGTTCCTTTCCATAATAGGAAGATGTCATCGATGAATCTTAGGTACAACGGTGTCTGATTCTTCCAGGGTTGAGTATTTAGAATATGTTCTTCTTCAAAGTAGTTCATAAAGATATTGGCATACGCGGGTGCTGCACAGTTGCCCATCGAAGTGCCAGTCTTCTGTAAATACCATGTGTCTTGCCACTGAAAGTAAGAGTGTAGAAGAGTAAAATCTAGAAGTTCCATCAAAAAAATCTTCATGCCTTCGTCATAATCTGTATTTAGAAGGGCCTTTTCAACTGCTTCTAAGCGATGATCCATCTACAGAGTGTTGTTTGAAAACAGTAGTTGGATGTCTGGATTGCAGGCGTGAGCGGTGTAGTTCCAATGCAATCCCATCACTTAGGCACAATCCATTTTATTTTTCAGACCTAGTGTGCATGCCTCAGGCAGCACAGTATAGCTGCTAATATGTGACTGAGGGCACACAACAGTGCATGCCTGAGGCCAATTAGAAGCCGCACAGTGCAGCAGGGCCAGGATCCCTGCATTGTCCCAGCTTCTTATAGAGCTGTTCTTCCAGTCCTGTCAAGAAGCTGGGGGAGGGGTTGAGGTGGGTCTTCCCCTTTTCAAACCTGGCCTTACTGCTCTGTCTGGCTCCTCGTTGGGAATCATGGCTTGCTGTTTCCAATGTCCAGTGCCAGATCCCTATTGTTTTTCTGTGCTTGTGTTTGTGAGCGATTGACAGTAAGCAATACTGAGTGAATATGTGTGTGTGTTTGAGAGTGTCAATGGGAGGGAAAGTAAGAATCTGAGTTTTGAGAATTTATAAATATGTGAAAGTCAGTATGAGGAAGTGTGTGCGCTAGAAGGAGTGAGTGATTAGATATTGTGAGATGGCGTGGAAGCGGCTCAGGGGTGTAGCTATCAATGGTGCAGCAGGTGCAGGTGCACCAGAGCCCAGAATCGGTGAGTGTGTGTTTGTAAGTGTGTTTGTAGCTGAGAGTGTGAACCAATGAGGACGAGTTCCTTTGTGTGTTACAGTGAGTGGGAGTGAGAATGAAAGAGTGAGTGGGGGTTACAGTGGGGGGTGAGAGTGAATGTTATTGTTAGTGGGTATAAGAGAAAGAATGTGAGTAAGAGTGCGCTTGTTTGCTTGCTTTATCATTATTTGTCTGCCGCTGGCCATGGCAAACTCAGAATACGTTTTAGCTCATGGTGGCACCCAAGCTAACTTGCAGCCACTGGCATATTGGAGCTAATTCTTGGCATAAGGAAATGTTCCCATGGCAAAATGTAGGACTTGACATGCCAGAAAAATTCTTGGCATAGGGCATCCTGTTGGAAAGCTTGCGTACTACAGGAAGTTCTTGGCATGCAGGCACCCGTGGCAAACTACTGGGACATTTGAGGTAATTCTTGGCATAAGAGAGGGTACACAAGTCAAATTGCAGATCCTTAAATACTGGAAGTAACACTTGAAAAAGGGGACACTTATGGCAAAATGCTAGTACTGGCATACTGGAGGTAGTTCTTTGCCTTAGAGATAACAGCTATGGCATATTGGGGCTGAGATTGCAGGTTGGTGAAAGCAAACCATGGTAAAATGCTGGCTCGGAAATACTGGCGTACATTTTTGACATACAGGCCACCCATAGTAATGGGTTATATCAATGGCAAAATTCTGGTACTGAAATATTGTATGTATTTCTTGGCACAAGGGATAACCATAACACAATGCTGGCTTTGGCACAATGAAGGTCATTTTTAACATATGGGGAACTGTCAAGGCACATTTTGCAAAAATGGGGTGAACTTTTAGCAAGTGTTACACCCCACCACTTTCAAAGATCACCAGCCACCTCTTCCTTGTCCCCCCATTTCCATGTTTCCTTTATTTCCTTCAACCCCTTGCGGTGCTGTGCAAATTCAGGTTCAAAACTCTGAAGCTTACTTTACACCATTTAACATTTTATCACAGTGCTAGAGTAGTATTAATAGCTATTCACGGATATTGTTTTATACTCCTTGCTCCATAACTTAGTTGATGTCTTCCATGCAGGTTGAGGTGTGTTGCCATTTTGATTACTGAGCTCACTATAAAGAAATTATGAAAATTCTACTGCGCTGTGCCTCCGACTAGGTTTGCTGTCAGTAAATAACTGCAAGCAAGTGAGAAAAAAACAAACACTTATCTTTAAACAGTAATCATGCAGTGGCAGAGGTGGGAGCAAACACACAAACTTAGAAGAAAACACAAAATATTGTCATACACCCTATGCAGCAGAATAATGCATATAGTCAGCTGTTGTGTGATGCACAACAGAATGTACTGCTAAATAGCAACATACACAAGCTCCCAGAAGAACACATTATTCAGAGCACCTTGTATGCATACAACACAGTACAGACATTCCATGTTGTTGGCTAATACCATGTTCACAAGAGAACTTGCCTCCATAATAGGCCAAGCAATAACATCTAACAGAACACTACAGCCAGACCTCTTTAGTATCTAACAACATGCATATATGTATTGTATGTGAGTGTTACACTACCCAATGGGTCTAGCTGCCAACAAACATCTCCCACACATCTCCATCCACTGGAAAATGGACGTCTTGTAGCTGCATAAGCAATATTGCAAATCCCTGTGGAGTAAACTGAAAGACCAAAATTATAGACCCACAGCTCAGTAAGACATTGCCACTTAGCAGGGGATATGACTAAAACACAATTGCCATCATAACACATCCTGACATGCTGAATCAGACTTTTGTCTGGATTGGTAAACCCCGGAACTATGGGGAAAGCCACCAGACTGCTTAAAGCATTAAGGGAGCAATATCAATTACAGAATATGTGTAACAGAAATGCCCATAGCATAAAATAATGCCTGCTTTTAGCTCATGAGCATCTTAAACATGTATCTTTCCAAAAGTTTCCCGTGTAGACTGCGTGACTAGATCACTCTGTGGAGGTGACTGGGTAAAGGATTGGAACAGAGGGGAGGGACACAGGTGAAACTTGGCATCCGGGCATCCCGCAACCTTTAAAATCTTGGTATGGAATATCCATGGATATAACTCACTGAAGGAATTGAATGTGTATAGTTCACTCTTAGTGGAATTTTCAGTGCTAATGCTGCGAGAGACTTGGTTGCGTTAGAGTCCTTCCGTCAATGGGTTTGTTGTAATTAGTAAGTGTGCAAATCGTCCATTGTCCTCTGGTCGAGCTTTGGGAGGGGTGTTGACTCTTGTATCACTTTTTACTGTTAAACAAGTTACCCTGCTAAAGACAACATGTTCTTGGCTATTTAGTTTTTTCAATCTTTGCTGATAAACGCTGTTAATGCAGATGACCTGTTGATATGTTTAATTATTTATATTCCTGCCTAACTGCACCACATTTGCGACTGAATTATTGTTATTGGAACAGGATCTATCTGTGATTTACTGTAGATTTGCATCTGCACAGATTCTTTTAGCAGGAGACTTCAATTGAAGAATCCCTCTTAGTACTTTCGATGAGTGTTTAATTGATGTATTAAGTTGCTATGGTATTCCATCTGCTTCATGCCCTACAGAGGACCCTTCTTCAAAAGTAACCCGGTTTGCATTAGCCCTTACTCAATACAATCTAGTTAATCTTGATGGACCCTTTCCAAACTACAGCCCCGCAAGACAAACTTTAGAGCATTTTGGTGATGTGTGTTCTTTTGGGGTACGGGCCTAGGATTGAGTATTTCTCAGGATCCCTTTTCTAGCAAAGAGCAGACGGTTAACTCTTCCTTGGCCTATAATAAGAGAATAAGGGTTTTTCTTTCTGACCATAAATTGCCTGAATTAGTTAAATTTAGAATTAAGGTTGATTTCATAGCGGAAGAGGGAAAGAGAATTGACTGGTATGAGCATATGATAAAAAAGCCTAGTCTCTTCTTGCAGTCCACTCACTCTCATTTATTCTTGTGGATGGTACATAGTGTCCACCAGAAATCCCTGTCGAAATTAGAAGTTCAGGTCTGAGAAGCGCAGTGGTCAAAATTTATTACGAAGTTGTATAAGATGTCAGATAAAAAAGCAGGAAGCGGCAATGTTGTTGACAAGTTTGATTGCCCACTTCTTCAGATTCAAGAGACGGTCATCATAGCTAGAATTATTGTAAATATGAAGTTATCACAGGCAGGTTGCCCAGATGGCTACCAGCAATACTCTATAATACAAACTCATTATGGTGGACCAATGTTCTAGGACCCTTTTTAAAGGGGTGACAATGCCTAGTGTAATACTACAATGAAACCCATCTATAAGAACGGAGCTTATGATGACCTGGCAAATTATCGGCTAATATCGCTGCTCCATGTGGCGTGCAAGATCTGTGCCCAAACACTATTGATATTGGGTACATTCCAAAAGAGCTGGGGGGTTTCAGGCCGGGCTATTCTACAGTTGATCGCTGCTTTGGTCTTGAGGGTGCTACGTGGAGGAGAGTAGTTGGGTCAGGAGGAAAATTATGTTGCTGTTTTGTGAATTTCAGGGCAGCTTTTGATAGTGTTAAACGTGGGCTTCTGTGGTATAAGCTGGCATTTTGGGGTATTGACCAATGTCTTTTAACAATGATATAGCAGCTGCATGAGAACAATTGTGTACAGGTTGATTTGAGTGGCCTAGGCACCTTAACAGAAAAATTCCTGTGAATTAAACACTGAGGCAAGGTTACATGTTAGCCCCCTTCCTCTACAGTCTTTTCATCGCGGATCTTCCTGAGATTCTAGTCAGTTCAAATTCCTTCTCCCCAAAAATAGGTGGGGTGCATAACCATTATCTGATGTATGCAGACAACTTGGTCCTGATGGACTGTACCCAAATTGGGTTCAAGGGCAAGTTAGAAATCCTATATACTTATTGTAGAAGAACTCTCTTACAATAAACGTGGATAAAACTAAAACCTTGATTTTCTCAAAGCTGAAGGGGTTGAGTTTGCTTGGTTTCTGGATAATGCCCCACTAGAGCAGATAGAGGCATACCAATCGCTGGGGATTATTTTTGCTTGGAACCTGAGGTGGGATAGTCACGTGAAGAGGGTAAAAGCTGGGCGCCTAAGTATGGTTAATGCACTGAGAAGGTTTGCTCTGAGGGACGGTGGTCTATCAGTAGAGACTTTAAAGAAGGTGGTGGTAGGGACATTAATATCACAGGCTCTTTATGGTCCTGAGTTGTTAGCTTTTGATCGGCGTGTTCTCTGGGACTCACTAGAGGGCCCTTGTTTAAGGGCCCTCCTGGGTCTCCTGGCGAGCATAAGCTCTCGGGCTGGAGTTGTCTCTTACCTCCTGGGCTTTGTTGGCCAGATGGCATGCAGTTAGATTTGTGCACTGCCTGACGCATGAAGTTGCCAACGACAAACTTTCTTGTGCAGTGGTCCAAGACATTGGGCAGTCCATGACTCAGTTAGCGAGAACCTTCCTAGTGTCAGTGGGAAAAATTGGGGCGAGCCTAGGCCTAGGCTTATTTGGAAATACTCTGAAGGCAAATGCTCTCTCAAGAGGCTCCTTAAGGAAGAAGCAAGATTAACATCCAAAATTGCTGATAGACCCTACTTAGCCTCAAAAAGCTCAGTGGCCCATTCCTGGGAGTTCCAAGGAACAGAGACCTCATTCCCGTATTTGTCCCAGGTGCTGGAAAGGCGACTGAGATGCACTGTCCTTCGGCTTCGAGTAGGTAGTGACCCTGGCTGGAGAATAGCTGGTTTTAAAAATAGAGTTTTGGGTACTAATGACAACCGTATCAGCACTTTAAAAATGAAATATTCCATTCCCCATTTGATACTAGATTGCACCGTCTTCTTAAGTGAAAGAAAACCAATCCTGCGGCACTCTCTGTAAGGCACAGAGTAAGAACACGTAGCGAAGAACTTTGCACCTCCATTCAAAATGAAGCAATGTGGTGTCAGTTCGACAAAGTAAAGGCATTTATATATTCATGTGGCTTATATGTTATTGACAATCTGTGGCATTAGAGCACAATATCGATTCTTATAGTTTTTTTTTTTAAATCTTTCAAACTATTAATATATTTAATCTTGTGTATACAGGGTGCGTTATTACTCTGTACGGTTGCCTTGAGTACGCATATTTATTCTTCTTTTAAAGCAATTAAATTGCAATGTTGCTGCTTGAAAGGTTATTGTTGTGTATATTCTCTTTGTTTATAAAGTTAATGAATTTGAATGTATTTTATTCTTTTACAGACATGGTGATGTGTATATTTCTTTCAGCTCTATGTCTTGCAAATAAATATATTGACTGACTAGATCACTCTATCGCTTGATCACCGACCACACATTGCATTAGTTCGAACTATAGTCGAAGTATTATTTTTCCTTTTAAGGACAAAACTGTTCACGTAGATCATAATGAAGCACACTTCAGTATTTTTAAGGTGAAAGTTGTATCAGGTTGCATGAGCTTTTCACTGTTTACTATTTGGGAATTTGGGGCCCCTTATTCATTTATTTTTGATTGGTCGACGTTATTTGCATGTACATCACCTTACAGATCATGCAGAAGCACACTGTCTCTGCGTCAGTGATAGATAAGCAGTGGTAACGTGTATTTCTTAACAAAACAGCCGCTGTATTGTTAAAAAAAGAAATCGGTAAAAAAAAAGAAATCGGTTAGTCTTTGCTTCATGCAGCTGTTTCAGGTAAAAGAAAACACGGCATAATTTCGACCCCCTTGTCTTTAATTACAAAAATACGTTTTTCGTGACCTATTAGAGGAAAATTCTCATTTGCGTCCTGGGACACTTGGCATATGATGACACATCCGATATTAACATGAAGTGTGAACGCTGGGACATGTTTACCACATTTCATAACCGGCAGATGTCCATCTGTTTCCCCGTAGTGCGTCATGCGTACCTGCTGGCTAGTGAGCAGTGATACGCAGAGGCGGATCAAGCTACCACATTTGGAAGCAGTCGTGATAGGGCGAGGGCCCGAGACGGAGATAAAGGACAAAAAATGTTCTAGGGAGCAGGGTAAGTGAAACATGTTAATTATACATTACTCTGGTTCATGCACGAGCCCTTGCAAAAGCTGGCACATACAAATAATGTCTACCTGTCTGTTTTAATGTACTGTCCACAACTCTTTAGCTTGACATGATGTGCATTTGTGTGGTATCTAAGTCTAGGCGGAGTTCCGTTACGCGGCAGAGTGGGTTAGAAAAAATGCAGTTCACGATAATTTTCAGTGCCGGGTGTTTGTCCGCACTGTGAAATTATTGCGAACGGCCCCATGCACAGCGCAAGCGGACGCTGCTTCCTTTCTGCCGCTTGAGTAGATTTTCTACACGAGCTGCAGCTTTCTCCACGCGAACAGACGGTTTCTCCACGCAAGTAGTCACGAGCATACGCGGCCATTGAGAAATCCGACCGCCCGCATTGAGAAATCTCGCCTGCCAGTGGATTTCCCTCGCTCGGGGTCGCCAACTTGACGTTGACGAGCATGAATGAGGAAAAATCTCGCTGGGACGTGGATTATCCTCGCTCGCGCTCGCCAACTTGATGTTGATGAGCGCAAGCGAGGAAAATAATTCTGCTCCGCGTGCGGAAAACAACAAAAACTCCGCGAGCGGAGCGGAGTAAACCACCCAGACTCAGTAGTATCATTGCCTTTCGCTGCCCAGAGAGTTGTGCGTCTATTTTCTCATTGTATGGCCAGCAGTGACCGTCCTCCATCAGGCACTCGCTGAGTAATATGTGCCTAAATGTGTGCCTATGAGGTTTAGTATTCTGTGAGCAGACTTGTCTATGCACAGGTCTTTGGTGGTCTTGCTGCTGGTTAGAACTGCAACATAACTCTATAGAATGCTGCACCCACTTATCTCTTCTCCTAATTGGCAGAGATGCAGCCATATCCGGACAAGGGACGGTGGCAGTCAACCAATTGGAAAGAGTGTGGAGTCACAACCCTGATTTCCTGCTTGTGCAAGTTGTGGGAGATTTCTAGTTAGATCTAAGTTTTGGGATCCTGCATTATCATTGTTGTCTTACAGGTGGCAGCTGGGTTTGCCTCGTGTCCCTGTCCCTCAGGCTTTTGAGTCTTCCATTCGCACCCCACATCTGCATGACCTAACCAGGCTATTAGCATGCGGGGAATGGCTTCAGACTTTGGGGTAGCTGGAGAGCTTGCAGATACGTACATTGTGGGAACAAGTGTGCTGTGACTACTTTTCATTTGGGTGTGGGTACACCCTTCCATAGCATAAGTTTGAGTCTCTCTTAATGCAGACCCAGGGTCCATCTGTGTAATGTTTTTAACAAATGGCGCTGTAGAGTGTCAGTACACTTGCTTTTCCATAAGTATTTTTTTGTAGTTGCTGGGATGTGACTGATGTTTTGTTCACTCAGCACATAGGATCAGCAAACATCTACTAGTGGTCTGTAGCATCAAAAGAGCTGCTGGTGTCTTTCTCGTCATTGCCTGCACTGCTCCCATCCTCGTCCTTTCATCTCAAGAAACAAGAGCAAGACAATATGAACGCGTTGCACAGAATGATGGTGGCTACGCCAAAGTCTTCACACATCTTAAGCCGCTCAAACACATTTTGGGAAATTAATATAGACAGCAAACAAAATTCTGGACTGATGCTTTCCTGGTATATACACCCTGCCACATGGGGTGTGATAGCCAAAATCAAGGACACCATGGTTGGCATGCCAATATCAAAAGAAAATGCCCAAGCACAAGTCCAAAAGCTTGATATGAATTCAAATGAAAGAATCTTCTTTAGCAATTTTGAAGTTGTATTGTATGTGATTTATTCTTTCCACAGTTATTCACATTCTTTGATCAGGACGTAATATCCAGTACAGACAGGCAGCCGACACGTGTTTCATCATAAAGACTTTTTGAAGGCAGAAAAGATATTAGCAAGCAACAGTAATAGTAATCAGCACGTAGACAGAAAGCGTCTCACCGAAAAAGACCTTTGTGCTAACAACCCGCGTGATAAAAGCGACAACAAAAGTTAAAGGGCAGCTAGCGCGCAACCAAGATGGCCGCGTAGGCACAGGGCTCCCGAGGGCCTCCGCAACCTCTCACGTATATCCTGAATAAATCCTGATTCTATCGACGGGCTTCTACAGGCGAACGTAAGCGGAGGTGATACTGGTCAGCAATTCGACACCATGTTTGAATGTTTTACAAGGCAACGTCACGCTATACGACTGGTGGTTGGGGTCGTGTTCTCTGGGGGGAGGGGGTTATGCACGAGGTTGGGATGGGGGTAGGGGATTGAGAGTACTCTCATGGAATGTGAATGGATTGGGGGACAGGATTAAACGTGGGGTAGTGCTGCAGTTTTTGAAACGACTTTCGCCAGACATTGTCTTTCTGCAGGAAACGCATCTCATTGGGAATTCTTGCCATGCTATGAATAGGCGGGAATATCGTCTCGCTGTTCACTCCGGTTTCACTTCTGGCTCGAGGGGGGTGGGCATCTTGGTTAGAGCTTCTCTCCCGCTGGAGGTGGACGATATAATTCATGATGACAGAGGGCGGTATGCTGCACTCGTAGGACGATGGGAGGGCAGAACTGTCTCGCTGGTTTCTGTGTATGTCCCACCAGGATTGCAGACTGTAACATTTGCCGATTTAGGGCGAATGGTCCTGGGACTCCCGGGGGGGGGTTCTGGTGATGGGGGGCGATTTTAATTCTGTTGTATCCGGTAGAGCGGATCGTCACCCTCCCAGGGATCTCCCTGGGGCACAGACCTGGCTGAGTGGGTTTATAGATACCCTCGGACTGATAGACTGCTGGAGATTAATGCACCCGGGACAGGCGCAATACACTTTCCACTCTGGGGCTCATGGAAGTCTATCGAGACTTGATTATGTCCTTATGCCGGCGGCCCAAGCTGTGATGGTTAGGGAAGTAGGACATCTGGCCCGGGGTATTTCTGACCACTCCCCACTACTGTTGCACATGGAGGTCACCCCCGGGGCTGAGGGGAGGGTAGTGCCGATTAACCCTTGGTACCTGCGTAATCCTAAAATCCTGGCGGAACTGGTCAAGTCTCTCGAACACTATTTCTTTTTTTTTTTTTTTTATTAAATTTTCACAACAGCATAGATAATTGAACGAGCTTAACAAGGCATACATGAAAATAAAGAGAAAAAAACAGGAAAAGTTAACACAATTGAGAAAGAAAAGTTTGTCTTCTCTTCTAAGACTGAATCCAGTTGCTAATAGGGGCCCAGATATTTAAGCCTAGAGCTCTCTTCTTCTTCCCTTTTAGCCGATACACAGCTTGCTCTGGCTGATAAATATTCAACAATTTCGATTGCCATTGTATAAATGATGGAGAGTCCGAATCAAGAACCCAGCCTAACACAAGAGGCTAATTTGATTTCTGCTTGCCTTATTCGATCCAGACTCTCTCTGAATGCAGCTAATTGTTTCTTTTTACGAAGATTCGAATAACTCAGGGTCTCACCCCTTATAACCGATTTAAAAGTATCCCATACCATTTGTACAGAGGCAGTATTATTATTCTTCGCAAAAAATTCCTTGATTGCCAGGGCCATATGAGCTAAATAATCTTGATCTAGCAATAAATTTCTCTGAAATGTCCACGGTCTTTTTTGTAAATGGCCAGAATGAGAAAGCGACAAATCTAAGACAATAGGATTGTGATCAGAGATGATTTGGGGTAAGACTTCAATACTGCTATTACTAACAAGTTGAGTTGAAATAAAAAAATAATCCAGACGTACAAATTTTTGGTGTGGGGCCGAAAAGTAAGTAAAACCTGATTCTAAAGGTCTAAATTTGTTCCAGACATCAACCAGTCCGTTATTAAATGTTAATTCTCTAAGAGCTTTAAAGTTTGGGGTTTCCGGTCTCTATAATTCCTAAAATTCCTAATATTACAATCGGCATTAATATTGATGTTGAAATCACCACATAGGATTAAAGGATGATCCCAAACTGCCAGTTCAGAATTAATTGTATTAAATACCTCCTTATCGTCTAAATTAGGCCCGTATAAAGAACAGATAGTCAATTTATTCCCATCAATAATAATTTCTGCAATCCCCCATCTCCCCCATTTGTCGCCTAAAGATCTAGTACATTTCCCAATCCCGCGTTTTGTAAGAATAGCGACACCTCTGGTTATTCCCAATTGTTTATAACAGACTAGTAACTCTAGGTCAAGATTTTTGAACAAATTCCTCTTGGACCAAGGGATATGTGTCTCCTGTAGACATAAGATGTCAATTTGAAGAAGTTGAATCAAGTGTCGCAGAATCCCCACCTTTTTAAAATCATTCAGACCATTGACATTAAGAGAACAGATTTTAACTTTCCTCACCATATTGAAAATCTTTGAAGAGTACCATCAATCGTAACCTATTTAATTGAATCAAAAAAGCCTTTTGCCAATAAACTCTCACATAACGTATAGAGATCAACCCACCAAAGTTTTATAGCCCAGCTCAATCATCAATGCTGTTTTATGCCACACCACCCACCACCAACCCCACCACCCCCACCACCGCCTCAACCCCCAGGTTGAGGACCACCCACCCAACCCCCTCCCCCACACATGAGGTTCAGGAACTAACAGTTCCTGTGTAAGATGGAATGCCATATCTCTCTGGCTCCGACCCTTACAAAAAAAAACCAACAGAATTCTGAAAGCAGATAGCGCTACGCTAGACAGATACATATATAAAATGTCCAATATCTAGCACTGACCATATATTATAACATGAGTAAGAACTCTTTAGCTTTGATCTCTGAGAAAAAGAATTTTGTTTGATCCTTCCATACAACTTTAAGTTTGGCGGGGTTCTGAAGATAAACCGTGGCCCCTGTCTGCTGAAATTGAGGTATTAGCTGTCTAAGCTGCCATCGCTGGGCCACTGTTGCCTGGCAGAAATCTGGCCGTACGAAAAAAGTACAGCCTTTGGCAGATATCTTCTTCTCAGGTTTTGCTAGCATTGAGAGTTCCTCTCTTGCAAGAAAGTTATTAAAGCTGACAAGAATTGCTCGTGGATATGGCTGGTCACCCTGTCGTGTATTCTTTATAGAAAATGGGAAGCGATGGGCTCTCTGAATCTCCTTTGTCCAATCCCATGTTTTTAGATCAGGAAGGGCTTCCTTTAGAAGATCAATAATGAATTGTCTAGTATCTAGTCCTTCTTTCTTTTCAGGAATGCCCAAAAATCGCAGGTTGTTTCTTCGAGCCTGATTTTCTAGCCCGATTAATTTATAAGATAAATCATCCCTTTGTGCTTTGACGCTCTCCAATTCAGTTTTCTGAGTTCGAGACTCCTCCTCCAGCACCAAAATACGAGTCTCGGCTTCTGTGACTCTATCAGCGGTCTCCGTTGAGACCTTAATCACTCTGCGAATAGAATTCTTTAATTTAGCACATGTAGCTTGAGTGCGTAAATTTTCCGCTTTACTTTCTGCACGGTGTATCATCATAGTGTTGTATATAGTGGTTAACGTAATTTCTGGAGGGCTTTCACTTAAATTAGATCTGTCTTGAATATTAGTCGATACATCTTCCATTTCGACCTCAGATCTGTTTTTTAGCGCTGGATTGTCAGGAGCTGGAGCAGGGGATCCCCCAACCTCGATTCTGAACTTAGTTGTAGCGCGATTATGAGATCCCCTCTTCTTTAGTTTTTTAATTGTCGCAATACTTGTACTTGGTGAGATACCATCATCATCATCTTCCCCGACAACACTGCTCTCTGCAGTATAATCTGCCCACTCCTTACTGTGATTTGGACTGGGACTGTCATCCGATGTGTAGTCAGATAGGGAATAGAAGTTTTCACCTGCTTCTTGACTAGTTATGGCTTTTTCTAGGATATTTAGATCCGAATTAATGGGATTTTCAACTCACCCATTAGATTGTAAAATATTACTTAAAACTCCGACTCCCACAACCCCTTGCGGGCCAGGATCCTGATTGTCTAGTTGCACCGTTATGTTTGAAGCAGCAATATTGGTTTCAAAGTTAATATCTGCAGTTGCCGGCTCGAGAATTTCAGATGTAGGTATTGGTGAGACTATATCTCTCTGTTTCTCATTTTTTTTCTCAAAGAAATGATGTATCGGGGTGAGCCCTTGATTTACAGCAGATTGAGGCAGGGAGTCTTTCTCCAAAGTTCCTACTGCGGTAAGACTTGCTCCTTTGTCAGCGATAACGGGTATAGATTTATTCAAATCTAGTTGAGATGAGGCACCCTTTCCCTCAGCGGGTTGTTTAATCCGCACACTCCGAGTATGAGGCTTTGACTGGTTTTTTGGTGGCATGCTTTGAGAACTCGGCGAGGTACTACCCCCGTGTATTATCGACCAATGAGTGCCGATAAAACCAAAATAGCGCCAAGACAAAAAACAGTTCCGGTACTCATGAGCAAAAAGCAACATTTGATGCAGATTCCTAATTAATTAGTGCTATAGATAGATTAAAGTTCAGGAAAATTTAGTTATGGTAAACTCTCATTCCTCTCCTCTCCTCTCCTCTGAGTACATAGTCTTTAACAGTGAGTCGAGATATATGTATCCATGCAGTGACACAATGTTGCAAGCCTCTTTCTTAAAGCCACAGTGCAGTTGGTAACAATATTCTTTTATAAAGTTCAGGAAAATGTAGTTATGGTAGACTCTCATTCCTCTCCTCTCCTCTCCTCTGAGTACATAGTCTTTAACAGTCTTTAACAGTGAGTCGAGATATGTGTATCCATGCAGCGACACAATGTTGCAAGCCTCTTTCTTAAAGCCACAGTGCAGTTGGTAACAATATTCTTTTATACGATTTTCAAAAAGCGGAACCGGAGGCTCCCACAGACGCCGTCCACTTCAATCTCAATCCAGAGAGAAACTCAGGTCGCACTGCGTCACCCACACAGTCAAAACCAGGGGTCTCCAACCTTTTCTGCAGTGAGAGCTACTTCTGATCAGTGAAAATCATCGTGAGCTACTAAGGGCCAAGCTACTCGCGTATTTTTCTGAGAGACTCTCTCACGAGCAGCTTCATTGAGTTTTTAAGGCAAGCCTAATTTCTTCAGAGCCCATACTGTGGTTTGAACAAAATACTTGAGTTCCCTAGAAACAATGACCTCATCTGAGCTAATCAGCGCATTAGTCGGCCTTGCCGTGCTCCTCAACATGAAGTCCTTCCCATTATCCATGTTGGTGAAGCCTTTAATTAGTTGCAATGTAATCAAATTTAAACTGACGGTAACCATGGGTGGAGGGGAGGAAATGAACCCTTAATCTTCATGCTGATGATCTCTGGCCTTCACCTGTAGGCCACACATGACTCCCTTACTGCTTCCAATAAGACCACTTCCCATCAAGGCGAGCAGCCCTCCTCTCCTGCCCGGACTGCAAATATGTCCCCTGGTGGAAGTGTTATAAGCCAGGGCAAAAGCAGAGATAGGGACATCTTATGGATTTTTGGGGCCTGGGCCAAAGGTATCTTGGAGGCCCCTGTTCGGAACAGCTTTGAATTTATGATCCATTCTCAGCTCTTTTATGCCCTCTTTGGCCAGGTCACTGACAGTGCACAGGTACACTTGTCCAAATTCTAAAGCTGTTACATTTGAGGTGTGTTTTCAATGTTGTAATGCAGCAGCTCGCTAATATTACTGCAAATAATCCATGTGACACCCTCCTATTTCTCATATAGGAGATCTGGTTTTGATCTAATAGGAACGTTATTTATGGATGTTGCATGAAACAAACACAACATTTGTCTGCAAAAAAGTCTGTAATAGACTTTCACAGACATTAAAAGTAAATTAAAGTTAAACAATAAAACAATATGTTGAAGAATTATTCATG
The DNA here is from genome assembly GCF_964204655.1 of Triturus cristatus. NCBI lineage: Eukaryota > Metazoa > Chordata > Amphibia > Caudata > Salamandridae > Triturus > Triturus cristatus. The sequence goes on from NC_140582.1 coordinate 91,362,401, forward strand.
GTTATAAGGGCAAGACTCTGTGAAGAACAGAGCTTGCTCTATCACGGCCCCCTGGAAGGCTGGGTCCTTGGGCCAGAGTCCACTTTGTCCACGTATAAAACATCTCTGAGCAGAGGTATTTATAGCTTCTGAGTTGGCATCCATTCACACCCACTATACTTTAAGAGCTTCAATCAGGGGATCTGTACTTCAAGATCCCCCTGCAAATCATTTTATTTTCAGATATTTCATATAATAAGCCAGCAATCTAGATCGTGAAGAAAATGCAGTTTGCTGTGAAACCTCTACTATCTTGCTAATTCTTTTTGCTGCATGCCACGGATGTTGTTTGCAGAACTTGTTTAGATTTCAGTCCTTGCCATGTTTGCTCACTCCAAAAGTTTGCCATGGAGTTAGGCATGGTGGCACGCGATGCGTATTTTGACCTCTTAAGTGTAACTTTCACCAAACATGAAGAATCAATTTTTAGCATTTTAACGGCTTAAAACAACAGGAAATGGCCACCGTAGTTTTATTTTACATTAGGGAAGGCTATCTCTGGGAATCGACATGTTGCACAAAATATTGTAATTCACAAGTGCATTTTAAATTAGTGAATTTTGGTACGATCAGTTTAGGTTTGTTTCACTGGCATTAATATGAAGTACGTTTTTACATTTTTATTTGAATGGTTAGCATCACGGATCCCTTCTCCCCCTCCTCACTCTCTTCACACCCTCTTCACTGACCGTGATTCTGGGCAATAATACTTTTGGCGCCTAGGGCTGAGAAAGACTAATTCTGGGGTACGGGCGCACAATTATGCTGCGACTAATTCAGGCAAGAGATTCTGCAGGCTGCAAACGCACAACCTTGGATATGCACAGTGCTATGCTGAAACAAAAAGCAGTCTGATCAAAATCTACGAAAGAATTGTAGGAAACTTCCTCTCGCATAGTCAGCTTACACTTACAACTACACAGCAACAACAACTAATTTAGGCCAGGGCTTACCGGTCGATCTGCTGCTTCACACGCGGATCAAAGATGCAATGCCAGCCTGGAAAATGCAAGTGGCACGGGTACTGGTAGGGTAGCAGTTCAATACTGCCTGTGCCACACCACTTGCTCACTACCAAGCTCTCCAGCCCCTGCTGCTCTGCACTGGTACATGTCCTGCAGTATGAAAGCGCGGTGCTAGGCTGCGGAAGGCAGGTGGCGATCAAAGTCGGCCTCTTCAGCCCGACCCGCCAGCCCCAGCTAAGCTTAATTGAGCTCATCAGAGCAGCAGGTTTGGGTGAGGGCGGGCAACGTCTACTGGAAACAGGCCGAAAAAACAATAAGGACAATAAAGGGCAACAAAATAAAAATGCTGGTGCGAGCTACTCACAGGGTCTCAGCGAGCTACCAGTAGCTCGCGATCGACCGGTTGGAGACCCCTGGTCAAAACAGTTTCAGCCCACTCACGCTTCTCTCCGGAAGAAAAAGCAGCTCCGCGGCCTCACCCCGAACGGCGGCGTCTCCTGAAGCGTCCGCCTCCGAGTCAACGTCCGTGCTCAAAGCCGTAGTCCGGTTCCCGCCGTAGTCCGATTCCCTGCGAAATCACCACAGCACCACAGCACCATACGGGGTTCAAACGGTTAGTTCCTCGGCCCCCCAGCAGCGCAGATCAATCTCCCCGACATCCCGTCCACATGGCAGCGTCTTAGGTAAGAAAGCTCCGAAATAGCGCTCTTCATTTCCACCGGGTACGGAGCCAGAGTGAGGAGCTGCTTACACAGCCCACGCCACGGCCGCCATCTTGCCTCTCGTTTCTGATTACACTCTCCTCTCGAACACTATTTCAATGAAAATGTGGGGTCAGTATCATCTACTGTCTCATTGTGGGAAGCCTTCAAAACAGTGATCCGTGGGCAAGCCCTTTCCCTAATTTCCCACACCAAGAAAAGCAAGATTGAGGAGGTGGTTCGCCTTGAAAATGAAATAGCCGAGTTGGAAGGGGACCTGGAGCTGGGTGTTACGAATGATAAGTTGCACATTCTCAGTCTCAAGCAGCTTGACTATAGAGCGTTGGTCACCGATGCCGCCAAAGTGATGAGTAGAGAGCAACAAGGGCGCTTATACGATGTGGGGGATAAGGATGGAAAGTTGATTGCATGGTTGGACAAGAAAGAGAGAGCGAGTCGAGTGGTACCGGTCATTGAGAGAGTGGATGGCGAGCGTGTGACTGACCCTGTGGAAATTGTTGAATGTTTCGCGGATTATTTCCGCGAAGTATATTCTCCAGTCTCGGATCGCCCTGAGGATGACTCTCATCTACTGCTGAGAGATATTGCGTTGCCGTCTTTGTCGGAGGAAGATAGGATACTGATGGATGCGACGTTGTTGCCTGATGAGATTGCTTTGGCCATTCGCTCGGTCGCTTCCGGCAAGGCCATGGGTCCTAATGGCCTTCCCATCGAACTGTATAAACTGCGCCCGGACAAGATGGCGCCTCATCTACGCGAAATGTTTCTTGAAGCACGAGAAGTGGGCTCCCTCCCCTATGATCAGCATCTTCCTACAATAGTCGTGATTTACAAGGAGGGGAAGTCGCGGGATCGATGTATCTCTTATAGACCCATCTCACTGTTAAACGCTGAGCCCAAAATTCTGGCTAAGGTTTTAGCTAATCGTCTGGTTAGGGTCATTGGCGACTTGATCCATCCGGATCAGTCTGGTTTCATACCTCACCGTAACACGGCTCTGAACCTGAGGCGTCTCCATGGAGTGCTCGCCAGAGCGGCGTACATACGTGAGCCGGCCATTTTGGCGTCTCTGGATGCGACAATGGCGTTTGATACTCTAGAATGGCTGTATCTTTGGGCGGCGCTCGCGAAATTTGGTTTTGGCCCCGGGTTTATCGGTTGGGTAAAGTTGTTGTATGATGAACCATTGGCTCAGGTGGTAGTGAATGGCAGAGTGTCGACACCCTTTGTGTTGGGAAGAGGCACGCGGCAGGGTTGTCCGTTGTCGCCTCTTCTCTTCGCACTTGCCTTGGAACCTCTGGCTGCCTGGCTACGATGGGAGCCCTCATTGCGGGGCATCAGGTGGACGCCTGAATTTGAGGACCGCATCTCTCTTTATGCGGATAACATTCTCCTGTACCTCACATCTCCCCGGCAGTCTTTACTTGTATATGTCGATGTTCTAAACTCATTTGGCCGTAACTTCGGCTTGGTCATTAACTGGACTAAGTCATGCGTCTACGTTCTCTCAGGTGATGCTCCTCTCCTCCCGCGTGGCTGCCCTATCCAGATTTCGCAGTCGGGGTTTAAATACTTGGGAGTCTTCATAACATTAGACCCTGTGGCCCGTTATGAGCGGAACTTACTCCCCCCACTTCAGCGACTAAAGGCCGACGTTTCGGGTTGGCGACGGCTTCCGCTTTCGCCGCTCGGACGTGCGGCGTTGTTTAAAATGATGTCGCTACCACGATTCCTGTATGCACTACAAAACACGCTTGACGTTATACCGGCCCGCTATTTCCGCGAGGTGGAGAGTTTGCAGAGGCAATTGTTCTGGGACGGGCGATCGCGAATCGCTCTCACAAAATTGACACTCCCTTGGTATGATGGCGGTATTGCACTCCCCGATATCAAGCGATATTATTGGGCGTCCCAATTGGCGGCGGTGAATCACAGGATGTACGGACCGGCCATGAACCCGGCCTTTGAGATGGATAAAATGTTATTGCCTGGTGGGGATTACAATAGGGCACTTTATTCGAAGTCTCCCGATGTGCAGTTGACAGGCCCAACAAAGATAGCAGTACGTGTGTGGCATGCTGCGAATGCTGCGATGGGATGGAAGGACCGCCTGACTCGAGCGACCCCGCTGTATGCTTCAGAAAGGCTGGGCTGTTTGTGGAAAACAAAAGGATTTGAGAAATGGGATATGATTGGCATATGTAAGGTGAGTGATTTTTGGGTGAAAGGGAAGTTTAAAACGTTTGAAATGCTGAAAGTGGAATATAAGCTGAACGATAGGGAGTACTTCCGGTATGCTCAGGTCCGCCATACGTTGTGTTCGGTTTTCCCTGATGTTACTGCTATCCCGGAATATTCCCCATTGGAGGACAGGGTGCTAGATGGTTACGTGCCTGACAGCACAATCTCCTTGATTTATAAAAAGCTTATCAACGAATGTGCAGACCTGTTGACCCACCTGAGGGAGGTCTGGGTAGCTGACGGTTTGGAATTAGACGATGAGGACTGGGTATCAGCAGTAGCCTCCCCGAGGGAGGTGGCAATTCCGGCCCGCCTTCGGCTCGTACAATTGAAGATACTCCATAGAGTGTATGTCACTGGACCCCGTCTGATGCGCATGGGTTTTTCCGTGGATGGACTGTGTAAGCGTGGCTGTGGTTTGCTGGGTACTTTCCTTCACGTCATATGGGAATGTCCTGAGGTGGCTCGCTTTTGGAATCGGGCGCATGCGGTAATGGAAGAGGTCACACATGTCGCTCTGTTACCAGAAGCTAGAAGGTGTCTGCTGAACGTGTGGGAGCCAAATGATTATGATGTGGCACAGACGCAGTGGGCGACTTTGGGGAATATGGTGGCTAAACGCGACATCGCACAGTTATGGGGTTCTCAGAGGTCACCCACGGTCTCGGTATGGAAGGAGAATATGGACTGGTGCATGTTTAGAGAAAAGACGGTGTATGTGGCGAGAGGCAAGCCTAGGAAATGGACTAAGGTGTGGGGTCCGTGGAATTCTTATCGCGGAGACATCTGCGCCCCTCCTCTGGCAATAGTGTTGGATGTTCCTTTGTCCCCCTAGCTGAACATTCCGAATTTGCTATGTTATGAGTATGTTACAGTTTGACTTTTTCTCTACTGCCGCCCCCCCCCCCTCCTCTGTCACAGACCATTCATGATTACTATATAAAGTGGACTTTCCTACCCCGGGGAGCACGTACTGATACTTATAATTATTATTGCCTTGTTTGTGTGAAATGTTTATAAGTTTTAAATTGAAAGATGAAACCGTCTTAATACTGTCATTCGAATACAACCGCTGCCTTCACTCAGAGTGCAGATGGACTAACGGGATCTTTTGATTGACATGTCTGTATCACGGTGAACTAACTCTTCTCGCACTAATTAGCGGCCGGCCCAAGTGGTTGTAGGCCCATGTCTGTAACTCTTTGAAGTCAAATAAAGGTTTCTTAAAAAAAAATAAAAAAAAAGTTAAAGGGCACGAGTAAAAGGCACAAGACCTTGATAAGCATGTGCAGCGTCCAAAATGAATGTGCTTAAATGTTTGGGCTAAAAGTAAAGGAAGCAACGCAGGAACTGATAAGCCTTGAATACGTTATCACACGTTCAGGAATGGATTAATTTTATGGGGGTAATCTGCACTATAAAAGGTAAGCTGCATTCCTACCCGATCTCTTAAAAAAGACCTCAGACAGCAACCACTGAAGGAGCCTCCCACACGTAGGTGCAATCTGCTCATGGTCACCATCCCTTGCAAAGAACATTGCAAGGGCTACTGTAACTCTAATTTAGAATATTCCTTGTTAGTGCTTTAATTGCATTGTAATGCCTCATTACAAAATTTCAGTAATTGTCACAGAACTGGTGTAATTTATGTGGCCAAATACTCTTGTGGCTTGGGATACGTTGGCACGACGACCACAAGATAAAAACCAGGATCACAGAACATTGTAGCAACATTAGGTGTAAACACACTACTACTAAATACTAAATTGATTCCAAAGACTTGTGGGTTTGCTTAAAGACCTGCACATCTATTGAAGAAATTAAGTCTAAGTTAATTAGTTTAACAATGCTTGTTTGGAGTGCTCCTATAGTGTTACTATACCCACCCACCAGGGTATGTTTTTCCTAGGGCCACATGCCTAGAACAATATTCAACCATAAAACACCAGAGCACATTCGATCATTATTTCTCTAATCCAATACAAAAGTCAACAAGCATTGGCATAGCCAATAGGTCTCGCCTTTAGGACCTTATAAGTGTTTAGCAATGCAACAGTTGCATAACTAAACACTTATAAGGTCCCAAAAGCGAGACCTATTGGCTATGCCAATGCTTGTTTTAACTGCTGCAATCTATTGAAGCCTCACGGAGAACATCAAAGCAGCCGTGCGGCCGCGAAAGTGATCGCGATCAAACATCAAAGCGGCCGCGAAAGTGAAAGTAATCGCGGTAAAGCGTTACGCGCGCGCCCGCGCACATGCACTGTAGGTCTAGGCTGGCCTGGTAGCACTTTTTGGAGCCCTCACAAAATGTCTCGCCAGACCAGCGCATGCGCTGGGTCAGGCGAGACCTAAAAATGAGTAACAATAAAAAAGGAAAATCTTTTTCTGTTTCCCACATAAAAATAGTCTAATTAAACCAATAATAGATTGTCCTCTCAATTAGAAGCCAAGCACATTCCCAAATCAGGTCCTTTTGTTATATTTATTTTCACTTTTCATAAAACGCAGAATAGCAGCAGCCGACGTAGGCTTTGTTGCCGGTCGTTACTCCACAGAAGCGCGAGTTAACATAGTGTACTTATCAAGGTCCTTCTTAAAAAACATCTAAATTGACTGCTCATTTTTTTACATTGGAAAACCATGAAGATGCTATAAGTTTGGTCACACCACGACTACTGCAATAAGTGAGAACAGGGCCCACGCTCTCTTTGTGAGAGAACGTTCCTGAGTTTTCAAACTCAAGACTAAGACTCATTGGCTTAAGTATGACATTCCGTGGTTGTCATTAGAAAATTGCCCTTCCAATGAAAATAGAATGGAGTTTCTAAGTCCCATTCTACAACCGTGAACTCTCTATTACCACTGTCACACCAGCTCTTGATGGGCCGGGTCAATGTGGCTTAACACATGAGTCACATCCTGACTTCCACTGGATGGTCTATTATAGACCAGAAGAATTTCTTCATGGCCTCAGTAGTAGGTCACTCCATAGGCAGATATGGAGTTTACAACTGTCGTTTTTTAACTTCATTTACTACAACAACGTCTGTGAGAGTGCTACTTCCTTTTCACCCCTATGTTGCAACACTTTATTACACTAGTATGCTCACTTTAGTTTGGTAATGGCACATTTCAACTATACAAGCCCACTCAAGTTTTTTTAGGGTATTGTGAAACATTTTTCATTGAAGGCTTTACAATGAGAATCTTTCCAAAAACCCTTTGTTCTGTATCGCAGAGAAAACTACAATTCCCATGATTCCCATATACATCATTCATTGACTCTCCACCCTGCTAAAAAACATTGTCACCCTGACTTTCCCCATTGTAGCATCTTCCCCAGCCCTGGCGCATGCAAATGAATCACGCCACACGAGAGGTGCATTCAAGCATTACTCTATCCTTCAGCATACACTCACACACTGTGCATTACAATATTCCTCATTACCCACACTCTACCACCTCCCTGCATATTACTGAGTTCCTGTTCAGAGTCCACCCAGAACCGCGAGGGTCCTAGTACGTATAACACCCATATGCTGCATCTCCCCCTTTGTTGATTAAAAAGTGGCAAACAGCACAAAAATCACATCTCCTCAATTAGTTGTTTTGAATAGTAAGTGATTCGAGGAGATCAACGCCCATCCTGATCGGGCAACGGCTCAGAAGCTTGAGTCGGGGCTAGGTGTTTAAAATGTGATATGTATCGAGTGATGGATTGTCCTGGACGATGTGTTGTCACCATGTGTCCCTTGCATGCCACAACCTGTAAAGGATCAACGACAAAAGGAGTGTCTGTTTTCTGTTTTTGTCCCTGTTTAACCAGTTCCCAGTCTCCTTTGTCAAAGACTGTCTCCTGGGCATTGCGACGCTGGATCTGCATTTGTTTTTATTTTCTGAGTCGGTCGGTATCTCAAACTTGGTCAGTATTCACTGATCGAACCGGGGTCCATTGAGGTAGTTTTGTTCTGATGGCTGGACTCTCACCAGTTATGGAGTGATGATTGATCGATAGACCACAAGGACCTGGCACATGACTTGGTTCATGGCAGTTCCCTCCATGGGCGCTCGTTGAATGACCCTGTTGAGGGTGCCCATGAATTGTTCAACTACACCATTGACTTGGAGCCAGAGGGGTGTACTCTTGGTGTTTGACGTTGAATTGAATGAGAAGTTCTTTGAATTCTTTGGTATTGAGGGGCGGGCCATTATTGGATTTGAGGATTTTGAGGATGCCCCACGTTGCAAAGATATCAAGTTGTTCTATGACTTTGTCAAGGGTTGTCGAAGATAGGTCTTCCACCAAAGGAAAACTTGAATATTCGTAATAACTACCATGAGATGGTGTCCATTTTCTTACGACCCAAAGAAGTCAACTGCTACTCTCTCCCAGGCATGGGCAGGAAGGTCAGACATTGTCACTGGGTGCTGCTTCACCTTGAGGGACAAACAGTTGCAAATGTGCACACCTTCAACTCCTTCTCGACTCGTTCATCAAGCTGAGATAACCACACTGTATCTCACAGGGCTCTTTCGGAGGCTACAATACCACTGTGTCCTTCATAGGCCAGCTCGATGACCCGCTGTCTTAGGCTTTCAGGTATGACGATTCTCGAGCCTCTTAGTATTACACCTTCTTGGATGACTGTTATGTCATCCTGTACATTTTTTAATCTTTGGAATTTAATGTCATCAGCAAGGGATCAGGTACTTCATCTCAATGATTGTATTGCAGTAAGTTTTTTGATAATTATCATGTCTTTATCAGTACTGTTGGTAGTACTGGTGGTGTCACGCTGACAGAGCCACTGGTGTGCTGGATCTCACAATAAAGTTGAGATATGCTTCAGCTGTCCTGGATGTCGAACTGTGACGATGTAGCGGCACTTGTGAAAAGTAATCTGCTGAGTTTTTATCCTTTCCCGGTTTGTACACAATCTCATAGTCATACTCTTGCAGAGGGCACCTTAGCCTTCGGGTTGTGATCTGTGAGGACAATGAATCGTTTTCCGTAGAGGAATACATGAAAATGTTCGCAGACCCACACTACAGTCAGTCTCTCTCTCTCCGGCTAAGAGTAGGCACGTTCCGTTTCAGACAGACCTCGACTGGAATAGGCCACAATGTGTCTCTGAGCATTCAAATGGCAGTTGTGTTTAGCAAGTATTGCCCGAACCTCACCGGGCTCGCATCAACCGTTATTTCAGTATGTAACTTAGAGTCGAAGTAGGCCATTTCTGTTGCATTCTTAATCGCATGTTTAATGTCTCTGGTCTGGTCGCACTCTGGAGACACTGAAATTATACATTTCGCTTGGTCCAGTCTCTCGATGGGGCACTCACTGTAGCAAAGTTGCGGATATATTTTGAACAATAACTGGACATGGCTAGAAAGGATCGCAGCATGGTAAAATCCGGGGGTGAGGGCAGAGGGGGTGCATGTGGATGACAGTGCATATCTCTTTTCCGGGTCTGGAGTCATTCCTCCATCAGAGAACATGTGCCCAAAAATCTGGAGGTTAGTTTTGTGAAACTCACACTGTGCTGCATTCCGAATGAGCCCTGCATAAGCAAGTAACTGGCACACTTGGGTATGGGCTCTGTTGTGTTTTTTCTGGGTTTTCCCAAAAACCGACATGTCATCACTGTACTTGAGAGCATGTGTAGCAGGTTGGATTACTCGTCGAATATTATCCTGAAATATAACAGCAGCCGAAGATACCTCAAAACTCATTTTCTTCCATCTAAACAATCCAACATGAGTCAAAAAGTTGGTATTACTTTTAAAATATGCTCTGTTCCTCCCCCCCACCCCACCTGCACAGACGCCGCTCGAAACAGGCGCTGTGGTAATTGAAGAAATCTGCGGACACTTCCTCTAACGTTCCCCCTTCCTCCTCCATCCTTCACGGACGCCGGGACTTCTGCCCCTGCTCTCATGGGCTCCCCTGGTACTGCCTTTCGCTCCCTCTCCTCGTGCTGCGTCAGCCAGCTCCTCCTTCCTTCTTGTTTTAATAGCTATCGCCCTCGTATTGTTATGTTTTATTTATTTTATTTAACTGGCTTGTCGTCAGGACAGCAGCACTTCACAGCTGCTGGCCTTCATGTTATATGAAGTGGGCGTAGTGTTCATGAAAGAAAGCCACCAGGACGCTAACATGCCATTGTTCCCCACTCCCCAACATCCATACCTTTTGTATTACTTGCCCTCGTATTTTTATTTATTTTATTTACCAGGATTGTCGTCTGGGATTTGCTAAAGACTTCAATTCCCAGCAACTCTTTTAAGTCCCATGCTGATGATGTCATTTTGCATCTCTGCGGGCTTTTTTTAAAAACAGTTAAAACACAGACAGGCCCGCTCCTCGCTGCACTCTGACCGATCAGGTTGGCAGAGGACTTCTGCAAAGGTACATGGTTTTTATCTTGCCCCACACTATTTTAATTCATGTTCTTCCAGACATACAGTGCTCGGAAAGACTTCCTCCTAGACGTGTTGCTGTACATATTGCGAGGATCCACCCAGGGCCCAGTCAGCTTCATCCCCACTCTATAGTGAAATTCAGAAGTAACTCCTACTTTCTCTAATGGGGAATTATGTTTCTAAGTGCAGAGTGACGGAAATGCTTGGCGTGGTGGAAAAGCTCACAATGCGGGGTCTGTGGATTGGGAGAGCTGCAGAAATACATTGTTTTCTCTTCATTACTTTGTTTTCAATGACTCCTACTGCTTATCTCTCTAAACCACACAGATCCATGGCACACAATTCCAGCGGCGGCTCCTTCGCAATGGCGGAGGAGCGTCACCCCGCTGCCTGGCTCAGAGCCAGAAAATGAAAAATAAAATGTTCTAATCATTTTATTTTTCATTTGCCGGCTTTGACCCAGCTGGAGCAAGGAGGGGTGAGGCATGGGGAGGAGGAGTGCTGTGTGCACTCCGTAAGTGCCCATATGTGTTTGGCCGGCCGTCTCAGGCCAACCGAAACACACATGCGCACTTAGGTTTTTAAAGCCCCGCTGCATTGAACAGCTGGGTTGGAGAAACCCTCACAGACTCCCTGGTTTGAGCGGAGCGTCTTTACAGCCCTCTCAGGCCAATCCCCGTGCTGCTCTCACATGAGAGCAGCGCAGAGATTGCAGGGAGTCCGTGACGCGGCCCCAGTGCTTGATGGGACCAGGAGGGACGAGGCTGAGCGCGATGCGATATTAAACCCCCCCCCCCTCTGCGTCGCCTCCACCCGCCTCACCACCTCTCTATTGTGGCGGCTGCCACTGCACAGTTCAAAACCACACAATTCCATTCCACGCCACATAATTCCATACTGCCCCCTCTCATCTCACAATTCCACTGCCCCCTCACATCCCTCCCTACCTCCTCTCTAAATTGCCTGCTCACACATGCTAGCTTCCTGTACATTCTCATACTGGGTACAAGTCCACCTCTCACCTCCCCCCAGCTGTCCCTCCCACTACTCCCTCTGTCTCTCTCGTACTCTCTCTCACACCACTCTCTCGCTCTCTAACACACTGAATCAGCATTTCTCATATTGGCTCACTTCAGATCTTTCAGCACAGTTTCTTTAACATACTATTTCAAAAATCCTGGACCTCGAGCATACACTCTCCTTCTGTGTCTTCTGCGTACACTAGCGCAGCCTCGTTATGCGTATATAACCTTCTCTCCCCTTCTTTATCTCTTTTTCACACACTGTTTCTGCTTCTCTATCTGGCTTTCATTCACCACTTCATGCACAAACTACCTACCTCTCTCTATCTTCCTTTCTATCTATTCTATACAACTTTCACTTCTATCTGTACTACATGCCACATAATTCCACTCCACAAATACACTACACACCACACAATTCCAAATCAAACCACTTAATTCCACTACAAACAGAATACATCCATTTGACTGCAAACAAAAAAACATGAGTAAAAAATATGTCATTGACAACCGTCAAAAGCTCTAACTTTTGAAAAATGCGAGACCAATTGCATTGCAAATGCTTGGTTTTTTTGTCTTATCAAAATCCATGCATTGTAGAAAGATGGTTATAGAAGCTGGATGTTAGAAGAACTGTACCGATTTTCATTCCATAGATAAAGCTTTGAGGTAAGCACTATAGTTGTTTTCTGCTATGTTTAAGGTAAATGTATATACAGTTTATCTTGTCCTTTGCATGGCCCAGTGCATCAACATACTGCTACTTCCTGAAAAATCAGACTTTGCTTGAATGGCTTAACATCTTCTAAAATGGAAAAGCTGATTAGATGCCATTTATTGAGAATGTACTGTTGTGGTCCCCATGTTTTAGGGGGGCACACCTGCTACATCTCCAAAGCCCCAAGAGGAAAAGTAGATCCCTCGGAAAACACTGTTGGGTGTCTCTCACTCCTCCAGTGTCGCTGTTTTAGATAGGGAGGGTTAAGAGTCAAACAACACTGTCAGAAGATCTCTTATTTGAGGGGGTATAGTGAATACAGTTCTAGGAAGCAGAAGAGACCAACAGTAGCCGGTATTACAATTCTTATTGTTATATATTTTGCATTATTAGTCTGCAGATCATGTATCAGAATGATGATGATTGTTATGAAAAGTCTCAGCAGTCAATTCAAAAGTAAGAACAATTACTACAAAAGCTTTAAACAATTTTAAGCATACATCCTTACTCTGTTAGTCTAATCCTTACCTATTTTGCATGTATGCTTCCAGCCACATTATTATTTGGCTATGTTTTGTTATTATATCTAACTAAGCTCCTCATTTATATATTGTCGGACGGCCCATTGTTTAGCCAGTGCGACGGAGTAAATTACTCCATCACCCTGGTGGAGGGAACGCTTGCCAGATTTATAAATTACTGACAAGCTGGGGGTCATTTATAAAACATTGACAGAAACCACAGTCATGGCGGTTCCTTTCAGTTCCTTTTTAGGTCTCGCCTGAGCTAGCGCACATGCGTAGCTCTGTGAAGCATTTAGTAAGAGCTTTTGAACTCTGAACACACGCTCGTTCAAAACACCAGAGAACACCCGCAATTGGCCTTGTGCATGCGTCTTTCTTAAAAAGACTGCACGCAATTGCTCCAAGACAGGTGATTGTTCCGCCTTCTTTATTCCCTGGCCTAGGGTGCTCGGGAGCAAGCTTTAGCGCGACCATGTGACCTCTTTTTTTGTTTAATTATCAGCATTGGCGCGCAGGGAGGGCAGGCTGCATTCCAGTGTCAGGTTACCATATGGAGCACGTCCTCGCAAAACTGACATCCCAGAGACCAGGGACTCGGGCTCAGCTGTGTAGCAGCATTCCCCACTCTGCCTCATTCCACTTTACTCCGCCTCACTGTTCATTACGGTGCCTCATTCCACCTCATTATGCATTAGGCTCAGCTTTGTAACAGCATCCTTCACTGTGCCTATGGTTCCTTATTTCACCTGTTTATGCCTCACTGACTGATTCCGCCTCACTACGCATTATTCCTGTATAATGCTTACTGTATATACAAATCTGTACAGAGCTTTGAAGCCCACTGGGTAAGTATTGCGCTTTCGAAATTTATAGGCTAATGTGCAGTGGTGCTTCTCCTTTTACCTACTCTAGCTATTAGCAAGGCTCGCAAAGGGGCTGATGTTGCCTGCGGCTCATTGCTAACACTAGGTAGTTTACGGTGGGTCTTGCTCTGTGTTTGCTGTTTCCATTATAATGTCCAATTGTAAACATTACCAGTGCCGTTTTTTGCGCTTTATACTATGTTTAATTTACTGTGAGTGTAAACAGCTTTATCACTGTCCTTGCAAGACTGCCTTCCCCTCACCGCCGCTTCCCCGCAGTTACATTACAATGCTGTTGTTACAAGTGTTACAAGGACACAGACCAGCAGCGCCACTGTGTCCTAAGCCAGACGTAGCATCCCTCCTCTATTCCTCTTCCCCCCGCCGAGCCCACACGCCACATATTTACACTTTACTCAGTGCAACATAAATACACTCAACATAATACCACTCAGTACCACATAATTACACGTCGCATAATTACACTCAATTCAATGCAACATAAATACACTCCACATATTACCACTCAGTGCCATATAATTACACGCCACATAGAACATTGCAAGGGCTACTGTAACTCTAATTTAGAATATTCCTTGTTAGTGCTTTAATTGCATTGTAATGCCTCATTACAAAATTTCAGTAATTGTCACAGAACTGGTGTAATTTATGTGGCCAAATACTCTTGTGGCTTGGGATACGTTGGCACGACGACCACAAGATAAAAACCAGGATCACAGAACATTGTAGCAACATTAGGTGTAAACACACTACTACTAAATACTAAATTGATTCCAAAGACTTGTGGGTTTGCTTAAAGACCTGCACATCTATTGAAGAAATTAAGTCTAAGTTAATTAGTTTAACAATGCTTGTTTGGAGTGCTCCTATAGTGTTACTATACCCACCCACCAGGGTATGTTTTTCCTAGGGCCACATGCCTAGAACAATATTCAACCATAAAACACCAGAGCACATTCGATCATTATTTCTCTAATCCAATACAAAAGTCAACAAGCATTGGCATAGCCAATAGGTCTCGCCTTTAGGACCTTATAAGTGTTTAGCAATGCAACAGTTGCATAACTAAACACTTATAAGGTCCCAAAAGCGAGACCTATTGGCTATGCCAATGCTTGTTTTAACTGCTGCAATCTATTGAAGCCTCACGGAGAACATCAAAGCAGCCGTGCGGCCGCGAAAGTGATCGCGATCAAACATCAAAGCGGCCGCGAAAGTGAAAGTAATCGCGGTAAAGCGTTACGCGCGCGCCCGCGCACATGCACTGTAGGTCTAGGCTGGCCTGGTAGCACTTTTTGGAGCCCTCACAAAATGTCTCGCCAGACCAGCGCATGCGCTGGGTCAGGCGAGACCTAAAAATGAGTAACAATAAAAAAGGAAAATCTTTTTCTGTTTCCCACATAAAAATAGTCTAATTAAACCAATAATAGATTGTCCTCTCAATTAGAAGCCAAGCACATTCCCAAATCAGGTCCTTTTGTTATATTTATTTTCACTTTTCATAAAACGCAGAACAGCAGCAGCCGACGTAGGCTTTGTTGCCGGTCGTTACTCCACAGAAGCGCGAGTTAACATAGTGTACTTATCAAGGTCCTTCTTAAAAAACATCTAAATTGACTGCTCATTTTTTTACATTGGAAAACCATGAAGATGCTATAAGTTTGGTCACACCACGACTACTGCAATAAGTGAGAACAGGGCCCACGCTCTCTTTGTGAGAGAACGTTCCTGAGTTTTCAAACTCAAGACTAAGACTCATTGGCTTAAGTATGACATTCCGTGGTTGTCATTAGAAAATTGCCCTTCCAATGAAAATAGAATGGAGTTTCTAAGTCCCATTCTACAACCGTGAACTCTCTATTACCACTGTCACACCAGCTCTTGATGGGCCGGGTCAATGTGGCTTAACACATGAGTCACATCCTGACTTCCACTGGATGGTCTATTATAGACCAGAAGAATTTCTTCATGGCCTCAGTAGTAGGTCACTCCATAGGCAGATATGGAGTTTACAACTGTCGTTTTTTAACTTCATTTACTACAACAACGTCTGTGAGAGTGCTACTTCCTTTTCACCCCTATGTTGCAACACTTTATTACACTAGTATGCTCACTTTAGTTTGGTAATGGCACATTTCAACTATACAAGCCCACTCAAGTTTTTTTAGGGTATTGTGAAACATTTTTCATTGAAGGCTTTACAATGAGAATCTTTCCAAAAACCCTTTGTTCTGTATCGCAGAGAAAACTACAATTCCCATGATTCCCATATACATCATTCATTGACTCTCCACCCTGCTAAAAAACATTGTCACCCTGACTTTCCCCATTGTAGCATCTTCCCCAGCCCTGGCGCATGCAAATGAATCACGCCACACGAGAGGTGCATTCAAGCATTACTCTATCCTTCAGCATACACTCACACACTGTGCATTACAATATTCCTCATTACCCACACTCTACCACCTCCCTGCATATTACTGAGTTCCTGTTCAGAGTCCACCCAGAACCGCGAGGGTCCTAGTACGTATAACACCCATATGCTGCATCTCCCCCTTTGTTGATTAAAAAGTGGCAAACAGCACAAAAATCACATCTCCTCAATTAGTTGTTTTGAATAGTAAGTGATTCGAGGAGATCAACGCCCATCCTGATCGGGCAACGGCTCAGAAGCTTGAGTCGGGGCTAGGTGTTTAAAATGTGATATGTATCGAGTGATGGATTGTCCTGGACGATGTGTTGTCACCATGTGTCCCTTGCATGCCACAACCTGTAAAGGATCAACGACAAAAGGAGTGTCTGTTTTCTGTTTTTGTCCCTGTTTAACCAGTTCCCAGTCTCCTTTGTCAAAGACTGTCTCCTGGGCATTGCGACGCTGGATCTGCATTTGTTTTTATTTTCTGAGTCGGTCGGTATCTCAAACTTGGTCAGTATTCACTGATCGAACCGGGGTCCATTGAGGTAGTTTTGTTCTGATGGCTGGACTCTCACCAGTTATGGAGTGATGATTGATCGATAGACCACAAGGACCTGGCACATGACTTGGTTCATGGCAGTTCCCTCCATGGGCGCTCGTTGAATGACCCTGTTGAGGGTGCCCATGAATTGTTCAACTACACCATTGACTTGGAGCCAGAGGGGTGTACTCTTGGTGTTTGACGTTGAATTGAATGAGAAGTTCTTTGAATTCTTTGGTATTGAGGGGCGGGCCATTATTGGATTTGAGGATTTTGAGGATGCCCCACGTTGCAAAGATATCAAGTTGTTCTATGACTTTGTCGAAGATAGGTCTTCCACCAAAGGAAAACTTGAATATTCGTAATAACTACCATGAGATGGTGTCCATTTTCTTACGACCCAAAGAAGTCAACTGCTACTCTCTCCCAGGCATGGGCAGGAAGGTCAGACATTGTCACTGGGTGCTGCTTCACCTTGAGGGACAAACAGTTGCAAATGTGCACACCTTCAACTCCTTCTCGACTCGTTCATCAAGCTGAGATAACCACACTGTATCTCACAGGGCTCTTTCGGAGGCTACAATACCACTGTGTCCTTCATAGGCCAGCTCGATGACCCGCTGTCTTAGGCTTTCAGGTATGACGATTCTCGAGCCTCTTAGTATTACACCTTCTTGGATGACTGTTATGTCATCCTGTACATTTAATCTTTGGAATTTAATGTCATCAGCAAGGGATCAGGTACTTCATCTCAATGATTGTATTGCAGTAAGTTTTTTGATAATTATCATGTCTTTATCAGTACTGTTGGTAGTACTGGTGGTGTCACGCTGACAGAGCCACTGGTGTGCTGGATCTCACAATAAAGTTGAGATATGCTTCAGCTGTCCTGGATGTCGAACTGTGACGATGTAGCGGCACTTGTGAAAAGTAATCTGCTGAGTTTTTATCCTTTCCCGGTTTGTACACAATCTCATAGTCATACTCTTGCAGAGGGCACCTTAGCCTTCGGGTTGTGATCTGTGAGGACAATGAATCGTTTTCCGTAGAGGAATACATGAAAATGTTCGCAGACCCACACTACAGTCAGTCTCTCTCTCTCCGGCTAAGAGTAGGCACGTTCCGTTTCAGACAGACCTCGACTGGAATAGGCCACAATGTGTCTCTGAGCATTCAAATGGCAGTTGTGTTTAGCAAGTATTGCCCGAACCTCACCGGGCTCGCATCAACCGTTATTTCAGTATGTAACTTAGAGTCGAAGTAGGCCATTTCTGTTGCATTCTTAATCGCATGTTTAATGTCTCTGGTCTGGTCGCACTCTGGAGACACTGAAATTATACATTTCGCTTGGTCCAGTCTCTCGATGGGGCACTCACTGTAGCAAAGTTGCGGATATATTTTGAACAATAACTGGACATGGCTAGAAAGGATCGCAGCATGGTAAAATCCGGGGGTGAGGGCAGAGGGGGTGCATGTGGATGACAGTGCATATCTCTTTTCCGGGTCTGGAGTCATTCCTCCATCAGAGAACATGTGCCCAAAAATCTGGAGGTTAGTTTTGTGAAACTCACACTGTGCTGCATTCCGAATGAGCCCTGCATAAGCAAGTAACTGGCACACTTGGGTATGGGCTCTGTTGTGTTTTTTCTGGGTTTTCCCAAAAACCGACATGTCATCACTGTACTTGAGAGCATGTGTAGCAGGTTGGATTACTCGTCGAATATTATCCTGAAATATAACAGCAGCCGAAGATACCTCAAAACTCATTTTCTTCCATCTAAACAATCCAACATGAGTCAAAAAGTTGGTATTACTTTTAAAATATGCTCTGTTCCTCCCCCCCACCCCACCTGCACAGACGCCGCTCGAAACAGGCGCTGTGGTAATTGAAGAAATCTGCGGACACTTCCTCTAACGTTCCCCCTTCCTCCTCCATCCTTCACGGACGCCGGGACTTCTGCCCCTGCTCTCATGGGCTCCCCTGGTACTGCCTTTCGCTCCCTCTCCTCGTGCTGCGTCAGCCAGCTCCTCCTTCCTTCTTGTTTTAATAGCTATCGCCCTCGTATTGTTATGTTTTATTTATTTTATTTAACTGGCTTGTCGTCAGGACAGCAGCACTTCACAGCTGCTGGCCTTCATGTTATATGAAGTGGGCGTAGTGTTCATGAAAGAAAGCCACCAGGACGCTAACATGCCATTGTTCCCCACTCCCCAACATCCATACCTTTTGTATTACTTGCCCTCGTATTTTTATTTATTTTATTTACCAGGATTGTCGTCTGGGATTTGCTAAAGACTTCAATTCCCAGCAACTCTTTTAAGTCCCATGCTGATGATGTCATTTTGCATCTCTGCGGGCTTTTTTTAAAAACAGTTAAAACACAGACAGGCCCGCTCCTCGCTGCACTCTGACCGATCAGGTTGGCAGAGGACTTCTGCAAAGGTACATGGTTTTTATCTTGCCCCACACTATTTTAATTCATGTTCTTCCAGACATACAGTGCTCGGAAAGACTTCCTCCTAGACGTGTTGCTGTACATATTGCGAGGATCCACCCAGGGCCCAGTCAGCTTCATCCCCACTCTATAGTGAAATTCAGAAGTAACTCCTACTTTCTCTAATGGGGAATTATGTTTCTAAGTGCAGAGTGACGGAAATGCTTGGCGTGGTGGAAAAGCTCACAATGCGGGGTCTGTGGATTGGGAGAGCTGCAGAAATACATTGTTTTCTCTTCATTACTTTGTTTTCAATGACTCCTACTGCTTATCTCTCTAAACCACACAGATCCATGGCACACAATTCCAGCGGCGGCTCCTTCGCAATGGCGGAGGAGCGTCACCCCGCTGCCTGGCTCAGAGCCAGAAAATGAAAAATAAAATGTTCTAATCATTTTATTTTTCATTTGCCGGCTTTGACCCAGCTGGAGCAAGGAGGGGTGAGGCATGGGGAGGAGGAGTGCTGTGTGCACTCCGTAAGTGCCCATATGTGTTTGGCCGGCCGTCTCAGGCCAACCGAAACACACATGCGCACTTAGGTTTTTAAAGCCCCGCTGCATTGAACAGCTGGGTTGGAGAAACCCTCACAGACTCCCTGGTTTGAGCGGAGCGTCTTTACAGCCCTCTCAGGCCAATCCCCGTGCTGCTCTCACATGAGAGCAGCGCAGAGATTGCAGGGAGTCCGTGACGCGGCCCCAGTGCTTGATGGGACCAGGAGGGACGAGGCTGAGCGCGATGCGATATTAAACCCCCCCCCTCTGCGTCGCCTCCACCCGCCTCACCACCTCTCTATTGTGGCGGCTGCCACTGCACAGTTCAAAACCACACAATTCCATTCCACGCCACATAATTCCATACTGCCCCCTCTCATCTCACAATTCCACTGCCCCCTCACATCCCTCCCTACCTCCTCTCTAAATTGCCTGCTCACACATGCTAGCTTCCTGTACATTCTCATACTGGGTACAAGTCCACCTCTCACCTCCCCCCCAGCTGTCCCTCCCACTACTCCCTCTGTCTCTCTCGTACTCTCTCTCACACCACTCTCTCGCTCTCTAACACACTGAATCAGCATTTCTCATATTAGCTCACTTCAGATCTTTCAGCACAGTTTCTTTAACATACTATTTCAAAAATCCTGGACCTCGAGCATACACTCTCCTTCTGTGTCTTCTGCGTACACTAGCGCAGCCTCGTTATGCGTATATAACCTTCTCTCCCCTTCTTTATCTCTTTTTCACACACTGTTTCTGCTTCTCTATCTGGCTTTCATTCACCACTTCATGCACAAACTACCTACCTCTCTCTATCTTCCTTTCTATCTATTCTATACAACTTTCACTTCTATCTGTACTACATGCCACATAATTCCACTCCACAAATACACTACACACCACACAATCCCAAATCAAACCACTTAATTCCACTACAAACAGAATACATCCATTTGACTGCAAACAAAAAAACATGAGTAAAAAATATGTCATTGACAACCGTCAAAAGCTCTAACTTTTGAAAAATGCGAGACCAATTGCATTGCAAATGCTTGGTTTTTTTGTCTTATCAAAATCCATGCATTGTAGAAAGATGGTTATAGAAGCTGGATGTTAGAAGAACTGTACCGATTTTCATTCCATAGATAAAGCTTTGAGGTAAGCACTATAGTTGTTTTCTGCTATGTTTAAGGTAAATGTATATACAGTTTATCTTGTCCTTTGCATGGCCCAGTGCATCAACATACTGCTACTTCCTGAAAAATCAGACTTTGCTTGAATGGCTTAACATCTTCTAAAATGGAAAAGCTGATTAGATGCCATTTATTGAGAATGTACTGTTGTGGTCCCCATGTTTTAGGGGGGCACACCTGCTACATCTCCAAAGCCCCAAGAGGAAAAGTAGATCCCTCGGAAAACACTGTTGGGTGTCTCTCACTCCTCCAGTGTCGCTGTTTTAGATAGGGAGGGTTAAGAGTCAAACAACACTGTCAGAAGATCTCTTATTTGAGGGGGTATAGTGAATACAGTTCTAGGAAGCAGAAGAGACCAACAGTAGCCGGTATTACAATTCTTATTGTTATATATTTTGCATTATTAGTCTGCAGATCATGTATCAGAATGATGATGATTGTTATGAAAAGTCTCAGCAGTCAATTCAAAAGTAAGAACAATTACTACAAAAGCTTTAAACAATTTTAAGCATACATCCTTACTCTGTTAGTCTAATCCTTACCTATTTTGCATGTATGCTTCCAGCCACATTATTATTTGGCTATGTTTTGTTATTATATCTAACTAAGCTCCTCATTTATATATTGTCGGACGGCCCATTGTTTAGCCAGTGCGACGGAGTAAATTACTCCATCACCCTGGTGGAGGGAACGCTTGCCAGATTTATAAATTACTGACAAGCTGGGGGTCATTTATAAAACATTGACAGAAACCACAGTCATGGCGGTTCCTTTCAGTTCCTTTTTAGGTCTCGCCTGAGCTAGCGCACATGCGTAGCTCTGTGAAGCATTTAGTAAGAGCTTTTGAACTCTGAACACACGCTCGTTCAAAACACCAGAGAACACCCGCAATTGGCCTTGTGCATGCGTCTTTCTTAAAAAGACTGCACGCAATTGCTCCAAGACAGGTGATTGTTCCGCCTTCTTTATTCCCTGGCCTAGGGTGCTCGGGAGCAAGCTTTAGCGCGACCATGTGACCTCTTTTTTTGTTTAATTATCAGCATTGGCGCGCAGGGAGGGCAGGCTGCATTCCAGTGTCAGGTTACCATATGGAGCACGTCCTCGCAAAACTGACATCCCAGAGACCAGGGACTCGGGCTCAGCTGTGTAGCAGCATTCCCCACTCTGCCTCATTCCACTTTACTCCGCCTCACTGTTCATTACGGTGCCTCATTCCACCTCATTATGCATTAGGCTCAGCTTTGTAACAGCATCCTTCACTGTGCCTATGGTTCCTTATTTCACCTGTTTATGCCTCACTGACTGATTCCGCCTCACTACGCATTATTCCTGTATAATGCTTACTGTATATACAAATCTGTACAGAGCTTTGAAGCCCACTGGGTAAGTATTGCGCTTTCGAAATTTATAGGCTAATGTGCAGTGGTGCTTCTCCTTTTACCTACTCTAGCTATTAGCAAGGCTCGCAAAGGGGCTGATGTTGCCTGCGGCTCATTGCTAACACTAGGTAGTTTACGGTGGGTCTTGCTCTGTGTTTGCTGTTTCCATTATAATGTCCAATTGTAAACATTACCAGTGCCGTTTTTTGCGCTTTATACTATGTTTAATTTACTGTGAGTGTAAACAGCTTTATCACTGTCCTTGCAAGACTGCCTTCCCCTCACCGCCGCTTCCCCGCAGTTACATTACAATGCTGTTGTTACAAGTGTTACAAGGACACAGACCAGCAGCGCCACTGTGTCCTAAGCCAGACGTAGCATCCCTCCTCTATTCCTCTTCCCCCCGCCGAGCCCACACGCCACATATTTACACTTTACTCAGTGCAACATAAATACACTCAACATAATACCACTCAGTACCACATAATTACACGTCGCATAATTACACTCAATTCAATGCAACATAAATACACTCCACATATTACCACTCAGTGCCATATAATTACACGCCACATACTTACACCCTACTCACTACAACATAAATACACTCCACATAATACCACACAGTGCCAATTATATGCTACATAATTACACTGCACTCAATGCAACATACACTCCAAATAATACCACTCAGTGTCACATAATTACACGCCACATAATTACACTCTACTGAATGCAACATACATTCCACACAATACCACTCAGTGCCACCTAATTATATGCTATATAATTGCACTGCACTCAATGCAACATACACTCCAAATAATACCACTCAGTGCCACATAATTACACTCTACTGAATACAACATAAATACACTCCACATAATACCACTCAGTAACAAAATCACACGTCACAATTGCACTTTATTCAATGCAACATAGATACACTCCACATAATACCACTCAGTGCCACATAATTACATACCACATAATTACTCTACTCAATGCAACATACACTCCACATAATACCACTCAGTGCCATATAATTACATGCCACTTACTTACTCTCTACTCAATGCAACATAAATACACTCCACATAATACCACACAGTGCCACATAATTATATGGTACATAATTACACTGCACTCAATGCAACTTACACTCGAAATACCACTCAGTGCCACATAATTACACACCACATAATTACACTACTGAATGCAACATACACTCCACACAATACCACTCAGTGCCACATAATTATTTGCTACATTATTACACTGCACTCAATGCAACATACACTCCAAATAATACCATCCAGTGCCACATAATTATACGCCACATAATTACACTCTACTCAATGCAACATAGATACACTCCACATAATACCACTTGGTGCCATAAAATTACACGCCAAATACTTACACTATACTCAATACAACATAAATACACTCCACATAATACCACACAGTGCCACATAATTATATGCTACATAATTACACTGCACTCAATGCAATATACATTTCAAATACCACTCAGTGCCACATAATTACAGACCACATATTTACACTCTACTGAATGCAACATACACTCCACACAATACCACTCAATGCCACATAATTATATGCTACATAATTGCACTCAATGCAACATACACTCCAAATAATACCACTCAGTGCCACATAATTACACGCCACATAATTATACTCTACTGAATACAACATGCACTCCCCATAATACCACTCAGTACCACATAATTACATGCCACATAATTGCACTCTACTGAATGCAACATACACTCCACACAATACCACTCAGTGCCACATAATTATATGCTACATAATTACACTGCACTCAATGCAACATAAATACACTCCACATAATACCACACAGTGCCACATAATTATATGCTACATAATTACACTGCACTCAATGCAATATACACTCCAAATAATATCACTCAGTGCCACATAATTACACACCACATACTTACACTCTATTCAATGCTACATAAATACACTCATAATACCACCAGTGCCACATAATTACACTCTACTCAATGAAACATAAGTACACTCCATATAATACCACTCAGTGCCACATAATTACATGACACATATTTACACTCTGCTCAATGCAACATAAATAGACTCAACATAACACCACTCAGTACCACATAACTGCACGTCACATAATTACACTCTATTCAATGCAACATAAATACACTCTACATAATACCACTGTGGCACATAATTATACGCCACAATTACACTCTACTCAATGCAAAAAATACACCCCACATACCACTCAGTACCACATAATTACAAGCCACATAATTAAACTCTATTCAATGCAACATAAATACACTCCACATATTACCACTCAGTGCCACATAATTACACGCCACATAATAATACTCAACTCAATGCAACATAAATTACATGGCACATATTTACACTCTACTCAATGCAACATAAATAGACAACATAATACCACTCAGTACCACATAATTACACGTCACATAATTAGACTATATTCAATGCAACATAAATACACTCCACATATTACCACTCAGTGCCACATAATTACACGCCACATAATAATACTCAACTCAATGCAACATAAATTACATGGCACATATTTACACTCTACTCAATGCAACATAAATAGACAACATAATACCACTCAGTACCACATAATTACACGCCACATAATTGCACTCTACACAATGCAACATAAATACACTCCACATTAATGCACTTTATACCACATACTACCAATCAACATAAATGCACTCCACACCATGACACAATTTCACTAAGCATAATTTCACTCAACACCACAGTTCCAGGCCAGACAATTCAGCTCCATACATTTCCAATACACACCGCATAATTACACACCAAACAACCTATTTCAACTCCACAATCCACAGCTAACCTCCAAACCACAGCATATAGTGTCACCACCTGAGCACCAAACATCATTCACCACCACCATTTTGCATCAGAGCACCACCCAAGCATCACGTCAGTCTGCCCTTGGAATCTGGCATCAGTTGATTCTCCCCTAGTGTCCGTCCGCTGCTTGTGTTCTAACTAAATTACTGTTTTCCAAACTCCACTCCCCCGTTATTTATTTCCCGCTCCCCCATAACAAAAAAAATTATAACAAACATGCATGAGAACAGGCAGGAAGAAGTTGCCAGCAGTCCAAGTACAAAAAAACTAGAAGACATTTTTTATGTTTAAAATCTTTTTTAATCAGGTTTTTCAGTTGTATATAATGTCGTCTTCGTTTGTATAAAGGTAACAAAAATGCTTAATACTTTTTATTATTACTTTTCAACATAATGCACAGCAGCCACAATGCTCTACAACATAGCCAAAAGTTCTGGCTAAACACATAAGGTCCCAAAGGTGAGACCTATTGGCTATGCCTATGCTTGTTCTGTTTGGTACAGGACTCCATCCGTGGGACAGAGCCCTGCACTAAACGGGTTTTTTGTTTTTATTTTCAAAAAGAAAATCCCGAAATAGATTGAAAACTACAATGCCCCCTACACCATGTGAGTCCTTACCTATGGCAGGGGAGCATTAAGCCGTTTTTTCTGTCCCTTACCGCCAGGGTTTTCTTTGCGGTGATGGGCAGAGACAACAGACCTGTCATTCCGCCCATATAAATTAGGGCGGAATGACAGGTCAGTCTCCAACATCCCTTACTCGACAGGGCAGTAGGAGGGTGGGGAAAGTGAATAAATCACATCGGAGACGGAGTAATCTCTACAGCGATTAATCCTAAAGTCCACTCGCATTTAAATTCGGCAGGTGTGTCACAATCTTGGCGGTAAGGATACTCCATCGCCATTGAGATTGAGTATCCTTACTGCCAACAATTGAATCAGCCCCTGAGTTCTGTTATGCCAAAGCCAAGCAAGTTTGCCTGCATGTGTTACAAAACTGTTGTATCTGCAGTTGCATAGTAGTTCTTCGGCATATCCCATCAGTAACAAGTCCCAGCGTGTGCTGCCTCTCCCTAATTCTGTCACCCTTTTACAACTTTGCCTACCATGATTCCTTATGGAGAGGGGAGGGGGCACTCCTGCACAGCTCTTATGTTGCTGCTTCAAAACATGTCCCTTTTGCAGAACTGTATGGAAGGCACCATTTCTGCTCCTGCCCAAGACTGATCCATACAAGGTTGGAAAAGCGTAATCACTACACATAGCTCTGCAGATTTCTAAGAGCAGAAAGTTCTGTTTTGTTAATGCGATTAAGGTCAAAATGCAGTATTGAATCTAATATGGTGATCAAGTACATATTTGTTAGCATTATAAGTGAAACAGTTAGCATTCTAAACCTAAGCCTCGCACATGCATGCTCTAAGAAATTAGTGCACTCAAGTGGAATACAGTCCGGCTTAGCTTGTATGTAACACGTGTTTCCAGGGAAGCTTTGCCACACACTTCAGTACCTTAACCTGAAACCTTTAAGGTTTACAAGTAGTTCTGTTCATTGAAACATCGAGTGAAGTCCTATTTAGCAGAGAAACCCTCGTCATTTCTTTTTTTTAGATATTTTCAGAGTTACTGTTTTCCACTTCCCTAGATCTAGTAATGCTTGTGTTAATTTCAGTTTGTTGATTTAACATTCAATGGATTTTAAAAAGCTACACTTTTTGTTGAGCTGCGATGAAGAATAGACGAAGGAGCTACTGCATTAACATTTAAACTGATCTTCCTGCTCCTTGCTAAGGTAAATACACCTTTGTTGTCTCTCGTTTATTGATGTAAACAGAGGTAAGTTGGCTCGCATGTAATCCAAATAGATGGCTTGGGTGTAAGCATGCCAAAAACCCCATTAACTTTCTTGAGCTCCATAAGTATCGTTTGAAATAAAAAGGGACGTGTCAGATTTCTTTCTTCTGTGGACTGTCAGGACTCCATGTATTGTAGTGAGGAAATGGGGTTAACAGCAGACATTGCTAAGTTAGCATGAGTAGTATACGCTTGGCTGCCATTCTGCCGCTTTTGCACACGACACTACATGGCTCTGTTCTCGTGAAATACTTTGCTGGCGCTGCTTCACATGAGAACTGTCTACCTTTCACATATCCAGCGGGGCACCGCGATCTCTGTCTGTACAGCCTGTTCAAGGTCGAATAACAATGTATGCTGTTGATTCACTTTGGCTGATCCCACCCACATAGACATAACATGAAGCACAGCGGCCCAACTGAAACTCGGTTGCATTTAATATGGCATTACATGCATGAGAAGGCACTTGGAGAAAACCTTTCCAACATTGAAGAGCTGTGCTGATCCTGAGATGTAATTCACTGCATCTGATATCGTAGGTATGGGGTCTCGCTGACAAAGCCCAGAGGTCTTCTATAATTATTCTAAACTAGCTCATGAGCATGGGGAGGGTGGTAAAAAGAGCTATAGTCCTGTTTCCGCTGTCATTATAATATTATTTCCTCTTTTGTGCCTTATGGAATTGTAACAATGCTAATTATATTGTTTTTATGCATTATGCTGCTCATATTGGCTAGAGTACTGCATCTTAGAGCACGTTAGTTAAAAATAAACATTTTAAATTATACAGTGTGTCTGTTTACTCACGTTGTGGACAAGTATGAGTGTGAACGAAAGAGTGTTCTAGTTTCCCACTATTCCTGAGAGTTTACTAAGTCGCATGTTCTAGGTTGTCTAATCATTGGTAGCTTCGCTGTAGTACGGAGAACGAATGAGACACTAATGCTAGTCGGATTGGGGTTCTTGGCACTGAGGTGGCTTTTTTGGTACACAACAATACACCGAGGTCCTGGTTTCCTGCGCATAGTTCTGTGCATGAGCAGAATCCCTGCAACATGGCGCCCTTAACGTTTGGTACTTATTTGCGAGACGCTTTAGTAGTGCTTCTACTTGTCCACAATACCCTCACTCCTGTTTTCCGGTAAACCATGGTGACGGCATAACCTACCTGTATTAATAATTTATAGGTCCTTTTGATGCTTGATAATATAAAAAGGGTTTCTCATTCATATGAATTATGAACCTATTGCGCAGCCACGCTTTTAAGTTGTTTTCCTTTTCTTAGTCCTTATGGCTGATGTCGATATTGCGGCGCATAGCCGCACCCCGGTCCGTCAACATTTGGCGGCATATGGAGTGCCAGACGCTGGTATCGCACTAATCTTTGTGGTTGGAGCCGATCCGGCTTTCCACTTTGAGGTATTTTACTCTTGGGTAACGTTTCCGGCAGTGACCGGTGATGATAATTTGTTCCATACATACACTCCCACTGCAGTACCTGTAGCGTATCGGCCATATACGACTCTCGAAGTTCCGATTTCGGCATGGCAACACCGTATTTGGTTTAATGGTGCCCTCCCCCACACCGTAACTCCGGTCCGGTTAGGTCCTTTGACCATTCCAGGGGCCACTTGGCCAGTTGTGGCCGGGTAGACACCACATCCACATTATCTAGCAGCCACTGTAGCCGAATTGCGTGTTTTGCACAACTCCTTGATTGAGGTGCATAGGACTCTAATACAATACGTTTCCCGCAATCTCCAGATGGGAGCACCTGGGGTTGCGGCGCAACCATCTGGCCCAGCCGGGATGTCCATTAGTCCCGTTATGGTTAATTCGGTTATGGGCAAGCGACCACAGAATAAGGATGATTTACCTTACTGGCTTGCTGACAAATTTGACCAGCTGGAAGCGGTATTTCCTAATACCAATCCTGTGGAGAAACACAGGATTTTAACGATAAGTTTGCAGAAAGACTTAGTTCCAGAGGTAACCGATTGTGAGAATTGGAATAAGGTGTTCGCAGCAGTGTATGCGATGTGTTTTGGCACACCTTCTATGAGTGTGCTACCCTCCGTGATTAAGCGTGTTCAGGATGAGCTGGGACGTGGCAGTTGAGCTGGGAATAAGGTTTGTCGGAGTGTTTGACGTAGTTGCTGATCTCAGACTTGTGAACGTCAAGGGGGATGCAGTTAATTTTCAAGTGTCTAATGCTTTGCCTTTGTCCCGGAAGAAGAAAAACCCAGAGATTAACCAAAAAGTATTGCAGATGCCTATAAGGCCATTGGATGCAATAGTTTGGGTTTTAAGCCTTTTGCCAAAATAACGGCACAACAGCAAACTCAGACGGTGCAGTCTAATAAAGACAACCATCCAATTTTTCCTAAAAAGCATTGGAAAAATAAAAAACAGGCGAAGCAACAGCAGAAACAGGGGTCACGTGCAGCGTCACCGGCACCTGAACCCTCTGAGCGCACTTATGATTTGCGCGGCCACGCGAAAATTAAGTCTCCTGACAGGTTTCAGGTCCCTGACCAGCGTTCTCCTCGTTCATCACAGGAAACATCAGGCTCACATTCTGGTGGAGGTGATCGCCAGGATCGCGGCAGAGGTTGAGGTGCCCCGCAATGATGCGAGCAACCTCGTCAAACTGACGGTAAAGGAAAGCAGGAAGATTTTCCTCGTCCACGCCCTCCGTTTCAGAAAAAGAAAGTTGCTGCTTTAACAGCGAGATATGCCACGGATGGTGAGAACCCACCTTCGGAATCTAACTTGGGCAGTAACGCTGCTAGACAGCTCAGCGGAGGTTTCCATAGTGCCGCAAGCAGTGCGTCCATTTCTGGAGGCGACGGCAACTGACACTTTCATCACAGTAGAAACTACTGACACCCCAGTGGCTCCCCCTGATAGATTATATGAAATAGTACTTGAAGGTGATATACAACGTGTTATTAAAGAGATTATTTGGGGAAATCTGACTTCTTCGTATGACATCTTGTTAGCTGAGGCAGACTGGCCCCCGCCTTTTGTTTTAGCCGCTCCGAGGGGGTAGGAGGTAATCCTCCCTAGTTTTTCACACAACGTAGCCAAGGAGCAAGCAATGGCTTTTGCAGAAGAGTGGGCTTTGGTGCTTGCACCGGCTCTGTACCGTACTCGGGTGGGCTGGGATAAGACCTATCCGCCTTATGAGATATCATTGAGGTCTATGCCACAGCCACAACCCCAATAGCCACACCGGCGGGAAGCAAAAGCTCCCGTTTCTGAAATTCTTGAACAATTGGAGTATCAAGGAGTAATTGAGACGTGTGTCACCGATGAATAACCCTCTTTTTACAGTAACCAAACCAGATGGGTCGTACCGCTTAGTTTTAGATTACCGACATTTGAACTCTCATTGTCATAACTGTGCGGTTCAGAATACCCACAGCTCAGGACTTGTAGACCGTCTTGTGCGTAAAAAATATAAAACTACACTTTACATTTCCAATGGATTTTTTAGCCACAATCGGTCCTCTTTAAGTAGTCCATGGACAGTCTTCACCCTGGGCGGTAAACAAAAACAATTTACAAGATTGGCCATGGGCTACTGTTGGAAACCGGGCAACCGGGTTAGCAGTCACCAGGTTCCCAGCACAAGGGTAGCCTGGCTCGAGCGGTTGGGGTCAGGCACCGTGTTAAGCGTACGTCACACCCTCACAATAACCATGCGTTCATCCGTTCCAAAAACGACACTACACCGTAAAAATAATGCCAGTCAAATTGAAAATATATATGTCTTTATCTTATTTTCTCTTAGTTGCAGGTTTCATTACATAAATACAAGACAATAAGATTCTCCTTGAAAGTGCAGGTCAAATAAATAATACTACATTGGAATTTCAATAAATAGGTTCAGGTCATAAATAAGCAAGGAATAAATAGATGTGCAATAATTACAGATGGCAAATAAATACAGTCAGACAATAAATATAGTGCAGGAATAAATTAGTGGATGACAATAAATAAAGCACTTCCAATAAATAAAGTAAAACAATCAATGACAGTGACAATGCAAATCATTTACCTGAGGTCACTTGGTCTTACTTTGCCCATACACAACTTAAGGACACTTGGATGGCATGGGGGGTGTCCCACCTAGGTTGGTCAAGGCTGGGGCCTACCCTGAGGCAGAACAAGAGTAATCTAAAGATCTGGCCCTCCAAACCACACAGCTCTTTATGTAGGTCACTGTACCAGTCTAAGTTCACCCCTGGCACTCTCAGGTTGGTTCTAGCACCCCTTTAGCCCCTAGAATGGTCTTTTAGGGCTCCACAGGGCCTTAGACGCCTCCTCTACCACTTACTGTCCTTTTTAAGATGATCGGCTCCACTCGGCACCGTGTCGACGCCGTGAGGCGGCTCCGGTTCGATGTCGCTGGACGGTCTCGACTCGATGTCGCTGGGCGGTCTCGACTCGATGTCGCTGGGCGGTCTCGACTCGATGTCGCTGGGCGGTCTCGACTCGATGTCGCTGGGCGGCCTCGGCTCGATGTCGCTGGACGGCCTCGGCTCGATGTCGCTGGACGGCCTCGGCTCGATGTCGCTGGACGGCCTCGTCTCGATGTCGCTGGACGGCCTCGTCTCGATGTCGCCGGACGGCCTCGTCTCGATGTCGCCTTCCGGCGTCACAGGGACTCGGACTCCCCACTTCCTGGTGTCTCCGGAGTGCGATCTCCACTCCCGACCTCCGGCGCGCTTCACCTCGGTTTCCGGCGACTCCGGTGGGCGGACTTCACTCCCCCGTCGACGCCTCACCTCGACCTCAGGTGACTCCCGACTCGACCTCCGTCGGCGCCCTCACCTCGACCTCGGGTGACTCTCCACTCGACCTCCGGTGTCTCTCCACGACCTCCGTCGGCGCCCTCACTCGACCTCTGGCGGCTCCGGGTACGACGTCTGCTTTCTGTCAGCGCCGCTTCTCGACCTCAGGCCCCAGGTCTCCAGGCTTCTCGACGTCAGGACTCCAGGAGGACACTGCTGAACAGGTCAGGAACTTGCTGTTCTTCTTCTTTAAGGCCTGTTCCAACTTTTTAGTCCTTTAAGATGGTTCTTCTGGTCTTGGTCCCACACAGGGCTTTAGGCTGGGCTTGGTCAGTAGGGACTAGCATCAAGGGTGGGTTTCTGGACCCCACTCCAAGCACTGGTTTCCACCCCTGCTGCCTTACTCCGACCTCCTTCTATATCTGTCCTCTCTCTTCTCCAGTCAGTTGCCAACTGCCACTCTGAGATGGCCTCCCAACATTCTAAACTGTCTCTCACTGTCACAGGGTTCCAGAATGTTACGGAAGGTTCTAGAAATCTCCAGTGGGTTCTGATGATGTCACAGGTGACAATGGGTGGCCACCATTTTGTGTCTCAGGCCCTCAGACAGAAGTTCCAGGGGTAGGGAAAATGGCTCCCTGATCCTGCATCAACACTAAAAAGTCTGGTGGTTCCAAAAAAGGAAAAATTATAATAGGGTTTGAGGCAAAAGTGGGACAAAATAAATAATGATGAGGAGGGACCACCCAAAGGGCTGACAGGTCTAACAGCTACAAAAACTGTTCTGCTGTTGCTGGGGGTCCTTGACCTGTGTGTAGCCGCCATCCGCCACCAGCTCATTCCCTCTCGCCGTTGCAGCCGGTAACCGAGCAGCGGTCGAGAGGAGGAACAACTACACCTCCCAGCCTGCCCTGCTTCCCACATCGCCGTCACCGCGCCCGGAGGCGCAATAAAACTGCGACAGGCTCGGTGGAGCGGGTGTTCTGCTGTTGCTGGGGGCCCTTGACCTGTGTGTAGCCGCCATCCGCCACCAGCTCATTCCCTCTCGCCGTTGCAGCCGGTAACCGAGCGGCGGTCGAGTGGAGGAACAACTACACCTCCCAGCCTGCCCTGCTTCCCACATCGCCGTCACCGCACCCGGAGGCGCAATAAAACCGCGACAGGCCCCGCGTCGCGGGATCGCGCGCGGGTCGCGCCGGGCGAAGCCCGGGCAAAGGGCGGGCCGTCTGTGGCCGTCAGGGGCCAGAGGAGGCCGGGCCGGGCCATCTCCCTTGGTGTTCCTGTATAATAATTGCCTCCAGGATCTAAACACAGTATTTGCATCGACCCTTGGCGTCTGTGGCCGCGGCAGGCTAGAGCACTTCAACCATCCACGCCTGCGACGCTACTGACGCCTACGAAGGATTATCACCGTAAAGTACGTTTCCTGCCATCCCGTTTGGGTTCGGTCACACCTTCCCTCTACGAAGCGAGGTGAGGTGAGTGAATACTTTAATTATGGGGAAACGTTCTGCTATTTCATCTGCTCAGGGCCCTAGAGTTTCTCCTATCATCTCGTCGTCTTTGGAAAGCATGCTTGAAAATGCTTTCATGCTGGTTACATCTGAAATCGAAGACACGGAACGAAGATTATCTCTGGGCCACATTGCATTGTCTCCATCCACGCTCTGTGACCCTGATAATGATGATTCTACAACCCCTGTGTCATTAACACCAAATATAATAGTCATTAATCCCACCCACCATGAGAATCTACCTGGGGCTCCAGGGGCCAACAAGAACGCTATTGTCTCTGTTGAAATAGCCGACTCCCAGCAGGGAACTGAAGCTGCCCCCCATCTCGTTAATCCGGCCTCAAATCCAAAGACTATCGGGGGAAAAGGAAGAGAAGTAACATCAAAGTGCCTACAGGCAAGAAGAAACAACCTCCTCGTAACAACAAAACTCAACCAACCCCCCAGAGTATGTGGCTACGAGGGAAAACTACAGCAAATGGGGGGATGGTCGTCGCAAGTACACAATCATACGGCCCTACCAACAGTACTGTAGCCTTGATTACCACTACAGCAGAAATCAATTCCTCATGCACACAAACTGAGCCAACATATGTAAATAATATGTTGGGAAGGTCAAACGAGAATTTAATTGACACTATTGTGGATTCCACTTTTAAGCAACTGAAAAGTCTAATGGACAAACAGTTTAATCTTATTTTTAAACGTTTGGATAGATTAGAAAGCCTAGTAAAGAAAGAAGACACCAAAAGGAAAGGGACCATTATCATCGATCAAATCAGGGGCGAACGGTTATTAAAAGATATGGAGGCTAGTAATAAGGGCATTATAGGGGGATGTGGCAAATGTACTATACCTAGTGCAGAAAATATATGTGTGAAGTGCGATGGCAATAAGGAGAGCTTGTCGCGCAACCCCACGTTGAGCACTTCGGTCAGTACACTACCCTTGCCAAAAGTACCTGTGGCTAATATATCTTCTGGCTATACCCCATAGCAAACAACAGCCCCTCCTACTTCCCATGAGACAGCACCCATAAAACCAACGTTAAATCCTAACAATGAGTCTACTCCTGTCACTCGGGCCAAAAAACACGCTGCAGCAGTACTCAACCTGCCGCCAGAAGCATGTCCTTATGTTTTGGTCTTAGCCGGAGTACCACCCCTGCACGAAAGCCAAAATGAGTCTTGGGACCAACTCAAGAACAAGTGCATTGATTGGCTATCTAACTATAAGGGGATGGGTATGGAGATCGCCAATGAAATCCTGATGGTGCGATGGGTGGGATGGGTTGGACCCTCGATCAAAAACATTATGGGCGATTGTATAGTCGTAAACTTCAGGTACCCTTCCTTGGTAAAAAGCATATTAAAATGTAATATCAACTATTCTGGTATCACAATGGCTATAACTTCTTTACCATTGGGTTTCTTTTATAGACCACCCCAAAGAATCCCACATTTAGCTAGCTTGGCATATCCTGTACATAATCGGTTTGTTGTTTTGACCGATTTAGAGGGACAGGATTGACTTCCGAACAAATTTTTAAATAGTGCAGTACAGCCCCAGGAAGTACCAACAGCTAATCAGGCCACGGTTCGATCCAGTCCCATCGGGAATTCCCGATCGGCCTGTCTAGCAGAGCGCTCTCCCTCCTGTACTGTCATTAGTGAACCTATGTCCTCTGATCAACATCTAAAAATATTAAGCTGGAATATCGCTGGCCTAAAATCAAAAATGAATATAGTAGAATGGACTAATATGGTCAGCAGATTTGATGTTCTGATGTTTCAGGAGACATGGAGTACCAGTAGTCTGTTTCTTGAGGGTTTTGTTTGTCATAACAGCACTGCCTCTAGTCCTGAAGCTGGTCGACCCAGCGGGGGCCTATCCACATGGATAAAAATTAATGCAGGTCGTAGCATCAAACCCCTGGAAACAAATGATAGTCATCTTCAGGCTACAATATATTCGAATGGGATTACGATATGTTTTATAAATTTTTATAATAATGATTTTAAATCACTGCCAAATAGGAATTTTATTACTTTATTTGATTTTATTGATAATATGTTGGAAGAAAACAGCCTTGGCAAATTGGATGGAATTTGTCTGGGGGGCGATTTCAATGCACATTTATATAATAGAATGCATAACATTATAGCTACATCTGTCCCGGTAATTCCTTGCAAAAGAGGAGAAGAATTGTTTAATCACTTATCCTTTAGGGATTTCATTAATGTCATGGAAAAAGCAGGTGGTACACCCGACAAAGATCAATTGCCCACTTTTAGGGGCCGTGGTTGCTCATCAACAATTGATTATGTTTTTATATCATCAGCCCTTGAGAATTGTTTAGTTAAGGCCGAAATCTTATCTACCATCCACAGCGACCAAAACCCAATTTTGACAACTATCAGATTTGTTAACAAACATACCAAACGAAAAGAAATAGGGGCAAAGGATTTGGTCGCATCTACCAACAAACTCAAAGTAATCTGGAAGGGCATAGATAATAAGGCCCTACTTGCACAAATCATAAAATCTTATCCTTTATTTGTGGAAACGTGCTTGTCTAGTGAATGCTATGACACAGAGATCATTCAGGCCTTTATTGGGTTATGCACTGGCATCAAACAGGAAATTTCTAAACCTGTCAGGCAACAAAGTAAGAATAATAGATGGTTTAACAGGACTTGCTCACGGGCAACCTGGGACCTTCGCAAGGCATTGGCCGAAAAACCGAGGGACATGAACTTGGTCACGGCCTTGAGAGGACGTTATAAAAAAGCAACCAAATTGCGTGCAGATGAGATCCTGAAGGAGAGGTGGGACTCGCTTGCACGCACTGCCGCACTCAAGGATGTAACCGGGTTCTGGGGCGAGGTAAAAGCTATGAGGTCCATGGGATCCAATTTAACTCCCATTA
This sequence comes from Triturus cristatus, assembly GCF_964204655.1. Taxonomy (NCBI): domain Eukaryota; kingdom Metazoa; phylum Chordata; class Amphibia; order Caudata; family Salamandridae; genus Triturus; species Triturus cristatus. The sequence goes on from NC_140582.1 coordinate 91,398,516, forward strand.
ATTGTAATATATCTAGCAAGTTATGGGAGGAGCATTTCGCAAGAATATACACAGCCCCAGTAACAACTATTGATTTTTTGCTCCCAGCCAATAAGGTTGCTATATCTATATCTGAAGAAGTAGATGCCATAAACCAAAGTGCAGGAAACAAAGCTCCAGGTCCTGATGGCTTATCAATTGATCTCATTAAATCTGAACCTGTTTTCTGGTCCCCTTTGCTTTGTAATGTTTTTAACAACCTGTCCAATACTACAATTCCGGAAACCTGGTCTACTAGTATCATTGTACCCATCTTCAAGAAGGACGATAGATCAAATCCCAGCTGCTACCGCCCTATATCTTTAATAGACAATACATTGAAGATTTTGGGTAGAGTGATCTTTAACAGAATCAGGCACTGGGCAGAGGAAAATCAAATTTTACATCCCTGTCAGTTGGGATTTAGAAGCAATGTGGGTACTGTTGAACAGTGTTTGAATTTAAACCTTATACTAGGCAAGTACACAATCGCCAAAAAAGCCCCTTTGTACTTAGGTTTTATGGATTTATCATCAGCGTTCGATTTTGTAAATCGATCAAGATTGTGGGAGATTCTTCTAAATTACGGATTAGACAAGACACTCGTCCACTTTCTGGCGCATTTGCATAGAGACCTAAAAGCCCGTGTAAGGATAAATAATGAAGGAGAGGTCTCCGGGGATATTTTAATTGGTAGGGGGGTCAGACAAGGTTGCGTCTTGGCCCCCCTGCTTTTTATCCTTTCTATAAATGAACTAAATAAATCCCTGTCTAATTTTACATGCGATGTGCCGAAAATTAATGGTAAATTACTTCCCGTACTCCTATACGCAGACGATGCGGTCCTGATGGGCCGCACACCTAAAGCACTTCGCACTTTAATTATGGGCTTCGTTTCTTTTATGGCTGATTTGGACTTGTGCACCAATTTAAAAAAATCATATATTATGTCCTGCGGGCCCAAAAAACATCGCATTGATCACATAGCATCTGGAGACAATGTTTTAAAAAGCACTGGCACTTTCCCGTACCTGGGTTTGATTTTTTCAGACTCTGGATCATGGTCAGCACATGTAGTCCATGGTAGAAATAAACTCGCCAAGGCAGTCAATTCAATTATTAGCCTACGACAGCCAAAGAGGGCTGAGGTTGTGATACCCCTAATACAGATCTATAAATCTCAATGCCTACCCACTGCAACATATGGCGCCGAGGTGTGGGGGTACACAAATTGCAGTGGTATTCAGACAGAAGAAAATAGACTCTGTAGAAAGATCTTAGGGGCACAAATCTCATCACCCACCTATATATGCCATAAAGAATTAAATCTGTATTATGTTGAGGATTTTATTAGATCTCGGCCAGCCTTGTTCTGGCTAAAGATATGGCAAAATCCGGCTGCAACCTTAACTCAGGAAATAATTAACGATTGCCTTAAATGTGATAGGGGCAGTTCTATACCGTGGCTTAATGCTGTTAGGAAAAGTCTGGCCAGTGTGGAATTGGAACATATCTTTCTTCACCCTTCAAATACAGAGGGCATGAACATTAAAACCATGAGAGAGGCACTGTTTGCTCTATTCCGAAGGGAAAGAGAACACTTAGAGCTTCGTAAACCATCTATAACTAGATATATCTCTATTTTGTCTAGTCCTGGTCACAAAAAAAACATGTTACAGGATTATCTTAAGAAAAATATTGGAAGATGGCACAGGAGCCTGCTCTTTCGCCTTAGGGACGGGAGCATAAAATACTCACTCTGCTTCCCACTTGGTATCAATAAAAATCTAGAGCATTTGCTCTGCCCATGCGGAAATGGTCAAAAACAAACAACCCTACATTTCCTGTTCTTTTGTAATTTTTACACTAGATACACCAAACAGTATTTGATTCCTTATTTTAGGTCACATACTATCACTGATTCCAAATTGGCATACAATGAAATATTGCAGTTAGGAAGTGATGTCATGAGTAAGTTCATTTTTGCAAGCTGCGGTACGTTCACGAAAAACTATGGACTCACCATAAGATTGCATTTTATTTATCATTCCTGTTTAATCCAATTCAATGTTTACAGACTTCTTATTTGCACATTGATACAGTCAGGCCTGATGTCTGTATAGAGTTTACATCAAACTTCTTTTGACATTGACAAAACTGATTTCGTATTCAATGTTCTTGGATTGTCTATTGCATGAATTGTAAATAAGTTGGGTTGACACTCACATGTTATGTATATTGAATTTATTTTGCTCCTTATCGCCATCCTTGCACATTTTTACCCACGTCATCAGCAATATTGTCATGAAATCGATTTTTATTGTGTGTGTTTTATGCCTGTATATTATATCTAATTGGCGGTGATGATTTGTACTTTTATGGATATTTTTATCCGAATAAAGACCATTTGACTTGACTTGACAAAAACAGCCCAGGCGTTTTTGCCGCATGTGTTGTCTCTCTGTTAGACGAGATAGACCCTGATGCGTACTCGTACGTTGATGATATTTATCTCATGGACGACGAATTATGGCCCCATCTTTGTCGCGTGGACCACATCATAGTTTTGTTTGCGGACTACGGTTACAAATTTAACTTCGCTAAATCACACATTGCAGAGTATACAGTGTTGTTCCTGGGTTATGAGCTCAATAATGAAGGTAGAGGCCTGGCGCCTCACTTCTTGGAGAAATGCGCACGTTTGCGCTCTGCTACAACCCTGAAAAAATTACAGTCTTTGCTGGGATTTTTAAACTTCGGACGAACTTACTTTCCTAATTATGCCCAGCGTTATCAAGCCGCTGTATGCCTTGATACAACCAACCTTTACAAAAGCCTGCTGGCTTCCTTGTTAACACGTAATAACCACACAAATCTGGTGATAAGAATTGTGCCAGGGGCAGTGGGTTTCACCTACTTGACGTTTAATGAAGGTGACACAGTACCTATTGCTTACAAGTCACATTTGTACACTTCGGCTGAACTGCGTTTTTTGACAGTTGAAAAAGTATTAACCGCAGTCCAGATGGTGATCCTAAAGGAACGTAAACTGGCACAAGGAAAACGCATGATGGTTGTAATACCATATCCTGCTCTTGAAGCTGTAACAGGAGCCAGTGTACCAAACTCAAAAGCTTTACATCCACGTTGGATACAATGGGCAACTTCGTTGACATCATCTGATGTCACCTATATCTTTGACTCCTCGTTACAAACTCAGGAGTTCTTACAGTATGAATTTGTTCATCCTGCTTCTCTGTCTATGCGCCCGCTCGAAGACTACCATTGTATCATTTATACTGACGGTTCTGCGCGACCGGATCAAAACATTCTTACTCTGCAGCTTGCGCAATAGTGGCAGGTACCATGGTGAACCGTGAGTTCAAGTCCAGTGTAGTGCACACGCAGGCACTAGGGGACTGTACCGCCCAGTTGGCGGAGCTACAGGCTCTGGTGCTAGCACTGGAGTTTGCTGATCCTAATGTGACTACTTTAATCGTAAGTGACTCTTACTACTGTGTCCAGTCTTTTAATGACAACTTATTCTTTTGGTCTCAGAATGACTATCGTGATTCTAAAGGCAGCGCAATTAAGCATAACATGCTTGGGGTTCGAATCGCGGAGCTTAAAGAACATCTGCCTCCCACACAAGTGATTCATACTCTTGGCCACCAGCGCATAGGAGTACACGTGGTTGGTAACAGTTTGGCTGACGAAGCAGCTAAAACGGCAGTAGCCACTTATTCAGTAGCAGCAGTTACAAGATCCATGACTAAGGTTGATGATGACATCTTGGCAGCTATAGCTGCTACAGAGAAGGGAAGTAAGTACCCACAGGGTTTCCCTTCAAAATACTCTTATCATTTAAGTCCGGATAAAGTTCCCTATGTGAGAATTAATGATGTTGGTGACAGGTTAATACCCTACCAGGACCGCTGACTAGCATTGATAACAGCCACGCACGAAGGCATGGCCTCGGCTCATGCAGGCGTTTCGGTGACTGTCTCTATCTTACAGCAACGTTACTGGTGGCGTGGGTTATATAAACTAACCTGTAATTATGTGCTTTCATGTGACATTTGTCACAGATTAAACCTTCAACGGCTGCTCGCCCGCCACAAACACAGCTGTACATTTCTAATAAACCATTCAGTTGTGTTTATTTGGATCACTGCGGTCCATTTTCTTCAGATACTGCGTATAAGTTTATCTTAGTTGCAGTTGATTCATGCATACGTTTTCTATGGGTTTGGCCACAACGCTTTGCTGATGCACAAACTGTCATCAGGGATTTGCGTGTCTTTGTGGGAATTTTTGCAAGTGGCACCTTTCATTCGGACCAGGGTCCCGCGTTCACCTCTAAGGCGTACAAGGATGCCATGAGGTATTTGGGGGTGCAAGTCAAATTTGTGTCCCCATACAGGCTTGAGAGCAACTCATTTGTGGAGAGCAACTCAGTTGTGGAGTGAATGAACTGTGACTTAAAGCAATCCTTGACAGCTAGGGTTATAGGTACTGGCAGGAACTGGTTTGCCCATTTGTATAACGTACAACATGCACTAAATAATCTCCCTAGAAGATCTCTGGATGGGCGGACCCCATACGAAATGCTCTTTGGCAGGAAGATGTTTGTTCCGGACCTTGATGGTCTAGACATGGCGGCTACAGCCGCGTCCTTTGACGTAGATAATCATTCTGATGTGTTACAGAAACTACAAGAGGCTCGAGCCAGTCTTGCAAAGCAACATTTACCCTCCACCACTGAAGCGGCGCTGCAGATTCCGGTAGTCGGCTGGCTTCCTAAGATCGGAGACCTGGTCCGTCAGAAGGTGGAGAACAAGAAAGAGTTCGGCCCCTCTTATCGTGCACCTGTCCCAGTGCTTGTCGTTAAGGGTACTCGTACAGTCATTTTACCACCACTTCCTGATCGCAAAGATAACAGATACTTCTCAGTGGACAATGTCAAACTACAACGCCTGGCCGATTCTACATAGTATGACACCTGCTGCTTCGTGTCCAACAATATCCAGGAATACAGACTTGGCCACTTCCAACAACATCAGGCCTGACACTGCCATAGAGATGACTGCTGTTACTGATCCTTTGCTAAACCCTCCGGCTTGTAGTCTTCATGAAGAAACTGAATATACGTATCCCGCTACAGAGTCATTGCCTGGTTTGCAAGACAACACTCTGAACCAGTCGCGTTTTTCCTTTGACTCCAACTCCACATCATTGAGTCCCCCCTCCAAATTTTCTATTTTTGTCACCTGGTTTAGAAGAAATTATTTGGTTCCTCCTTGGACATACATTTGGTTGGTGCTCATCCCATTTTTTTGTTCATGTCAATTGGATTTGTGACATTTTTCTTCCTCTTAATGAATGGTCACTACCTCACTGAACGCTCTGCAGTTAAAGTAATTGATGGAACTCTGGCACCGCACTCCTCATCACACATCATGAAAAGGGACAAGACTTTTGTCAACATCTCTGCCTGGCCAGTTGCGGATGGAATAGTTTGGGATGCAGTTAACTTCCAAATTATTGGCCCCACAGAAGTGGTTAATGTTCCCAATGTACTTTGGGTTTCGATGGGGGATGTAGTGAAACAGAATATACGCTCTGATGATTGGGACGTACAAGCCGTTGAATCTTTGTTTTCTGATTTAAAATATTATGCTGCATTTGATGCTGAGGATTTGTATTTAAACACTGCAAATTATGCTGATTTATTTTGTTACCAGCATTTTGGTCATCATTACCTGCATAAAGCTAATACATTTAGAAGTGTTTTTAATTGCACACAGTGGGAACATTGCCCAGCTCCCATTGAAGGCAGTTCGAAAACTCTTTTGAAAAAATGTGTATATTTCACTGATTTTAATATTTCAAACCCGGATTCATTTTATTTTAAATTGAATACTACGTCCACTTCTAAGGTCATGTTCACCCACACTAAATTAGTGTGTTCCAAATTCTTTATTGATCAACTGGCAGTGGGTGGCTATGAGCTATGGAAGGATACTGTAGATCTTAAGTCTGTTTGGGGTTCTAAATTCTGGCAGGTGCAAGGCTCTGAAGCTTTGCATCGCGCATGCCTTAACCCAAAACAAATCCTATTTTTTAATAGTTCGATTTATCAAAAAATCTGTTTAGGTCTGGCCACTGCAAAACAAATGAATGCACCTAAAATACCTACACTGGCTCTTTAAGACACCTGGGATAATCATGCTGATTTGGCCATTGAGGATTTGAAATTGTTGCTTCCCAATAATACTTTTAATATCTCTAGTCTGGAACCCCAGGGTTGGTTGATTTGGCAAACAAGTTCAGATTCTTGCCAAAGCCGTTTTCTAGGCAAGGCCCCATGATACATACAGGATCGACCAGATCCACGTTTTTCTGACTCCCATTCAGTTACTACGTATTCAATCGGAAAATTATGTCAAAATTGGTTGCAACATTCGACCCTTGCATCAGTTAAACGCCATTTGTCGTTGTTATCAGGTGACATCGATGTGACTGATTTTATAAAAGGGCCTACTGTAGTGTAGTTCCTATATCCCTGATAGGCTCTGAGCATTGGAATAACATGCACTATAGATTTGACATAGGACTGAGGTCAGTATGTCTCTATCGACTACATTAAACTTAATTACTTGTCTGTGCCAGCTAACTCAGAGGTCACTAGAAACTTCACGAATATACAAGAAGGGATTAGTCTCTGACAACCGCATAAACATGACAACTTTGTTTTCCTTAGAATTGGAACAGTCTCAGAATCGTGCAAACAATAGATAACAGTTTAACTCAGTCAATCGTGCATGCTTCGTTTCAACAGAGTTGCACAGAAATAGTGAGGCGGGCGTTTCAATAAAAGGGTTTATTGAACAGTCTTATTTCTCATGCAAGAGATATGAATTGCTGTAATTGTAAGACAGACTGCGAAGTACAATATGTTGGAGGTTAGCAGTAAGATAAAATAATACTGCAATAGCATGGTTTGTAGCTATGACATATATTCATCAAAATACATACATAAATAACATAAGCTAAAATGTGATACTCATCTGATGCTTCTAAATTGTTCTACCACAGTGTACCCAACCTAAGTGCAGTACGAGGTTTGAAGTAGGTGCCATGTCTAAAGTATAGCTAGCTGTATTTTAGTTTAGCCAAGAGTTGCCAAAAGTTTCTCTAAGTTCTAGTCAGCTCCATACCTTAGAATGAGAGAGGTTGGAATCTCTTTTCTGGACTCTATAGTCTAACCCCCCTCAAGGGAAGTCAGAGAGCACTGGAGCTGGATTCTCTGCGAGGAGGATGGCAGCATCAGGTCAGTGCTTCAGGCTGGAACTCGATCTCCTTCCGAACTTGCCGTGGCGAACCGCGTAGTCTGGGTTGGATCGAATCCTCCGGGAACCGCAATTTGCCAGGGCAAGTGCTGGTATAGTTATACCTTGAAGGTGTCTAGGAATGTCAGTATTGACGTAAAAGTCGGGCAGAGGAACGTCATGAATGAACCCCTTAGGAATAGATGTTCATACATACTTAATGAGTTCTTAGAGAAATCAATATTTAAGCTGAGGGAAATTCCTAAAGGCTTAAGGATCTGGTTTTCCAAGAATTCGTTGTGACGTGGATGGACGGATGTAGGTGGCCATGCCTGTATTCGGTTTGTATGGACAATGTCTAAATAAGGGCCGGATTTCTATGTCCAAATAAGGGCTATGTGAATTGTACCTATATAAGGGCATAAATCGGGAAACCTATATACGGAATCTAAATCTGCACACAACACCCACTCCAGTTTCATATGAACGAAGTTACTAAATCCTAAACGTTCTAAACATATCTTAAAACAGAGTTTTGCATGGGTTTGCTAAAATAAGCTAAAAACACATCTAAAACATATGCTCTAAAAATACATTACAAAACCATTGCTATGCATGTTGTACATATTAAAGGCAATGTTCCATTCTAAGCATAGGATCACATTGGAATGCTAAATAAATTGACCAAAATATATACATGTGATGAAATGGCTTGTAAATACAGAAGAAAAAGGGCCGAAACCATTTCATATCAGGTTACACAAGTCAAATTGTTATTCATGACAAGGTGGCATGCTGTCCCTGGAAGTGTTATCAAATAATTCTGTTCTCTATGAATAGTTCTACTATAAGCAGATTACTGTGCCAAAAAATGAAAAAATACAATTTTGGGACGGGAAGAGAGAGAAAAAAAATATATAATCATAGAAAAAGTTCCAAAGTCAGTATTACGTTTGAAAAAGAATGAAGGCCATATCCAGAGTCTCTCCCGAACACTGTGTGCTTGAATCAAAAGTCAGTGTGTGGGGATGGAGAAAACAAGTAGTCTACCGTTGTGGGTGAGAGTTGAAATACCTCGTGTAGAAGATCAACAGCACATAGATGCGAACTGTCGCCTTCAGCATGGGAAGCATCAGCAATGTCCCATTTAGATGTTACCTGCGCCCTGGTGTTTCCTCTCGTACCTCAGCAGTAGGATGTTGGGTCTGTGAGATCTCAATGAATGCCGCCATCAGGATTGGTAGCCGCTGGGGACAACATATAGCATGGGCCGTTATCGGGTCCAGCAGAGTATCGATATCCGTAGGCACGACTGATGGGAGTGTCAGACAAATGTCCAGCACGCATTTTTCACCGCATAGCAGGTAGCGTAGAACAGGTAAGATGCAATCTTGCCAGATTGGTCTGAATGGCAGATACCAAGTGGTGTTTAATTCTCGTAGACGAGGTAAACCTAGAATTCGGACGATGCGCTCACGACACTTCATCTCCAATAGTGTTCTTTCCATGGTGAACTGGGTGTCGCTGGTGATTTAGCTTGCCATATCGTAGCAGTAGGAGCAAAAATAGTATCCCTGCAACGAGTGCTAAAAGGAGCGGCAGTCCGCCAAACACAGAGTGCACGAAGTTTGGAAAAATTCCGAGGACTGCTTGAAAAGGTGCTAACAGTCCTGCACACATGTTCTTAAATACATGTACAATACCTCTCGTATCAGACATGTTTAAGATACGACCTAACATTTCTGAGAAATGCACAGGGCAGTTTGTATACAAAAGAGTATGTATCTCCGCAGAAGTCCTTGCGACTTTGAGATCATAGGTTTCTTTGGCAGAGGTCAAAGGCACAGTTTTTGGAAAAGAATGGCTTTCATTATGCTTAGAGTATCAACTCGTATAGAAGAGATATTCAGTGAAGGCCATAAAGGCGACTCCCTTTCTATGTCTATTTGGGGAAACAAGACTTGCATACAGCAAGTGACCCTGAATGTAACCGTTACTAGATATGGGATACCTGGCAGCATGCCACAGCAGCTGTGATCATTCAACATAATGTAACTCCCATTTGAAAGTTGACCAAAGATTGGATTAATCACTGCTGCCGGTGAACCCTGCAGGTGGCAGGATAAGTTTGTAGTGGAACCGTCACAGGCCCCGTGTAAGTTAATACCCTGACAAAGGAGAGAACCGCTTAGTGCGTGTTCACAGTTTTCACCGCTAAGAAACACTTCACGTCCCCCACTCCAACATCTGTGTGTGTAAGGTAAAACCCAGGATGTCTTGATGTATTCTTTACCCAACCTTTCATATTAGCCTGCTGGTATATTTTGTAGGCAATACTAAAAATGGAAAGTCGTAACAGGCAGAGTAATCGTACCATGTATGAGCCACTCAGTAGCTGGTTTTTCTGACACTGTGAATGGTAATTTCTCCAGTTTTTCAATGCTCAGCACCGTATAGTCTGCTCCCTTTTGTGCCAGTTTGATCTGTCTATCAGTGAGAATGAATTCTGCAAACAGTGACGTAGTATTGATTAAACGCCAAAGCACATAGCCAGAACACAGGTTTTGAAGCGTCCAGCCTAATAGCATGATAGAACGTAGCTGTGACTGACCATGTTGCAACATGACCAAGTCTTGTTCCATGATGTCTATGACAGAGGATACAATGCTGTCCAAAGAATATATCCTGGACAACAGAGTCGTTAACCCATTGTCTACTACAGAGAGAGATTTCTCTAAATAAATATGATCAATTTCTCGTATTCGTTCTGCAGTCTCTGCTTGGGTGACCTTCCATGCTTCATTATAAGCAGCGTAGATACCGGCATATATGAAACGTTTTTGACGCGGTTTTCTTGGTCCTAGCAAGAATTTCCTAAGGTCCTCGCCTTCTTAAAGTAAAGTTAAGTGTTGTTTTACATCCTCTAGTGTAGCTCTCTGTAGCCAATCAAGGCAAAGTTTCCCTACACTGTAAGTTGTTACTACCCCCGGATGCTGTCTTTGGGCATAACGTCGGTCTGGCCTATGAAAGGTAAAACCTTGTGTTTTGTTCAGGAATCTATCTTGACAGTTGTTTGTGTCAGGGCCAGAGCAACCATTTTTTCCATTCTGGATCTAATCTGTTGTGATGCAAAATATTATGTACGTCGACCTCCCCCTGTGTAGTGCTTTCACTTGTAGGTGCAGGTATAGACGGAGTGTTCATGTCTTTTATCTTGGCTATTCCATTGCATGATGTTTGTTGGACAGTGCTCAGGGATCATACAGGCTCTAAACAAAGCTTCTATTCCCTGTACTTGCCAATCTTTAGTACCCCAGACAGTTTTCGTCTCAATGTTGTCTTTCCAAAAGTCGTAACCCTGTCTAGACAGTTGAGCAATAAAGGCTGCAGAATAAATCTGTTTGGTATTCGTTAACATAGTTTTCATTCCTGTCTTATTGACATTCTTAAAGTAAAATGTCTCTGCATTCGAGATATTAAACCCTGAAAAATATCGAAATTTCATTGCAAATGTTTTCGAGCTACCCTTTGGTGGCGTAGGACAATGTTCCTATTGGTTATACATAAATACATTTCTAGGTGTTGCAGATTTATGTAAGAAATGATGACCATAGTGGTTATAACAATACAGTTGTTCATAGTCTGATGAACCTTGTAAATATTAATTATTAGTGAATGCAGTTGACATCTCTAGATCAGACATCATGTTATTAACAGTCTCGAAGTCCCAATCATCAGAAAAGGTACTGGAGGTAATAAAGTCACTTAATGACATTTTAAATAAATGTAGAATCTTCAAAAGCTCCGACGGGCCAAAAATGTCATATTCGGTTTTGTCCCAAACTATACCATCAGGTATAGAAATCGCTGTGATGTTCACTGCTGACAAGTCTCTTCCTTCACGATGGGATCATTTGTGTGGCTGGAGAAGTAAGTTCACTCTTTTACTTGCTGTGTGCATTTGAATATATCTTCCATTAATCAGCATACCCAGAGTTATTACCAGAGCTAACCAAAGTAGAAAGAAGAATATTCCCAAAACAATCCATAGTTCAATCAATGGTGAAACCAGATAAGTCTTTTTAAAGAGTTGAAAAAAGTCTGTTGCTTGTTCTTTGAAAGTTCTTTGTACTGGCGTTGTTTCAGGCTCGCTGGGATCCTCAGAAAACATATTAAAGTTCATGAAATAGCCAGAGGCAGTTCTGTCAATGGTTGGAATTGCATCAGGATTTGTTGATTTCACTGGAACCAGTTGATCACTTGATACTTCGTTGTAAACATGTGTATCAGGACGAACTGTTATTTGGGTCTCAAGAGGTACAAGGTCCATAGCATTGTTGCTTAGTCCTCTATTTCTTACTGTCGAATCTTCAAAGGTGATGAGTCTCTCAGTTTGAACCTCTTGGATTGCAGTTAGAGGAGTGCGTCTGCTACATTGGTGGAGTCCACTTGGCCTACTGGTCAAGAGGGAGAATTTCAGTAGGCAGAGGACATTCGTGTTCATATTGCAGGAATACTTGTGTTTTTAAATATGGATCAAAAACGTATTCAACATTAGTTGCAGCAAGAGAATTAACCCATCTCGGATGTAAAGCTTTTGCATTTGGAATGCTAGCCTTTGTAACTGCCTCTAGGGCTGGTACAGAAGTCACAACCATAATGCGTTTCCCCTGTGCTAGGGCTCTTTCTTTTGCTACAGCGGTTTGAACTGCTGTCAGAATTTTTTCTGTAAAAGGGAATTTCATTTTGGCTTGTGCATAAAAGTGGGATTTGTATGTAATTGGTACTTTTTCACCTTCGTTAAAAGTTAAGTAGGTGAATCCACATTGACCCGGAATTATTCGGATCACTAAGTTGCGTACGTTTACGCGTGTTTGCAAGTATTTTGTTGCTAACATGTCTGTTTGGAGTGAACGCAAAATTTCTGTGTGTTTTTGTGTCCAATGTATGATTTTAAAATCAGGTTTGATTAATTTGTAGAGAGGTTTAATCCTTTCTGCGTAATTTAAAATGTAAGTTCTTCCAAAATTCAGGAAACCTAGAATAGACTGTAAATTTTTCAGCGTTTTTGGTGGTTGGAGCAGCGCACACTTTTCTAAAAAGTTGGCTGCCAGGCTTTTGCCTTCACTTGGTAGTTCATATCCTAGAAACAGGACGTTGAGGTGGGCAATTCTTGAATTCTTAAAGTTGAATTTGTAACCCTCTGAGGCGAAGCCCAATATTATGGTGCACACCCTGTTCAAGTGCCTATCCAGGTCATCGTCTGTCAGATATATATCATTGACATATGACAATGCCTCGTCATCATAAGTTTGTAGTAACTCTGTTACCCTTGCTGAGAATAACCCCTGGCTGTTTTTGAATCCCTGAGGCTGTCTACAAAATTGACGCTGGGTCCCCATTATTGAGAAAGCGGTCAAACATCTGCTTTCTGGTGCAAAATTTTGACAAATGAAACCATTTGAAATGTCTAATGTGGTTTTATATGTTTTACGCACAATGTTATTCATTAATGCTGTACTATGTGCATTTTGCACTGCAAATGTTTTGCAACAAGAATTTAAGTGTCTGTAATCCAAAACTAGACAATATGTATTGTCTGGTTTGAAGACAGGAAACAAAGGATTGTTCATTGATGAGGTGCATGTTTCAATCACCCTCTGATATTCAAGTTGATCTAAAATCTCCCTGACCTGTTTTTTTAGCTTCTTGCTTAACTGGGTACTGCCTTTGTGCAGTCGGTTGATTTTTTTAACTGGATTTTATGGTGAGGTGACTCCTCATCCCATCCTACATGATTTTTATACAGTGCTGGGGCTTGGGCTACTGCCCATTTCCTGGCTAATGTATATTTTACGTGATTTGGAACATGGTTGGAGAAGGCAGTTATAATGATGTCCGAGCCATGTGGGCACTCCCTGACAAACTCTGGTGGCCAGTCCTGTTCTGCTAGAAGTATATCATAACCCTTTGAAAGATGCTCCCAAAAGAGTGCTTTCACTTTTCTTGGTATGTCTCCCTCCATCCGGAGTGTTATTTCATATAACCTATGTGGAGAACTAACCCTAGTGTCTACAGTCTCAACTCGTATGTCTTCATTCAAGTCCACTGTCTCCCGAAGTCCCTTCAGGTTCTGGTGAGCTATTGTAACTTCTGCTGCACTGCCCAGCATGGTCTGGGCCCATTCTCCGTTCCTCAGTTGGGTTCTCAGTATTCTCGGCATGTCTGATCTTCAGACCTGCTACCTTTTTCTTGGAGAATTGAGGTTTTGCTTTATTTTTCTGAACGTGTTGATCGTCTTTGGACTTCACGCGTTCTTCCTTGTTTTCTGACCGTCCTCTTCTTTCGGCTGTCTGTGACAATATCTGAAAGGTACGAGAGGGACGTGTATCATTATCTTGATATCTGTCAGGTTTTCTCAAATTATCCCTATTCCTGAGGTTGTACCTCCTTTCAGAGGGCTCCTTCTGTGGAGGAGACCTGCCTCGGGAATGAGAACGCTTCTCTTTGGAATTCTGTTTGCTATTTTCCCACTTCTTTTTAGAAGATGTAGGAGTGTTTTTAGAAAAGACCTTATCAGGACTTTCAGACAGTTGTGGTTTTAACTGTATAGTTCTATTAGCTTTTGTATGTTTTTAAGTAATTCCTCGTCTGACATTGATTCAATGTCAGGGTCAGGTGTGTAGCCGGCTAAAGTCGGCCATGTTGCTCCTGGTCTACCTAGTTGACCGAGCCTGGTAATGTGATTGTAATGTTTTAGGGCACCTTTAAACCAGAGCTCATGCTCCTGGTATGTGAGTGGAATTTCAATATCCTCGAAAGGAATATATTCCTCAGGTGGTTCATCTTCTTTGTCGAAGTGAAACAAGTGTGTTACTGGATTTGATTCTGGGAATACTATCCATGAATAGAATAACTCTGTCTGATGAGATTCATGTGCCTCTATCACAAAACTGCTCTACCACCTCTTGGTGCTAGGCCATGTTTTATAAGTTTTAGAGTGATGGCTCTCCTTAAATTTGGTGGGATGTGTATAATAGCAAAACACACAAGACGATGGACGGAATGTTGCACATTGGCAAAACATTCACCCCCAGTCACAGATCTGGGTTTAATCCATCGTTATTTTGCTCACCACGCCACCCCAGTTCAGACATGGCCATATGCAAATCAGTCTTGACCCTGTGCCTCATGGGAACAGTCCAGCCCGAACTGCCAAGCCATGTCTTCCCTGTACTGGAATCAAGCATCCTAGGACCGGTTTTGGGGTTTCACCCCTCTTCAGCCAGGATAGCTTGACTCCAGTGGTGTAGTGAGCACGGGGCCCACGTCTGGGCATACCCTTCCCACATAGGGCGAACAGCAAACACACAAGATGATGGACGGGATGTTGCACATTGGCAAAACATTCACCCCCCGTCACAGATCTGGGTTTAATTCATTGTTATTTTGCTCACCACGCCACCCCATTTCAGACATGGCCATATGCAAATCAGTCTTGACCCTGTGCCTCATGGGAACAGTCCAGCCCGAACTGCCAAGCCATGTCTTCTCTGGACCGGAATCAAGCATCATAGGACCGGTTGCGGGGTTTCACCCCTCTTCAGCCAGGATAGCTTGACTCCAGTGGTGTAGTGAGCACGGGACCCACGTCTGGGCATACCCTTCCCACATAGGGCGAACAGCAAACACACAAGATGATGGACGGGATGTTGCACATTGGCAAAACATTCACCCCCCGTCACAGATCGGGGTTTAATTCATTGTTATTTTGCTCACCACGCCACCCCAGTTCAGACATGGCCATATGCAAATCAGTCTTGACCCTGTGCCTCATGGGAACACTCCAGCCCGAACTGCCAAGCCATGTATTCCCTGGACTGGAATCAAGCATCCTAGGACCGGTTTCGGGGTTTCACCCCTCTTCAGCCAGGTTAGCTTGACTCCAGTGGCGTAGTGAGCACGGGACATACGTCTGGGTATACCCTTCCCACATAGGGCGAACAGCAAAACACACTAGATGATGGACGGAATGTTGCACATTGGCAAAACATTTACCCCCAGTCACAGATCTGGGTTTAATCCATCGTTATTTTGTTCACCACGCCACCCCAGTTCAGACATGGCCATATGCAAATCAATCTTGACCCTGTGCCTCATGGGAACAGTCCAGCCCGAACATGTGGGATGTGTATAACACCCGCCTCGTCTTCATTAAGACCTGTAAGGTCAGCCGCAGCTTGACCGTTGTTGACGATAGGATCATCATCCGACATTGTTTAATGAAAATTGCAGAGCAAGTTTCAAGGGAACAAAGATAAGGTGCACAATATTTTGGAACACTGTATCCTTCAACGTTGAACAAACCAAACAGCTAATACATAGGACTTTCGTCCTACTCAGCTATGGCGTATATTATCCCTACCCACTCCAGACGTCTTATGGAGTATTATGAGTAGAGGGTCTCTGAGAAAAGCAAGACTGAGTTACTTTAGTATCTAGCATTAAATTTGTGCCTTACCAAACCGTTGGGCACCATGTAGTGTAGTTCCTATATCCCTGATAGGCTCTGCGCATTGGAATAACATACACTATAGATTTGACATAGGACTGAGGTCAGTATGTCTCTATCGAGTACATTAAACGTAATTACTTGTGTGTGCCAGCTAACTCAGAGGTCACTAGAAACTTCTCGAATATACAAGAAGGGATTAGTCTCTGGCAACCGCATAAACATGACAACTTTGTTTCCCTTAGAATCGGAACAGTCTCAGAATCGTGGAAACAATAGATTACACTTTCACTCAGTCAATCTTGCATATTTCGTTTCTACAGAGTTGCCCAGAAATAGAGAGACGGGCGTTTCAATAAAAGGGTTTATTAAACAGTCTTATTTCTCATGCAAGAGATATGAATTGCTAAAATCGTAAGACAGACTGTGAAGTACAATATGTAGGAAGTTAGCAGTAATATAAAATAATACTGCAATAGCATGGTTTGTAGCTATGACATGTATTAATCAAAATACATACATAAATAACATAAGCTAAAATGTGAAACTCATCTCATGCTTCTAAATTGTTCTACCACAGTGTACCTAACCTAAGTGCAGTACGAGGTTTGAAGTAGGTGCCATGTCTAAAGTATAGCTAGCTATATTTTAGTTTAGCCAAGAGTTGCCAAAGATTTCTCTAAGTTCTAGTCAGCTCCATACCTTAGAATGAGAGAGGTTGGAATCTCTTTTCTGGACTCTATAGTCTAACCCCCCTCAAGGAAAGTCAGAGAGCACTGGAGCTGGATTCTCTGCGAGGAGGATGGCAGCGTCAGGTCAGTGCTTCAGGCTGGAACTCGATCTCCTTCCGAACTTGCCGCGGCGAACCGCGTAGTCTGGGTTGGATCGAATCCTCCGGGAACCACAATTTGCCAGGGCAAGTGCTGGTATATTTATACCGAATGTGTCTAGGAATGCCAGTATTGACGTAAAAGTCGGGCAGAGGAACGTCATGAATGAACCCCTAAGGAATAGATGTTCATGCATACTTAATGAATTCTTGGAGAAATCAATATTCAAGCTGAGGGAAATTCCTAAAGGCTTAAGGGTCTGGTTTTCCAAGAACTCGTTGTGACGTGGATGGACGGATGTAGGTGGCCATGCCTGTATTTGGTTTGTACGGACAATGTCTAAATAATGGCCGGATTTCTATGTCCAAATAAGGGTAATGTGAATTGTACCTATATAAGGGCATAAATCGGCAAACCTATATACGGAATCTAAATCAACACACAACACTACTAGTCCTAGATCAAAAAGATGTATTGATGCCACTTACAACGAAATCTGCAAGCTGTCCCAAATTGAAGCTGCTTCATGTCTAAGGGCAATTGACCAAGCTAATTTAGAAAAAGTGCTTGTTGTTGTTGATAATATTATTAACACTCTTTCTTCCCGTATTTACACATTGGAGAGTATTGTTTCATCTGTTGTGGATATTGTTCATGATGAGGTGTCTGTTTTGTATCATGGTCAAAATCAATTGCGTTCTATTATTGCCTGGACATTGCAAACTTTGAAAATGGGTAAAGTTCCATGGGATTACATGAACACGTCATCTTTATTTACGCCATTTAACTTGACATATAGACAACAGTTTATGTCCATGAAGGATTCCACATACACTATGTTACATATGGAAAAATTAGAACCTTTGCCTTTTTCAGTTGCTGGAACTAATTCTGCAGTGTGGCTTATCCATGGGGTAATAACTCTGCCATTTTCCTTGTTTAAATTTAGTTCATGTATTAAATAATATCCCTTATGTCGCTATGAACCTTTAGGTACTGCATTTCTTCACGAGGTGTGGTCTTTACCATTCACGTACAGATGCTTGCGGGATGACAAAGCGGTGTATCTCACTGGGGAATCATGCGATTCCTCGCCTGATCATTCTCTTGTGTGCAAGAATATACAATTGCACGGTGCATGTAATTTATCGGCACATAAGCTAGCGTGTATTTAGAAGGGTCATCCAGTACGAGCTATCACACCAACATTTACCCTGCTAGCAAACGGTAGCTATTTGCTTTTAAATAATGAAGATTGCTTCGGCATGCTTGCTGGCATCCCTTACATTGTAGCAGTCTCACAGCATGTGGTTTGCTGTAAAAATTAGCTTTTTCCACCCCGCATGGGAGGCTTGATATCTCAATTTGGCCTTCCATTCTGACCTTGAAGGCAGAGTTCAACAAATTGAGCAGAATAAAAGCATTATTGTCCCAAAAAGAAGTTGCTCTCACATCTGACCGTGAGACCTTCGTCCTCCACATGGCTAACTCCCGTACAGAGGTACTGCTTTTGACACGGTCAATCACGTCAATCTCTTAGCTATCCTGCAAAACAGGATGGGTTTTGGTGATCAGATGCTACAATGGTTCTCGTCCTTCCTCCATCACAGATCGCAAAGAGTCAAGGCAAATCACTCTCTCTCCAGGCCTTCGCCTGTTCTCATGGGGGTCCCCCAAGGATCTGCGTTATCTCCTATCCTCTTCAACCTTTTCTTGGAACCATTAGCTAACGCACTTAACTCCATGGATATTCATTTCCACATGTATGCCGACGACACGCAACTCTACTTGAAAATCTCATCCCTGGAAAACCTCATATCACTCAACACCATCCTAACGTATACTCAAAACTGGTTAACTGAGAACCATCTCCTGCTCAACACCTCAAAAACTGAATTCTTGCTTGTCTCCCCTCAGAATCACACCCCCAATCTTGACCTCTGGCTTAGCCACCTCACTGCTTTCAACAGCACTCCGCTCATCGTAAACTCAACCAATTCTCTAGGAGTCAACATGGACAAGAACCTGAATATGAAAAATCATATCAGCAACACATGTAAAGGAGCAAACCACTTGATAAGGACACTCAGAAACATCAAACCTTTCCTTCCACTTAAGGATTTCAAGCAGGTGGTTCAAGCGCTTGTACTACCGAGGCTAGATTATGGCAGTGCAACCCTCTGTGGCCTGCCCAAATACACCCTGGCTCCGCTTAGGGCCTCATTGAACGCTGCTGCTAGACTGGTTACAGGCACCAAAGGCAATGAGCGCATATCGCCACGCCTAAAAACTCTAAATTGGCTGCCCTTTGAAGCACGAATCCAGCTAAAAATTGCCACGATGACGCACAAAGCTATCCACTTCAAGACGCCGAGGTATCTAGCGCAAAAACTTGAACTATCTTGTGGTGTAAGAGCCTCTAGAAGCGCTACTACCTTACTCTTGAAACCACCTATCTTTAACAAAAAGAGAACCTCTAACAGAGCCTTCTCCGGCGCTGCTCCAAAGATATGGAACTCTCTTCCTCCAGAAATACGCAGAATCACCAGAACAACGGTGTTCAAACTGGAAGTCAAAAGATTCCTGATGAATAAACTCCTTCAGTAATTGGGCTAACCCCTTGGCCCGTTGCAATTGTTCCTACATACATTGTCTCAACATTTACTACTATACTTTTTTTTTTTTTTGACATACTATGTACACTTTACTCTGTTTAACATAACTTGTTTGTGAATTTTTATGCACTTTACGATTCATTTGTGTTTTCATCTTGTGTTTGGTACATTTTTAGCCTTCCTGGTCTAGGTTGATTGTAAAGCGCTCTGATATCCCCTGGGATCTTGTTCGCGCTATATAAAACTTTATAAATAAAAAAGGTACATGCGCTTCTCAATACCGATGTCCCACTACATTTTAGGGCATTAATTCACACTATATTCAATGCTTCTAACACTAGAGGGTTTGCCCATTTTTTTAAGGCTGTGGGCTCTGGCCTTGTGAACTCTTTTCAAACTATATTTGGTGTAATACCGCCATTTATTCATTTGCCACTGGATTCAAGCAAGCCTGGCTGAAGACGGCTGAAATGCCAGAAACCGGTCCTAGGAAGCTTGTTTCCGGTCCAGGGAAGGCATGGCTTGGCAGTTCGGGCTGGACTGTTCCCATGAGGCACAGGGTCAGACTGATTTGCATATGGCCATGTCTGAACTGGGGTGGCAGAGTGGGCTAAAGAACGGTGATGGATCAAACCCAGATCTGTTGACTGGGTGTGAGTGTTTGATTGGTTCTGATGCTCCGTCCATCACCACCCCCTTTTGTACCGCAATGAGTCCACTAGTGGCACATGAGCTGGAATGTTCTGGTGTTGGGATTATGGGCTGCGCTTGGAGTTTTAGCGGAATGGGATGTCTGTGCAGCTGCACATGATTTCCTACAACAAAGTTATCTTGAAGAACATGCAAGTTGTCCACTGATGGTGCTAGAAGCTCCCATTGTTGATGAACATGTATGTTCATTCTCTTTGCTGGAATGGATGGCTACTCTCTTTTCTGACAATATCAATGACTTCCTCTTGGAGGCTATTGCAACTTACTGCTCATACACCTTAATGGATTAACCTGGATGACTTCCATCATCTGTCGGATATTTTTTGTAATGGTTATTCTTTTTTGCTTTTTTCGATCTCATTGAGTTTTTACACAAAAATTGGTGCACCATTTGACTATTTGTCCAAATTTGACTGCTGCTCTTAATTCTTGCTCACTCTTATTTTGAACTCTGTGTTCTGTTGGGTCCATTGTCCGTTGGTCCAACCAAGGGGAGGGTGTAGTGAGGAAATGGGGTTAACTGCAGACATTGTTAAGTTAGCATGAGTAGTATACGCTTGGCTGCCATTCTGCCACTTTAGCACACAACACTACATGGCTCTTTTCTCGTGAAATACTTTGCTGGCACTGCTTCACATGAGAACTGTCTACCTTTCACATATCCAGCAGGGCACCGTGATCTCTGTCTGTACTGCCTGTTCCAGGTCGAATAACAGTGTATGCTGTTGATGCACTTTGGCCGGTCCCACGCACATAGACATAACATGAAGCACAGCGGCCCAACTGAAACTCGGGTGCTTTTAATGTGGCATTACATACATGAGAAGGCACTTGGAGAAAACCTTTCCAGCATAGAATGGCTGTGCTGATCCTGAGATGTAATTCACTGCATCTGATCTAGTAGGTATGGGGTCTCGCTGACAAAGCCCAGAGGTCTTCTATAATTATTCTAAACTAGCTCATGAGCACGGGGAGGGTGGTAAAAGGAGCTAAAGTCCTGTTTCCGCTGTCATTATAATATGATTTCCTCTTTTGTGCTTTATGGAAGTGCAACAATGCTAATGATATTGTTTTTATGCATTATGCTGCTCGTATTGGCTAGAGTACTGCATCTTGGAGCACGTTAGTTAAAAATAAACATTTTAACCCCTTGTGTGCCACGCCCTTTCCCCGCCCTGTGCCGGGCGTTGCATTAGCGGGCGGGGTTCATGACGAGCTGGACTCGTCATGGGCACAGCGCAACCGCGGCCCATGACGAGTCCAGCTCGTCATGGGCACACAAGGGGTTAAACTATACAGTGTCTCTGTTTACTCACGTTGTGGACAAGTATGAGTGTGAACGAAAGAGTGTTCTTGTTTCCCACTATTCCTGAGAGTTTACTAAGTTGCGTGTTCTAGGTTGTCTAGTCATTGGTAGCTTCGATGTAGTACGGAGAACAAATGAGACACTAATGCTAGTCGGATTTGGGTTCTGGGCACTGAAGTGGCTATTTTGGTGCAGAACAATACACCGAGGTCCTGGTTCCTGCCCATAGTTCTGTGCATGAGCAGAATCCCTGCAACAGTATTTGCCTCACCACGAGAGACCAATAAATGAAGGGGGAGTGGGATGTTTACCTACTAGTTAACAAGAAGCTTTTAGTTTCTCATGTCACACTTTCCATCCGTCCTTTATTCTCCCTATAAGGACGGCAAGAACGAAAGGAGAAGGCAAGAAAGAGAAAAGAAAAAGAAAGTGAAAGAAGATGAAGGCAAGAAAGAAAAAAGAAGGAAGGAGAAAGGAAAGAAAGAAAGAGTAAGGCAAGAAAGAAAAAGGCTGGAAAGAAAGGAGGAAAGTTAAAGAAAGAAAGAGCAAATGAAGAAATGAAAGGGCAAAGAAGGAAGGGATGAATGAATGAAAGAAAGAGGAAAGAAAAACAGAAAGATGAGATAGAAAAAAGAAAGACAAAAGGGCAGAATGAAAGAAAGAGGAAAGAAGCAAAGAAAGGTGGAAGAAATGACAGACATGGTTGCAAAGATAGAGCACCCTCATGAGCTTAAATTTAGAGTTCATGGGACCTGCTGCTATGGAACTGTTAATGTTGTAATGTTCCCTGTGCCCTCATGTGGTGGAAAGTGTCCTGCTATCACATCAGGCTGTACAAACTAACGCAACACTAATGATACAAGTCAGACAGTCATAAGGATGGTAAAAAGATTATGCACTAGGCCCGGGGAAGGACAAACACAAGAAGAGGGAGGCAAGCCATTGAATGAGAAGAAAGCAGATGTTGGTGATGATAAAACAACCAGTTGTAAGCAATGGGGAGGCTGTATGCCCACTGTAAATTCACAGTAGGTCCTTCATTACTCCTAACCAGCATACCTTTCTTGCCACCTTCTACTCTATCTCAGTCTCATTCCTGACCGAGTTAAAACCTTTATGCAAATCTGCCAACCTGGTTTTTGCCTGTTTTTCCTTCAAATATAAACTATCTTTTCTGTCTGCATCAGCCTTCACCAGTATCAGTCTCCCTCTCTCTTATTCACATTGTCTCTAATAACTGTCACTTTCCATACTACATTTAAGGTAATACTGTCCTTAAAAAATAGAACAGATGGCCAGTCTTCTCTCTCCTTCTGTCACCCTGTTGCCCAGTCACCATTTGTTTCTGAAACGTCTTGTATTCAGTACAATTAATCTTTATATATCCTCTTGCCATATACTCCACACTTTCATGTCAGGTGTGCATGCCCTCCACCTGACAATGATTTGTGCCTTCTATTCTTCCCAAATGCATTATTTTAGCATACTACATCAGTCATTTGGCTGTAGTTATCCTCTAAATACACTTGACCATTGAATTTTACTTAACCCTTTTACCTCCCTCCCTGTCCCTCTCAAATTTTCTCTATTGTGTCTCTGTTCACCTCTCTTTACGTGGGTGCTCTCCATGGCCCATTACTTGTCCCCCTCTGCACCACCTCAATTTTCGAACATTACCTCTTCCTTCAGCTTATCCTGACCGTAATATTGACAATGCATGTCAGCGTCGCCTCTTTTTCACCATTTATCTTCACATTGTAAATGTATGTGTCTTGTAAAGCGCACTGCTGCCCTGAGGCGTCCTGGCGCTGTAGACCGCTGGGGAACCCGTCCTGGCTATCCCTGTGAGATGGTCCCTCCTGGGTATCTCCAAGGTGAAACCAGGCATCCCCGGCGAATGTGGGGGGCCGTTGTGGAGATGAGGCAAGCTAATGCCCAGAGTTGCCGAGTGTGATCCCTGGTTAGAGTAGGCACCGAGGCGAGAATTATCGAGTCCGCTGGCCCTGGTCCATGACCCTGCCGCGTCGGGAATTGAACCCTGGTCCCGGTCCATCCTCTGCTTCCGGGTCTGCTGCCTCTAACCAGTGAGCCACACCACTCCACATTCAAAACTATATTTGTCTCACAGCTCCTGGGCACTCATTGGCCTCGTGATCTTTGATTCTCAGTTGAGTCACGCATTCCCTGCTTCATCTTGCCTATCTCCATTGACACTCTTATGTAGTTTCACCAAATGTCTTTGCTTCTTCCCGACTGCCAGCAGTCTAGGAATACCTAGTGAATCTAAAATGGGCTCCATGTCCACCATTTGCTTCAAATCCGAAAGATCTGCCCATACCTCATTCTTAACACTGCCAGGTCCTCCCTTAGTTCACACTTAGTGAGGCAACTTGGCTACTACAACAGGGTACTAATGGGACTCTCTAAATGAACCTGTTTTCCCTTGTATACAGTTATGAACTTTGCTAACACTCATTCAAAGCCAGCCCATGACTCCCTGCTATAGGCACATTGGCTGTTGGCACGTAGAAGAGCTCAGTTGAAGATCCTTGCATTGGGCTTGATCTTAATTCATGGCATATCCCCCTTACCTGAAACATTATTTTGCCAATCGCATTACAGGGATGTTTTTTACCGAAGGGTTCTGTGGGACAGCAGATAGACAACAGCAGTGAAGCTCGAGTTGTATAAGATGTCACTTAGAACACTGAGGTGAAAAACATTGCTTAATTCTCTTTTTACCCATGTGTAATTGTATGCTACTATGGCCTCCAAAATCTTCTGCCCCTGCTTTCCACTGCTACACAGGGCCAGAGAAGTAATGGGTGAGCCATACATAACATGGCTTCTTTTATGTGGCCAAAATGTTAAAAGATGAAACCTATCCTCCTACCACCCACCCCCACCACTCTCTGTGCCCTCTCCTCCAGAAGCAGTGTTGTGTGGTATCCAGCATTGCTCAGACAGGCTCTCAGGGAACCCAGCAAAGCATCCTGGAATTCCTTTATGACCTGGCAACAGTAAGTAACAGCTTCTTTTGTTAACCAATGTTGCTGTGTCATAACAGTGTTGTTCTGTATAGCTGTCACTGAGAGCCATTCGTGTGAATGTCTGGTTCGAAATGTGCTAATTCACTGCTCTGACATAGCAACAGTGGGTTACAGATCTCGTAACTCACTGTTCCTACATCATACAGGAATTCTAGGTTGCTCTGGCTGGCATCTATGAGAGCCTGTCGGAAACACGCTGGAATGCAGGGAGCACAGCTTCTGAAGGAGAGGGAGAGGGAGGCACAGAGAGGGGTGGGATGGGAGTGGGTGACCAGTATTTTATTTAAATTTGGGTCAGGGAGGAGAGGCCATGTTATGTACGACTCCACCATTACTCCTCAGCCCCTGCATAGTAGTTGAAAGCAGGGGCAGATTATTTTAGATGGGTAAAAAGCAAATTACAGGGCTGTTTTTCACTTCGGCGTTCTGAGTTCCGCCTATTTCATGTCACTCAGAGTCCTTGGTAAAATCCATCCCTGCAGTTCACTGTTACCCATCTATAATTCTATATATTCTTGCTAGCGGATCTCTACCAGAGCCCTGGGCAACAAATAAATGTTCTGAACAAACATCCTAGTGCTTGCATTGTTTGCACATCCTCCTTCATGTAAGTCTCTGTCTGTTTGTCTTCATTAATTAACTCTTGAAAGTTGCCGTAATGTTCATTGTTATAACGTATGTGTAGTATCCTCAGGTTTTGTATATATGTTCTCTTTCACTTTGTAACTAGCTGCTCAGCCAGTGTGAGTGTTCCGTGTAGAATGTTGGTGTGATTGACATGAGTGGAATGTTTGGGTGCCTGGTGTGTGTGTGTCAGTTGGAAGATGGGCTGAGCAGCTAGCAGGCTGCTCCTGGGGGGGTTTGCTGTAACTTCTGCTTATGGACATGATAAACTACAGCAAACTCAACTCAGCTACGTCTACTATGTCACCTGAACACATGGGACCAGCTCACTACAGTATGGCCTAAGAAGGTTGTTAATTGAAATGACAAGCAAGCTTGTGTAGCTCTTTCTTCACCCGGAGTATGTAAAGGCTCGTAGCTGCTCTTATGATGTTTTTCGTTTTTTTGTTCCCTTGCAGTTCAGCTGAAGGCAGACTATAATAAAGGATATGTGACAGTAAAACAGGTATGTTCCTAATGGTGTTTTGTGGCTGTACTGACTAGCTTAACATGTTTTACCCATTCCCGAAGACAACCCTGTTATTTGGCTATTACACTGTTAATGAACATAGTCTGGCATGGGAGTTTTTTCTGATTCATTGGATTTGAATGCTTCCCCACAGCCGGATTCCAAAGCACGATACTTCAGTCAGGTCCAGTATCGTTTTTTAGTGACCGTCAGAAGACACCTCTTGGTAAAAGAGCACCTGGCCTTTCCAGACTGCTACAATGCTGTGCTCTCTTTGCACAGTTTTAGTCAAAATATTTCTTAAAGATTGCTCGTCCTTTTTCTTGATGTCCAAGATGTTCTTGGCCCACTATATAGCTTTTTTAGGTCGAGCCTAGGCAGCTCATGCACTGTCTCTCGAGACATGCTGTATTCACTCCCCGGGCTTACAGCCCTCCTCCATCTTTTGATTTGCTTTTGTCCTCTAAAAACTGTTGCTTCAAAGTGGATAATGGTTCCTGCTTGTCGTACCTTTTTCTCAATTGTTAACTCCCATGGAGTATAACCACAAGATTTGTCCTCTTCCACTTGTGTCATTGTATTTTGTGTCTTCTGAATTTTGTTTTTTCATTCAGACTGAGCACTTCTCACTTAGCGTGGCCCCTGATTCACTGCCGCCGTACATTCACTATATTCAAGCCCTTCCCTCAAGTGTTTGATGAGGCACATGGTCATGGACACCATGCTTCGCTCGATGTTCTTTCAATTTATGCTTTTTGGGGCCTGAGTACTTATTGCAGCACCTGATTCATTTTTATTATTTACATCCAGCACATCTTAGAAGTGCCTGCACCTTTATTAAATCCTGGCGGCAGCACTCCACCCACTTTCCATGCAGCCCCTTTAATTTACAGCCAAGTGATCCGACCGGAGCTGTACTGAGCGGGGATGATTGTCCTCGCTGCTCGTGTTGACTTTAACAGTGCTTATTTTAATTATATTTTAAGTGTAGCGCCAGAGTTTCACCTCCCCTCTTCTTCACAATGCTTAGAGACCCAGGGTAGAGGCAGAGGAGAGTGTGACCGGAGCCTTTTGACTGGTCTGTCAGTAACCCAGCTTCTCCCCTTCTCTGAGTTACAATCGCCTTCGTTTAAAGTTTCCTAGATCTAATTCTAAGGAAAGTATGTCGAATTCTGCCCATAACGTCTTTGAATTAAGCAAGCGGTCTCTGAAAGCACGGGCACTCCATGTAGCTTTTCTTTTGCATCAAATACATATTTTAACCTGTTGTATTCTGTAAAATTACATTTTTTTATGTTTCTGCCTGTGTGAGCTGAACACTCCAGGCGGAGAAGTCCCGTAGGCCTGTGTTTGTACTGAAGTGGGCCCCTCCTCCAGGCGGCCATCAAGGGGCCTGCAGACTGTCCAACCTTGAGGAAAATAACTAGTTGACATATCTTATCCAGTACCGATGCGGAAAGCACTCACAGCGGCAACCCATACATTGAGGGATGAGATGTTTCAGCGGAAAGGTGATGGAGTGAAGCTGGGCATACCACAAGGGATTGTTTAGTGACAATCCTTCTGTGCATTAATTGCACGAACTCTCACCCCACAGACGTGTGGTTTTACTCATTGGATGACAAGTAGAATTCATTTCATGGTTCATGCTCCCGATGCAGAGATGTGTTGCAGGTATGGCACTGGTACATGGCCAGGGCTGCGTGAAAGACCTGTGTGTAATCTTGGCCAACAGACCTGATTGGATAAGTAGCTAGTTCGAATGATGTATATGTCTGTTGCAGAGAATTACATGGAATTAGTAGATCACAGGTTTTTATTTCATGTAATATAGCTTAGTGGGGTAATGCTTCTGTTGCAGATATCCTCATTTAGCCTACACTTCCCAAGTTACACTCTGGTAAAGTGGATCCGTGATTTTATGTCCCAATAACAAACTTCTGCATCCAATTTCACCTATTTAGCCGGCGAGAAAGGCGATGTGAGCCCAAGGGAGCTTTGTGGACAAGAGGCTGCGTGTGCAGTGGTCAGCTTTAGAACTTCTGCATTGTTTGTTCATGCAAAGCTCGAAACTGAAGGAGGTTACGATGCGACGTATTTAAAAATGAGTGCAAGGTTCCATAAACATTAGTGTGTTTTCAGTGATAGTAATAAACAATAGATTTTTAATGTAGCTGATATTTACAATGTAGAGTTTACTACTACTACATAGCAACATTTAGCAGCAGAAAGGAGGGCATTTAAAAAGGAATTGTGGGAATGACCAGATTATTAACAGGATAATGTGCTGCATGGCTAAACACTTGTAAGGTCCCAAAGGTGAGACCTATTGGCTGTACCAATGCTTGTTGATTGTGGCTGAAGTTATTTTTGTCCTTGCTAACTTTAGCTTTTTGTCATTTTGTACCTGCAGTTGTATCCTTTCCAGTTGTTTCTTTCTGTTACTGAGTAATGTAAGGAAGACAAGCGTTCCTTGAAGATTCATGGTGCTTCTTTTTTAGAAACCGCATGTAAACCTTTAGCAGTCTCTCCTGATGTTCAAGTTAAAAGGCATTATTGAATGGGCAGTCCAGATGCTTGTTCTGCATGTTCTCTCTAAAAAAAATGTTGATGTGTAAAAGACTTATAGAAGCTCTCAAAAAGAGGGGGGTATGGAAGACGGAGCCTGGGTGCTCTTGGATGCAGTACTGTTCCAACTAAATTGGCAGGGAAATTGCCTCAATAAGCACTGGCCTGTAAATTAAGCTCAAATGTGTTTCAGCCCCCATACAACCACCATAAGGTACCCTCTAGCTCCACTTTTCATGATCACCTCCACAAGCCCATGTGTGCTCATGTGAGAATCCCTACAATTGTGTGTGGAACCTTTGTTATCCCAGCCATTTAATGGGAAAGCATGTCGCGCATCACTGAGGTTCATGGATTTCTAAACAACTCTGTATCTCAGGAGGGACCACTCCTTCACCAAGGGCCACATGTATCAAGCATTTTTGTATTCACAAATGGGCCAATTCTCAGAATCGGTCAGTTTGAGAATGCAAAAAATGCCTTTCACATGTATCAAACCCTATTTTACGATTCGGTAACCTGTTACCGAATCTCAAAATGGGTTTGCGATTCGGTATTTGGAAGGGGCGTGTTTTGGGTGTCCTTCCAAATACCAAATCGTAAAGGTATGTATGAATATTTTGTGACTATGAATGCGATCACAAAACATTAGCATTTTACTACCAACTTCAAGTTGGCAGTAACCCATTCACAAATGGAAGGGGTGAATGTATGCAAAAAGTGAACTATTCATTTTTTTTCTAAACACAACCCATTTTCCTTTAAGGGAAACAGGCTGCATAAAAAAAAGATTGCTTTGTTGAAAAACAATTCCCGGACATTGTGGTCTGCTGACTCCAGCAAGCCACCATCCCCGTGATTTTAGCGATTCTTAGGGGGTCGTCCTACCTCATTAATATTAATGGGGTAGGTCGATTTGCGACCCCCTTCGAATCGCTATATGAAACTCTTGGAGTTTCATACATTTGTAATAGCGATTATCTAATTGTGATTTGCTGAAAATCGCAGTCAGGTAATCGCCATTACAAATGTTGCTCATGTATTAATTTGCTCTTGCACTTTGGTGTCAATTTACACTTTTGAGTTGTTCACCATTTCTTAGTGTAAATTTATACCCTAATGTAGACTTGCAAGTGTTCACACCTGGAAACGAAGTAGGAGATACATTTTAGAGTAAAATTACAAGTATAAAGTTACTACTAGTATCCTTTCACACATAGGAGGAGATATCTGCCACTTTGGCGGAGATCTCCCTATGGCAAAGTATAGAAAAATAATATTTTTAATACATGTTTAAGTTTAATGTAATTATGTTTCGAAAAAGAATTGAATTATTCTTTTTCGAATTATACATTGTTTTGTTTTTAATACAACCATTTAATACTAACAAAAATGTATATGTATCTAATATTAAACATAATATCATTGATTTAACATTATTTTGAATTGAGTTTTATTTTAAGTCCCTTCCTCCTTTTTTTTCTTTGAAAGTGTGTTACAGTACCTATGAGTGGCTACGTGTGGTGCTAGACTTATTGCAAGACTGGGCTTGAGTACATTTCCGACTGTTTTGTGGCCTATCAGGCTGTAGTAACTTTAGAAGTGTAATTTGTGATGCAATGGACTTCTTTTGTGGCTGGGTGTTTGCATTAGCTTTTTCCTCCCTAACCCTCCTCTTTACTTCTTCCTAAATCCCTCCTATTTTGTAGTTAGTATTTCTCATTTTCCACCCACTCCCCCTGTTCCCGCCCACATTTACAACAAAAATGTATGCTTGTTTGTAGATCTCTGCTACTTTGTTGGAGATCTCCGCACAGAAAAGGTGAGAGGAGGAGATCTCCACCCTTAGATTAGTGATTAGCATTTTGTAATACTTGAGTAGTACTACTGTAGAACTACTCAAATATTCAGTTTATTGAAAGGCCCCAAAGCTTCCTTGATGTACATTTAGACATACTTAAAAGCAGGAGGTATCTGATAGAGACATCTAGCTGCATATTCCTTACCAGTGAACTTAGAGGCGTCAGGCAGGATCCGGAAGACTTTTCTCAGCAGTGCCCTTGCGTGCCGGTAGGTGGTGTCGGTCAACTCGGCGTGATGTCATAAGGCCTCGAGTTCATCATTGTGACATCCGCGTCATCTATATTGGGCGACACTTTAGCGCGCTAACGTTGGTTCTTTTCTTTTCGTGCCGATCCGTCAAAGAGAGCTACCCCCTGTCATTTTTTGACACACTTTTTTCGACTTTTTGTCGAATTTTGTTCGATGTGTAGGATGTCCAAAAAGACCTCGGGGATCAAACCTTGTGGCTCCTGTCACCATGCTATGTCGATTACAGACCCCCACCTCATGTGCCTTTGGTGCCTGGAGCACGACCAAGACCACGACCCAAAGTCGTGCTCCGACTGCCGGGCCATGGCTCCAAAAGCTTTGAGGGAGCAATATATGAAGCTGCTTGGGGCCCGGTGTCTGGCACCTCTGAGATCACCTCGGAGATCACGTTCCCGTTCCCGGTCTTGGTCGAGCGGATGGTCCGAGCTCCGCTCCAGGAGATCCAAGTTTTTGTCCTCCCATTCGAAATCTTCAAAAGAGTCAGGTAAAAAGTACCATAAGAAACACAAGAAGTCGAAGCATGCTTCGACTTTGCCCCGTTCATCACGCAACAAGATGGAGGAGTCTTGGCGTTCGAGTTCCTGCTCTGCGTTTCCCTCCTTTTCCTGGGTCCTGACCCCTGCATGTGTGCCATATTTGGGCGGCCTGACCCTGCCGGCATTCATTTGGCCCCGCAGGCTCAGCAGAAGGAGCTCCTCTGGGTTCTGCGCCGGCGGCTCCGGCCCTGGTGCCCAAGGCTCCTCTTGGATCTGTTTCCAGATCCGGACCGGTGCCGGACACAGCCATTCCACCTTCCCCGACACTGCTTCTGACGCAGAGTCCCTTGATGGCGTAGCCAGACCCATTCTTATCCCGGACGACACAGAGTCGGTTGGACATCCATCGATGCAGAGACCAGTGCCCTCAGAGCCTTTGGGCTCTATGTTGTAACCTCAACCTTATTCAGAAGGGCTAGGATTGGAAGAAGATTGGGAGGGGATGGGGCGCAGGACCCCATAGATGTCCCGCCTTACACAGAAGAAATGGACTAGTATGAGGAATTGGGTGATGCCAGTGGTATGGATACCTCTCCAGAGCCTGGCATGCTTTCCTCTCTTAACCTGGCTACGGAGGAGGGAACTTCCTTCGCCATCGTGGTGCCTAGGCCTGCTGAGGTCTTGGACCTGCAGATTCCTACTGTGGCAGTCAATACCAATGTCTTGACAGATGTCCTGCAGCCTGGTGCCTCCACCTTGTAACCCTTGCCTCTATTTAATGAGGTTTTGACTGATGTTCTTATGGTGACCTGGTTTAACCCCAGCACAGGGTCTCCTCTGAATAGAACAATTGCCCGCCGTCACCGCCCTGCACTGGGGGACCCAGCTTTCCTCACATCCCACCCAACCCCTGAGAGCTTGGTGATCCAAGCCTCTACTTCCTGTGGCGGGTTCCCGTCCACACCCCCGGATAGGGACTCCAAGAAGCTGAATAGCTTTGGAAAGAACATTTTTTTTCTACCACCAGCCAAGCATTGCGGTCCTTAAACACCGGATGCCTATTGGGCTGTTACTCCCACTCTCTGTGGGAGACTGTTGCGCAAGTGCTGCCACAAGTCCCGGAGGAGGCCGGGGCTGTCCTCTCCCAAGATGTTGTAGATGGGAGGGATGCAGCAAAGTTTACTATATGCTGTGGCCTTGACACAACATGCTCACTGGGCAGAGTGATTTCCTTGATTCAAGAGGAAGTCAAGACTCTCTTAGCCTAGGGAGCTATAGAGAGGGTTCCTGGGCCACAAGTAGGCTGTGGTTGCTTTTCCTGCTATTTTTTGGTCCCCAAAAATAATGGAGGCCTTCTTCCTATCCTCGACCTCAGAACCCTTAACTACTTTCTCAAAAAGAGTAGTTTAAGATGCTCACTGTGGCTCAGGTTCTTTCTGCCCTGGACCCGGCAGACTGGATGGTAGTGTTAGACTTGCAGGACACCAATTTCTATGTTACTGTCCTACCTGTCCATCACCACTACCTGCGGTTTATGGTAAGCCACGAGCACTTTCAGTTTACCGTGCTCCCCTTTGGTCTGACCAGTGCCCCTCGGGTGTGGTGTTCAACAAGGTGATGGTGGCGGTCGCAGCTCATCTGCACAGATCATGGGTTCCAGTCTTCCCCTATCTCGATGACTGACTGTTGAAGTCGGGCTCGCCCCAGTCAGTCGTCTCCCACCTCCAGACTACGGCGAACCTCCTGCATTTGCTGGGGTTCACTATCAACATGCC
Source organism: Triturus cristatus (assembly GCF_964204655.1). Taxonomy (NCBI): domain Eukaryota; kingdom Metazoa; phylum Chordata; class Amphibia; order Caudata; family Salamandridae; genus Triturus; species Triturus cristatus. The sequence goes on from NC_140582.1 coordinate 91,430,952, forward strand.
AAAGTCACATCTGAATCCTTCTCAGACACTCCCTTTCATCTGAGCCGTTCTGGGCATATTGCAGTTTCGGGCCTATCCTCTCGAGCGGCAAGTCCAGGATATTCAGGCTATGATACCAATGTTTCAGGCTACTGAGCATAATGGCCTCCTGCATTCTGCTGGTGAATCATGCCAGATGGCTCATGCAGGCTCTGCATTGGGACCTGAAGTTCCAATGGGTGCAGCATCAGGAAAATCTCACCGACCTGTTCCAGATTTCGGAGGGAACTGCGAAAGATCTGCAGTGGTGGTTGACAAACCGCGATTGGGTCATAGGCAAACCCCTCTCCCTTCCCCAACCAGATCTCACAGTAGTGACAGATGTGCCACTTCTGGGATGGGGTGGCCATCTGAGGGAGGTGGAGATCAGAGGACTCTGGGCTCTGGGGGAAGCCAGGCTCCATATCAACTTGTTGGAGCTCTGTGTGATCCGATTGGCACTGATTGGTTTCTTACCATCCCTCAAGGGAAGGCTCATTCCGGTGTTCACGGACAACAACACTGCCATGTGGTACGGCAACAAACAGGGCGGGTTGGTTACCTGAATGCTAGGATGGACGCACTCAGCCGTTGGGGACTAGCGGATCACAAGTGGCTTCTCCATCCGGAGGTTGCACAAGGACTCTTTCAACGGTAGGGACAGCCTTGGTTAGATCTGTTCACCTCCGTCGAGAACAAGCAATGTCAGCAGTTTTGCACGTTAGTGTTTCCAAGGTGGCTCTCGCTCAGTACATTTTTTGTCTCGAGTGGAGCTCCGGCCTCCTTTCTGCCTTTCCACCCATACCACTCCTGTTCAGAGTGCTCAAGAAAATCAGGAGCGACTGGGCACAAGCCATTCTTGTGGCTCCAGACTGGGCACAGTGAGTTTGGTATCCCGAGCTTCAGCAGATGAGCACCGATCCTCCAATCAGGCTGCCCCTTTGAGAGGATCTTCTGTCGCAGCAGCATGGGAGGGTCCACCATCCGAACCTGTTAACCCTCCACCTCCTTATGTGGAAATTGAGCAGTGACAGTTGATAGCATTTGACCTTCCTTCCGGAGTGTGCAAAGTTATTTTGGCAGCCAGGCGTCCCTCCACTAAGTCGGTGCACACTACTGATGGCAAAGGTTTTGTTAATATTGTACAGAACGGTCTATCGACCGTTTGTCTGCCTTCTTCTCTGACATTCTTCAATTCATCCTGCCTCTTGCCCAGCAGGTCTCTACTCTGGGCACTCTAAAGAGTTACCTTTTGGCCCTTTCTGCTTTTTTACGGTTGCCAGGCCAACTGTCACTATTGTACATAGATTTCTGAAGGGGCTTACACATTTGTTTCCTCCTTCACCTTTCTTGCCCCAGTGGGACCTTAACTTGGTCCTCACTTATCTGATGTTGGCACCATTTGAGCCACCGCACAATTGTCCCCTCCGGCCACTCACTATTAAGACAGTCTTTTTAGTGTCAATAACATCTGCCAAGAGGGTGAGCGAGCTATAGGCACTTTTCTATCAGCCTCCTTACCTGACTGTCTTTCCAGACAAGGTAGTTCTCCACTCTAGGGCTTCTTTTTTGCCTACAGTTGTGACACCTTTCCACCTAGGGCAATCTGTCACCTTGCCACCTTTTATGCTCCTCCGCATCCTTCTAAGGAAGAGGAACATATACACTGTCTGGACCCAAAAAGAGCATTATCGTTTTACCTTAACTGCACTAAAGAATTCCTGGTGGATGACCAACTCTTTGTGGGGTATGTTGGAGCAAAGAAGGGACGTGCCATACAGAAGAGGACCATCTTCTGATTGGTTATCCTCTGTATTAAAATCTCTTGCACTCTGGCAAATAAATAGCCTCCTAAAGGACTCAAATCTCATTATACCAGAGTTAAGGCTGCCAGTGCGACTCTCCAGCATGGTGTCCCGGTTTTTGACATCTGCCATGCAGCTATGTGGGCATCCCTCACATGTTTGCTAAGCATTATGGACTTGACAATCCGGTTTGTAGGGAGTGCTTTTTGACCGTTCGGTCCTACAGGTCTTTTTGGTTTAAACTATTCCCAGGGATGGTATTGTTTGGGTATTTGTTCACAGGTAAGGAATCTGCGGCTAGATGTCTCTGTCAGATGGACAAGTTACTTACCTTCGGTAACGCCTTATCTGGTAGAGACATGATCTAGCCGCAGATTCCTTACCGACCCACCCTTTCTCCTCACACTGTGGATCAGTTATTCATGTAAGGGCTGTTCCCCTTCAGGGCCCTAGTTGTTTAAACACACCACTGTCTGTCAACTTCATGGCTCCGGCCTTCTGGCGTGGAAAGTCGTGAACAGTACTGACGTCAGCATGCCGAGGTGGCGCCTATACATATGACGCCGTTTTCACAACGACTAACTCGAAGCCATACAACGTCATGCAGAGTCGACAGACGCCACCTGTCGTCGTGCAGGGGTACTACTAAAAAAAAATCTTCCTGATCCAACCTGATACCTGGAAGTTCACAGGTAAGACATCTGCGGCTAGATCATGTCTCTACCAGATAAGGCATTACCAAATATTTGCAGAAATTGGAGGCTGAAATGGAAATTACTGGTTCTATCTGATTTTACTCAGTTCGAGGCATGTGGGCTGCTGAATTCATATCTGTGCATAGATCGCCGCCTAGTGTTGGGTCCGGATGTTTGCACGTTGTTGTCCTGGAAGAGTCTTCGAAGTATCCTTGGATAGGTGACTCCTCCCCTGGACTACAGTGCGCATGGGCATCCTCTCCATCCTCAGATTGTTTTTTTCCGCCATTGGGTTCGGATGTGCTATCTTAGCTCAAGTTAGGAAAATATTTTTTCGAGGCCAAAAGGCCTTTAGTTCGCGTCGGTACTGTTTATCGATCGGGTTTCGATAGAATTTGTTAGTTTACTAACTTTCAGCACCGACTGCTTTCGCATTTACCTGTCCATCGACGACTTCGACGATGGAATCCAGGACGCCGTTCAAAAGGTGTCCGGTATGCAATGCGAAGTACCCACACATCGACGTCCATCCGGTGTGCAACAAATGCCTTTCGCCGGACCACGACGAATCAACATGCATGGCCTGTGCCCGGTTCCGCTCGAAGAAGACTCTGCGGAATCGACGAGCGGCGAGACTCGAGGCGCAGCACGCGGCACCGGCCCCGACAGACATCTTCGGCGAGGCCGAGGACGTCGAGGAATTGGAAGTCTTGCCCTCCAGTCCCGTTTCCGAACACGAACCCGGATCGGACGAGGAAGACGAGTCACTCTTCCACAGAGGTGAAGACGACACCGAGGTAGGAGACGACGAGGAGGCCTTCGGGGCCGAAGAAAGTAGCTCCAATGATGAACAAGGCCTACCTGTTCAAACCGTTCAAACACCAGTGCCACAGCCTATGGCTCCGGTCGAGGGATCGCCTTCGGGCCTTACCCGAGACCCATCCCGCAGTTCTTCGGCCCCGCCCTCGGGCCCGGCCTCGGACGTTCAGCGGCAGCCATTACTACATAAACAGGCTGGTTTCCCTATCACAAAACCGAAACAGAAAGCTGCTCAGGTTCCACCGAAACCGAAACTGAAAGTAGCGCTGGTCGGATCGAGGCCTTCGACGCCAGCGCACCGCGTCGGCACCGACCGCACCAAGAGGGACTTCGGTGCCGAACTTGAGGCGGGCGACGTTGGAGTCGACAAACGGAAAAAAGCCATCGGCACCGACAAACCTGCTCGGCTACCGGCACCGACGACACCAAGGGCCGTACCGCCTGCTGTGTCTCACATCGCTCCCTCGACGACACCTAAGCCTCAGGTATCGAAGACTTCGACGGTGATCTCTTCACCCCGACTCGATGACCCTCCGGCACCGAAAAAATCTACGGCCGCCTCTACGAGCCTGGCCGGTGCCAAAGCCTCGAAGGCGCCCCAAGTACGACCTGGTGTGACGCAAGGCAGCAAAACCACACCTGTCCTCCAGGACACGTCGGGCTCCGGTTCGGTCGGAGCTCCCGCAGCCTCTTCGGTGCCGACCAACATTACCTTCGGCTTGCCTCCGTCAACAATCCCAAAAATGTTCCAACTCAGGACACGGGTCACCCAACCTACGGTCACACCTGCTGAGACGTCTCCAGCACGTATCATCGACGCCGGCACTGGCAGAATGATTCTCCAGGACCGAAGGATAACTTCGGAGCCGCCATTGGACCCTTTCAGGATCCCACTAAAAAGGAAGTTGCCTGCAGAATCGGAACCTCTCCTTTATGAACCCTTCCATTCATCCTACCAGGATCCACACCGGTTCTCCCCCACACGCTCCGATACAGACGCATTGGAGGACTACATGGCTGACCAAGTCCCCTACCATGTAGACACGGACCCTGATGACCAGCAGGACCCTGATCAAACTTGGGGCGACCCTGCAGACCCCAGTGCACCTCTCGATGCACAGGATCCACAACTCTATGGGGCAAAGACATCTCCTACGGAGGATACTGCAGCGTTCAATGCTCTTATCGAACGTGCTGCCAATAACCATGGGGTGCAGCTTCACTCTGATACCATCGAAGATGACTTTCTAATGGACACCTTTGCATCCTCAGAAAGACATGTAAAGACTCTGCCAATGTTGAAGGGGGTCCTCAAACCAGCCAAGGACATTTTCAAAGAACCCACCAGGGCACGAGTGATAAACCCCAGGATTGATAAAAAATACAGATCAGCACCTGGGGATCCTACTTACATCAGAGGACAATTACCACTCGACTCCATCGTCGTAGCGAATGCACGCAAGAGGGCACACTCGCAAACAACAGGTGACGCTCCTCCCCCGGACAAAGAGTCCAAGGTGTTAGAAACCTCTGGCAAGCGAGTTGCCGCCCAAGCTGCCAACATATGGCGCATAGCCAACACTCAGGCGCTCCTTGCTCGCTATGATAGAGCGCACTATGACACACTTGAGCAAATATTCCAACATCTCCCTGACCAGTTCAAGGAAGGCGCAGAAATGCTCATCAGGGAAGGACAGCTACTAACGAACGCTTCCATCAAATGCGCACTAGATGTTGCAGACACGGCTGCCAGAGCCATAAACACAAGCGTCATGTTGCGACGACATGCCTGGCTACGGATCTCAGGATTCAAGCCTGAGGTACAAAACAATATACTGAACCAGCCCGTCAACCCCGACTATTTATTCGGGCCAGAGGTTGACACCACCCTCGAAAAGATAAAAAAGGATACGGACACTGCAAAGTCCATGGGCGCACTACAAACTCAGTCCTTTCGGAGCGGCTCCTTTCGTCGCCCCGGAAACAAGGGAGCAGGTAGAGGACAGGGGTCACAACAAACATATAACAAAGGCAATACACAGACCACCTATGATAAAAACACCCGAGGTGGATATCGTGGCTCCAGCACAAAGGGCAGAGGACGCGGCTACGGCAACACCAGGTCCTCCCCCAAGAACAAGCAGTGACGCCCTCTCCCTTCCTCCCGACCACATAACACCTGTCGGGGGAAGGCTACAAAGGTTCCTGTCCACGTGGAATTCCATCACCACGGACAGGTGGGTCAAAGATATTATAAAATACGGTTACTGTCTGGAGTTAACCTCCACTCCACCCACAATACCACCAAGAAGCCGTCCTATGTCCTCAGAGCACTTAACGCTCTTACAGCAAGAAGTGCAAAGTATGCTTCTAAAAGGCGCTATAGAGGTCGTACCCATCCACGAGCAGGGTGCGGGAGTGTACTCCCTCTACTTCTTAATTCCAAAAAAGGACGGGTCGCTCAGACCTATATTGGACCTGAGACCCCTGAACCAGTACATTCTTTCAGAGCACTTTCATATGCTCACTCTACAGCAAGTCCTTCCGCTTCTCAAGCAGGGAGACTTCCTAGCCACACTGGACCTCAAGGATGCGTACTTTCACATACCCATCCACCCCTCACACAAAAAATACCTCAGGTTCACTGTTCAGGGGCAGCACTATCAGTTCAAAGTCCTTCCCTTCGGCGTGACAACAGCGCCCAGGGTTTTCACGAAGTGCCTCGCTACGGTGGCAGCACATCTACGGAGGCAGCATATACACGTCTACCCCTACCTAGACGACTGGCTCGTTCAAGCGAAGTCAGCCCAGCAATGTGCAAGCCACATGTCCCGCACCATTCACCTTCTTCACAGTCTGGGATTCTCACTGAATTATCCAAAGTCCCATCTCCAGCCCGCACACGTACAACAGTACCTAGGTGCGACTATAGACACTCTGGCGGCCACAGCTCAGCCAAATTTAGTGAGGATCGACAGCATACAACTGCTGATCTCCAAATTCAAACCCAATCACTCACTTCCAGCGCGAGTGTTCATGCAGTTGATAGGCATGATGGCCTCCTGCATCTTCATAGTCCCGCACGCGAGATTACATATGCGCCCACTTCAGGAGTGCCTAGCACGTCAGTGGAATCAGGCTCAAGGACAGTTAAAGGACCTAGTGTTGGTGAGCGGTCGGGCATACAACTCTCTGCATTGGTGGAATCCACAAAACCTTTGCAAGGGCCGACCGTTCCAAGAGCCTGTCCCACAAATAGTACTGACAGCGGACGCGTCTCTCCAGGGATGGGGAGCTCATGTACTCCACTACACAGTGCAAGGACTATGGACAACACAACAAAAGAAGTTGCACATCAACCTTCTGGAATTGATGGCAATCTTCCTAGCCATGAAGGCGTTCAAAGTACATCTATGCAACAAGGTCGTGTTGATCCGGACGGACAACATGACCGCAATGTACTACATACAGAAACAGGGAGGCACACACTCTCCACAGTTGTCTCATCTGGCTCAGAGCATGTGGAAGTGGGCCATTCAAAGGAACATGTTCCTCATGGCGGAACACCTCCCTGGCAAAAACAACCAGATGGCGGATCTGCTCAGCAGACACAGCCACCAAATGCACGAGTGGGAGTTACACCCATCAGTACTACAACCGTACTTTCAGCAGTGGGGTCATCCGGAGATAGACCTATTCGCGACAAGCGAAAACGCAAAATGCCCAAGCTTCGCCGCCAGATTCCCACATCCGCAGTCGCAGGGCAATGCGATATGGATGAACTGGTCCGGCAGATTTGCGTACGCTTTTCCCCCAGCGCCATTGATACCGCTAGTGGCCCGCAAACTCCGACAACACTCCCTGACACTCGTCCTAGTTGCTCCCACGTGGGCACGCCAGCCGTGGTACACCACCTTCCTCGAACTTTCCGTGGTGCCGCATCAAAGGCTGCGGATCAAACCCGCGCATTTGACGCAGAACCATGGAGAGGTTCAGCACCCAGATCCGCAACAGCTGAATCTGGCGATCTGGCTCCTGAAGTCCTAGAGTTTGGCTATCTCAACCTGCCACCTGACTGTATGGACATCATCAAGGAGGCCAGGAGACCCACTACCAGAGCTTGCTATGCAGCCAAATGGAAAAGGTTCGTCATTTATTGCGGAAATAATGACATCAACCCGCTGGACGCATCCATCCAAAACATCATCTGTTATCTCTTACACCTATATCGATGCAATCTGGCGTACACCTCTATACGTGTCCATTTGACCGCAATATCAGCCTATCTGCAAACCAGGCAGCACCTCTCTCTATTCAGAGTGCCTGCCATCAAAGCATTCTTGGAAGGGCTCAAACGAGTCATTCCACCTAGTCACCCACCGGCTCCAATGTGGAACCTCAACTTGGTCCTCACACGCCTGATGGGTCCACCCTTTGAACCTCTACACTCATGCGAGATTCAATTCCTTACCTGGAAAGTGGCCTTCCTAGTAGCGATCACTTCCCTCAGAAGAGTTAGTGAACTCCAGGCACTAACCGTTCAAGAGCCATTTATTCAGGTTCACGCTAACAGGGTCGTACTACGTACCAACCCCAAGTTCATGCCCAAGGTAATATCACAGTTCCACATGAACCAGACTATTGAACTGCCCGTTTTCTTCCAAAACCCACAAACTGTTGCAGAAAGGGCACTACATACACTAGATGTACGGAGGGCCCTCATGTACTACATCGACAGGACTAAACCATTCAGGAAGACAAAACAACTGTTCGTTGCCTTTGCCCCACACCACAAAGGTAACGCCATCTCCAAAGCAGGGATAGCCAGATGGATAGTTAAGTGTATTCAAATCTGTTATCAAAAGGCAAAACGCACATTAACTATTCCACCACGAGCCCACTCAACACGTAAGTTGGGGGCTTCCATGGCCTTCCTAGGAAACATTCCCCTGCATGATATATGCAGAGCAGCCACATGGTCCACTACACACACATTTACAAAACACTATTGCGTAGATGTGCAGTCAAAACAGCAGGCAGCTGTAGGACAGGCTGTTCTCAAAACACTTTTTCAGACCGCTGCAGCTGGCACGGGTAGCCGCCGCTAATAGAGGGCACTGCTATGTATTCTATGCACAGATATGAATTCAGCAGCCCACATGCCTCGAACTGAATATGCTACTTACCAGTATGCATCTGTTCTTGGCATGTAGGGCTGCTGACATTCATATCGCCCTCCCTCCTCCCCGGCGCCTGTCGCAGCTGCAGCTCTCAGAATTACTGCAAGCATGGTCATCACTTTCTGTATCTACTCCATCACTGCCACAATGGCGAAAAACAATCTGAGGATGGAGAGGATGCCCATGCGCACTGTAGTCCAGGGGAGGAGTCACCTATCCAAGGATACTTCGAAGACTCTTCCAGGACAACAACGTGCAAACATCCGGACCCAACACTAGGCGGCGATCTATGCACAGATATGAATGTCAGCAGCCCTACATGCCAAGAACAGATGCATACTGGTAAGTAGCATATTCAGTACATGTAATAGGGCTTCAAGAAATACACAACAGAAGTATTATGCATTTGTGCTGTGTTTTTTAATTTTATTAAAACGTGAAGTGGCACGGGCGTGATGGTTGATGGTTCACTTATGTTTGTGGGAGGCAGGACAAAGTGCTTGTCATGTCATGTATTGTATATAGATTGGAGAAGAATCTTTAGTCTTGTTTGAAGATGCTGTCTTTTTTCTTCTCTGGAGAATATTAAAATGTAAGGACCCTGATAAAGTAACTGTGTGTTCCTTACAAGTATTGGATTGCATTTAAAGTTCTTGTTTTTTGTATGGTAGGTAGGAGTTAATCCATCCAGTGTTGACGCTGTGAATGTAGGCAAAGACCAAGAGATGAGGATTCGACCAGGCCAAGTACTATACATTGTAAATAAACTGTACCCATACAGAATCGAGTTCACAGAACAGGCACAACCAAACACAGAGGCGAAACAAAACTTCGCAAAGAGACTGCATCAGAACAAGGGAATGGAAAATGTACCAATGAAGAGCATTAAAATGGGACATTCAGAACTGCAACAAAACATATCCCGCGACGTGACAAGGGAAAGCAGTTTACCAATTAACCACACCAAAAAGGATGCTGATGTTTCCATTGAGAAGGTATGGGACCTTTGTGATTACACATCATCTTGGCTGCTGACACTCCGTTGATTTTGTGCTGGCCAAAAATGCATATTTTGTTTGTTGTTTCCCTCCTTTTAAAGCAGCTTCACGAATAGTTTCTCTTTGTCTGCTGTGAAGAAAAAAAACATATTGTCATAGATCTCCTTGGATAAATGTGTGTGGTGTAGGTAGGTGAGCTTAACTTGCATGTTTTCCCTAGAACACTAAGCTAAGTTCTATGTATAGAGACTGTCACCTTTCCATCCTAGGTATTATTTCGGTCTAAGGTAGGCATCTCCAACTCGTGAGCTAGCAGTAGCTCTCCAGCTCCTTGTGAGTAGCTCTCCTGTGTGCAGGCCAGCCCCCTACAATAGAAACTGTTGCTTGGTTGAATTATTATTTGTATGCCATAATAAAAAAGCCTACATTCAAGATGAAAACGTGTGTATTTTCAGAACTCATAAGCTGTTATTTGGAGAAAAATCTTTGAATTTTCAAAATCTATTTAAGGTGATTATTTGAATTGGAGAGATTTATTATTCCCATTATCACTGTGCTGCCAGGGGAATGCAGCTATGGCTGTTATGCATTACCTATGTAGAGGGTAATACTACTAGTAACCCTGCCTAATGCACTAATGAGATCACTGCTGAGAGCCTTGTTTGGGGGGGGGGGGGGGGCACTACTACATCACCAATATTAGTAGCTCTGGATGATTTTCATTGAACATAAGTAGCACTTGTTATAGAAAAGGTTGGAGACCCCTAGTCTGAGGAATGGCCTCTTTCTCTCTGGTTTCGCAAGTGCTTAATTTGAACCGGTGCTTTCAGGTGCTCAGCACTGGCAGTTAATTAGTTTCCGGTGCTTGGCACCAGCACCTAATTGTCAACACCATACTTGGAACAGTCCACCACATGGTGGTGCTGCTCATCTAATTTAGAGAAGAGCAGAGCAACGGCAGTTTAAGACTACAATATACATTAAAATTGCTCATACCTGCCTCCCCAGGCATTCCTTTAGCTTTGGGGGACCTGGTATAATCTGAACTGTCGCATTTACATGCAAGAGAGATGGTTAGTAGTTGTTTTGGCAGCGATGACAAGGGCGATGAGTAATGCATCCTCCATACTTCAGCAAGATGGTTGTTTCTGTGACTGTAACGGGTAGGTCATAACTCAGTTAGCCAAAAAGATGGAATGAAAGTGGAGCAGTCATAAGATGACAAACGGAAAGGTGAAGATGTGCCACTTTATCATTAGATCTTCATAATGGCCGTTTTTACTCGGCTTCTTCTGTCACTTTTTAAGAAGATAAATAGTTGACCCAAAAATCTTTTAAATGTCTCTCTGCAACATTTCCCTTTATTTTTTAAAGGATTAAATATGGCTTTAAAAAAGTCAACGAAGCTGTCTTTTTGATGTCTTTACTATTTCTTCATTTTACAAAAGTAAAAAAGAGTTAACAGGCTAGAAACCTTTTAGAAACGAATTTAACCCCTTCAGCGCTGCGCGGATTCCCCCGCGGTGCTGAAGGGTTCGAGCGCGGGCGGGGCCATGACGGAACGGTTCCGTCATGAGCACAGCTCAACCGATGCTCATGACGGAACCGTTCCGTCATGAGCATGGAAGGGGTTAACATGTGGACTTCTAAAAATGGTCGATCTTGGTTCCCAGACACAGCCCTTACATACATGATGGAAAGCATTCCTAAGTGTATTTTAAATAAGGCTGCATGCAGTGGGAAGTCCAAACTATCCAGGAAAACGAATCGCCGAAAAATGTTCTGTTTTTGTACTTTTATCTCAGTTATTTAAAACAAACATTAGGCAGAGACTATTCATTTTATGGTACAAACGTGCCCTTTTCTACAGAGTAAATGTGACAATATGTTGAGTTTAGATGTAGCAGATCTCGTGTGTTCTATAACTTTTGTTTGTCGACTGGGCAGTGCTGCTGTCTAGTTTGCTTTAAAGTTAAGCGCAATGACTACTTTAGTTTTGACCAGTCAGCTGTACATGATGTTAGGAATCCTTGTTTTATTGGTGTGGGTCCAGTGTAAAGGCCATTCAGAATCTAACCAGCACTGCCTGGGGCTTCATTTGTACCATTTGAAATACATTGTCTTTTTGTCTGAGGAAAGTGACATCTTACAACATGTGCACCAAATTCTGATACTGTCTCTTTTCTGAACAAAAGGCCAGGTATTTAGTGGTTCATAGCTTTTGATTTGCAAAAACATATGCTTTATGATCACAAAATACATTTGTGCAATGACCCAAAAACATTTTGTAATATTGCATTTGTTACCCCTGGCATTTGATGAGTTTCCATTCATATTAACAAGGTCACATACATTCATTCAGACAGTTCCAGAAAGCCATTGCAGGTGCATACAAGCCCTTGCTTTGTTGTTTGGCTATTAAATGAATTAGGTTCTCTGCCCTAAGTTTACACAGCCTACAAGACGTAGGTTTTGATTGTCGCAACTAGGGCATCGCATGTGCAAGCCCTGGAAGTATTCCAAATCGTGCTCTTGTGAATCTTGTTTTTTGTAGCGGGATTATCCAGACTCTAAGTAGTACTGTGATTTAAGAGTTTTATATCCATTTATAACCATGCAGGCATGCGACCTAGGTGCAAATAAATCCTTGTCCTTTAGCACTGAAACCATTGATGTTTTTAGGTCTCGCCTGACCCAGCGCATGCGTTGGTCTGGCGAGACTTATTGAGAGGGCTCCAAAAAGTGCTACCAGGCCAGCCTAGAGCTACAGTGCATGTGCGCGGGCGCGCGCGCCTCACTTTCGCGGCCGCACGGCCTTGATGTTTGATCGCGATGACGATCACTTTCACTTTCTTCGCGGCCGCTTGGCATAGCCAATAGGTCTTGCTTTTGGGACCGTATAAGTATTTAGTTATGCAACTGTTGCATGGCTAAACACTTATAAGGTCCCAAAGGCGAGACCTATTGGCTATGCCAATGCTTGTTATTTTTTTTATTGCTGTAGTCAAAGGCCTTTCCCATAAAGAATAAATAGACAGATCTTCTATTGCCTCATTTAAATCCTTCCATGTTGGAGAATTTGGGTTTGCTTGAACTTTATGCCAAAGAGCTTGGTGTAACTGATTTGAGATATTTGATTTTATTATTTTCCAGATTTTGACGTATGATCCTTTTCGTGCAATGATTTGATTTAGCAGACCAAATTCTAACCTTATCTGAACCGGCGAGGCATTGCATGGAAGGTTGAAAAGAGATCTAAATATTTTTGCGACAGTTGTGTTTAACGTTTCTGCATCTCTACCCTGCATAGCCCCGCTTCCATACGAGATAGTTGGTAGAAGTTTTTCAGATATCATTATTAGTAGTGGTTTGTGGCTACCCAGTGACCTCTGTAATGAAAGGAATGCCAGGAGTAAGGTGTTTCGTTTCCTCTGCCGATCCATCTTATGTTGCTGGAAGTAACCATTCTCGTCAAATATTCTGAGAAAGGAAGAGAGACCTACCTGCCTGTCAAGGGACTGGACCCACCTGCAGGAAGGAGTGACATGATCTCAAAAGCCTACTCCGGTGGCTTAGTGGAGTAATGCGTCCACTGTTGGGACCTGTGTTTGACCTCATGGTCACAGGTTCAAATCCCAGCAGGTCCACTCAGCCTTTCATCCTTCTGAGGTCGATAAATTGAGTACCATTGAGTTGGGTAACAATAAACATCTGTTATTCAGTGCCAAGATACCCTTGGGTGAACGTGCACTTTACAAATGCACGTTATGTTATCCAAAGTAACCAGGACAAGGTCCAGGGGACTTGAAAAACTGTTGTGAAGACAGCTCAACGAATGAAGACTGCTCAGGAGCCACAAAACTTTCTCAGTCTAGGTGCCCATGAGAAGTAAGAGTGTCCATGTCAAGGAGAAGCTGCACTGCCTGAGGAAAACCAGATGGGTGGGTCTTCTTCATCAGTGACCATGCCTGTGCTTTTAATGAGCTAGTGCCCCCCTCTTTTGTAGATTTAGAGGAATAAAGAGATTTTGTGTCTTCAGCCCCCTGCTTGTGGTCTGGTTCTTTTGGCTAGAGGAGGTTGTACTGAACCCAAGATGTTTTAGTGTCACCAGCCCAATGTTAGATAATGTGTTTTCAGATGATAACTCAATTTTACGCATGCAGTTCTAAGATCTAACAGCCCTGCTCAATCTCTTGTTCAAGCCACATTGAAGCTTTGCTTGCTTTTCTTTATCCCGTTCATGCAGTCAGGCATTACCTGACAATTGCTGGCTTGAGGAAGTGGTGTGTAACTTTCTGCTAGGCAATAATGAGAGTTTATACGTGTTATCAGAGACACAGTTCAAATAGAGGATACAAGACAGATTTATTCCTTTTTTAAATATTTGTAATATATGTACATAGAGTTAATGCACAGTAATAAATCAATCCAAATAACATATCTTAAATACATATAAGATACAAGAGTACCTAAATATCTAGATTCAAGTGGTTAATAAGAGATGAAAAAAAAGTCTTTACAAACCAAATATTATAATCACATTACAGTATGCTGATTTTGCTTCTCTATCCAGTCAATCACAGGGGTTAATGTTTGCCTAAGTCATTTCCTATCTGGGTTACCTTTAATGATAGTGGTTTCAATCTCACTTATTTCAGAAAATTGGTTCCACCAAGACCTAACAGATGGGACATTAGGATCAAACCATAATCTTGCTGTACAAAATATTGCTGTAATTATCATACAGAGTACGGGTCCAGCAGCCTTTGCAGGTATCATCCCTCAACAGCCTAAAATTATTAACTCTGGCAATGGGTATACCTTTACATTACTTCAGGGATCTCTTAAAATAGCTGGTTCCAGAAGCTGCTTACGCCACTAAAAAGTAATGACTTATATCTGCCATATATTACCCACATCGAAAACATGTAGACTTACTTCAGCTCCCCCATTTGTATAGTCTTTCATGGCCTGTTAGACCTATCAGCCTTAGGGTGGTCTTCTCCTAAACTTTTTGCCTACTCTCCCGGTATTTTTGCTGCATTCGTTTTTGTTGGCTTTAGGACTCTATGCACTTTACTGGTGCTAACCGGTGCCAAAGTGCTTGTGCTCACTCCCTAAACCATGGTAATATTGGTTTACACCTGATTGGCATATTTATCTGAATTATAAGTCCCTAGTAAAGTGGTATATTATATATCCAGGGTTGGTAAACTAAATGCTACTAGTAGGCCTGATAACTCACTGTGCCACCACTTAAGTAGCCCCATAATTCATGTCTCAGGCCTGCCACTGCAGTCTGTATACAGTTTTAAACTGGCAATCCAATTTGTCGAAATAATCCCTGAGCCAAGCCTACATTTCCTTTTTTTTTTACAAATCACTCTTAGGGTAGGCCCTAGACAGCCCACAGGGCAGGGTTCTTTGTAATTAAAAAGTTGGACATGTACTTTCAAGTTTTACATGTCTTGGTAGTTAAAAATTCACAATTTCGTTTTTCACTACTGTCGGGCCTACCGCTCCCATTTAATAAGTGATAACATTTGTTTGGGAGGCGGTAGAAATATCTGTTTTGCATCTAAGAAATTGTAATTTAAAATAATCTTTAATGGTTAAGCCAGATATTAAAACACAAGTCTGAAAATGGCACTTTTAGAAAGTTGCAATGTTCTTACCCTAACCTTTTGGTGCCTGCAGCCTGTTTCCTGAGTCACATGACTAGGTGTAGTTGGTATTTGGCCTTTGTGTGTTCCTCCCAGACAGCCACACAATAGAGGGAGTGGGTGTTGGCAGGATGGGCCATTGAAGGCAGGATGGGGACGCGGAGCTGTGCACAGCCCTACTTGTACTTTAAAGACACTGCTTCGCTCACACAAAAGAACTTCACACTAGCCAGTTTGTGACTACAGACAGACTGGGACCAGAGCAGGGATGCAGGTAATTCTAGACACTTCTGTGGGATGGGAACGGGAGAGGCTAGAAGTTTCTTTCACTTCAAAGCTGGCATCAGGTATAAAAATAGGGCCCTCAGACCCACTCTTCAATCCACTTCTAGAGCTGCGGAAGGATTCTACATGGTATCTTTGACAACCATTCCTTGTTGGGGATTTAATTAACCCAAAAATATTGTATTGGAATATATTTAAATATACCAGTAGTGCATATATCATTCATATCATGTTGTGATTAATTCAGTGAACAGACGAAATTGATCCCTCTCAAAAGTTGTCCAACAGAAGGAAGGAGATATTAGTGCAATTTGTCAGTAGGTTGAATGAAAGCGAAGGCCAGAAAATCTGGATTATTCCAGAGTGATGTGTACTGTGTTATAGAATGAATAGCTATTCGGCTCTTTAGATTCCTCCATATATTTGCGAACCCAGACAGCGTCTTAACGTATGTCCCTTTAAAGGAAGTTGGTTCCAGAAACCCAATTGGTGACCTCAGCTTGGGATATATTGGCTGAAGAAGCCATGTATTGGAGAATATCATAACCTTAGAAAGACAGTCTGCAATTGGCACCCAGTAACAGAATCTGAAAGCTGGAAGAGACCGCCCACCCACCCCTTTTCTATGGCGGTTGAATAAAACGAATGGCACGGCAAGGGTGTTTATACTGTCAGATAAATGTCATTCAAGAGCTCCCCACTTTTGAAAAATAAAAACAGCTGACAAGTAAAGTGGTATCGATCTAAAGAGATGCAAGAATTTTTGAAGTAACACCATCTAAATTACATAACAGTGTCCAAGAAATTCCATTGCTCAAGTTGAAGTTTTATGTTAGTTACGAGTGACTCATTATTTAAAATTATTATCTTTTGCCTAGACAGGGGGATCTGAATAACAAAATGTATCGCAGACTCTACAAAATTGGTGTCTTCTAGTGGCCCAGCCGAATATAGTATTTGGGTCTTGGAAAGATTAATTTTATAACCTGATAATGCCCCAGATCGGACCGCTTCTCCTTCTATTGACGAGATAGTTAGTTGAGGTTTTGCGGTGAGGACTGTTATATCAACTGCACAGGCTAAATGAAGCAGAGTTAATTCTAAGGAAGAAATATGTGTAGACATTTTAGGTGTCTCAGAAAGGGTTCCAAATAAAGTGCAAATAGGACCGGAGTAAGGAGCCTGCCCTGTTGAGTCCCTTTTGTTATGTGATTGTTTTCCAAAATGTTACCCATATAGACCAGACGGGCAGATGAGCCCTTGTAAAGCTTCTGTATTTGGCTGAGCATCAATTATTTCTTCCCATAAACAACAGGGTCTTGCATAAAAAATGCTAGGAAACCATGTCAAAGGCCTTTTCTGTGTCCAGCAGTATCCTCCCTGCTGCAATACCAAGTGTATTTGCATGTTGCAAACTCTAAATCCAGTTTGCAATTTTCGGTGCTGTTCTGTTTCAGCATTGTAGTTTATAAATCTAATAGGTTGATAAAAATGAGCAGACCTTGGGGTCCTTCCGTTTTTTAAGAAAGTTAGGGCCATATGTAACAAAATTGAGTTTTGCAATTTTCAAATTGCGATTTTCTGCGAATCGCAATTTGAGAATCGCAAAATGCAATGTATGTGGCATTTGCTAATAATTTTGCGAATCCCACATATTCCTTATTTGTGAATCGCAAATTGAGATTCGCAAATAAGGAATACCTTCCTGTTCATTCCTATGGGCTAGGAGGCCCATAGGAATGAATGGGAAGGCATTCTCAATTTGCGATTACCAATTAGAGAATCGCAAATTGAGAATGCAATTTCAAGGGTGCCAGGGTGTCAAAAGGACACCCTGTTGTACCCCTGAAATGTGCATGTGTGCACATGTTGCACACATACATGCCCTGTGCGCCATATGGCACTATCAAAAATGCAAAATAGTGCATTTTTAATTGAAATCGCAATTTACCACCAACTTGAAGTTGGTGGTAATTTGCGATTCCCTAAGGCCAAATCACACTTTCTTTTGTGCTTCTTACATTGCATTTAAGGAATCGCAGTTTGCGATTCCTTAAATGCAATTGCAAAATAGGGAATTGCAAAATTTGCGATTCCTTATTTTGCGACGGGGTTTTTGTGTGCTACATTGCACACTGCTAATTTGCGATCGCAAACGCTGAAATTCGCATTGGCCCATAGTGTTAGAAGTTTCTCGCCATGAGACTAGTATGTCAGTACCTTCCCCTTCTGCCAAGGATTGGAGAAATTTGTAAAATTGTAGTGCCAAATGTTCTCTAAATGTCTTTTAAAATTTTGCCTCAATTGCGTCCGGTCCTGTTGCTTTGCTTTTTCAGAGTGATAAAAGGGTGTTGCAGCCTTGAGATGGATGGTGATATTCCTGACTTTACCTCACTGTGAGGGGGTTCCTTTGATAGCACACGTGAAATCAGCAATACAACATGGTCCAATTATGCAAGCACCACGAGACAAAATTTTATTTTTTTAGTTATTTGAAACCATTACAGTACACTGTAGAACACCTAAACAATTAAAACAATATAAAATCAAGTGATGACACAATTAATCAGATCATATATGTGTCCGTTAGGTCAAAATGTCCCAAAGAGGATTTACTTCATTTGGTAGGAATTTCTACCAGAGAAGTGTAAACGTTTAACGTCACTGACAAACATTTTAACTTGGGGACCATTTGGCAGCTGCCTCTTTTAACTGTCCATAATGCATGAATTTAATAGCTTGAAGGCTTTCCAAAAGAACTTCATGCACCTGGCTGAAAGTTGCACATATGAGCTACTCAAGCTTGCGATAACTGCATTATTACACTGAGTGATACACAGCTGCTGAAATATTGGCTTTAACCAGTGACACCTTAACATTTTTAGTTTTTAGTCCGGGACAGAGACAAATAATGTGCATCATTGATTCCTGCCTAAAGTTACACAATCGACAATGCTGATCAATAAACCTTTCTTTTTTTTGTTCAAATCTTAATTGTTATTTGAAAGAGAAAATACATTTATAATATATTTCAATACAACATAGCACTATGAAATATATATTCGGTTAAAATCGAAGAATTACAGAATCAAAAAAATGGAATTCATGTCAAGAGTTAATGAGCTGGGATAAAAAAGAAGCATGAACATATCATTATTCAGGCAAGAAAAACAAAATAAATGACACATATTATATGTTATAAATCGAATCAAATAATATTACAAAACCCAAATAGATGGATTAAACAAGATCAACAGCTTATATATCATGCAGAGGTCATTTTTCTTTTTTTTTTAATAACCTATTGTTATTGATTTTCATACTAATACAAATGTTATAGCGAATACTTTCCATCAATATTATGCTGAGGCCATAAACCTTTTAAGTGCCCAAATTTATTTGCTTTTAGGGGGATTAGTCTACATCACATCTTCATGAGATCTTTTTTGAACGCCAGTTTCATAGGGCTTAATAGGTATAACGCTTTTCCCTGGTCTTGATAGAACGTACCACAGAGATCCGAGTGGGTCTTTTGAGCTAGCTCCTACAGGTCTTCTTCTCTTCATTTCATTTTTGTGTTTGGCCGTCCGCTTCGGGGGGGATATTTTGTTTGAATATGCTTTTGGCTCCCAAAAGTTCAGTTGCTTTTCTTATGTAAGGTCCCCATTGAAGTTTCTTTTCCTAAATGCCAACCCATATTAGTTTCTTTAGGGATCCTTTAGGAGCCGCCTTAAGCTTGGCGCAGTTAGCAAAGAAGCTAGATTTCAGCATGATTGATTGTTTTCTTAGTCCGAATTCCAATCGTATTTGAGACGATGGGCTGGCAACGGGGAGAGAAAACCGATTTCTGTAGCATCTACTTTGAACTGTATCCAGCCATGAGTCAATTTGGTCTTAAATATTAGGGAACCATAGGTTAGGGTTGGGGTGAACTTGGTCTCAATCACTTTACAATTGCCTGTGAGATCTGGACTCAGCAGCTTTTTTGCCAGTTTTTTTAAAGCTCATAGTCATGGACAGGGAGTTATCCTTTAGAGTGGAAAGCTGTGTTAAGTGTATGCCACGCTTGTTGAAGTGGATGCCCACGCACTTTAGGCTCGATACGTGCTCAAGGACGGCAGTATTCATGGCAAATTTGAATTTCATAGGGTTGTTAATACTTCTGGTACCACATACCATGATTTTTGTTTTTGAATGGTTGACAGGTAATGTATTGCCCTTACAGTACAGCGCAAGCGCCTCCAAAAATCGCTGCAGCCCCACTGAAGTGTGGTCAAATAAGTGTGTATTCTGCATACTTGAGGCAGTGGATATGTGTTCCAGCAAACTTGAATGGAAAGCCACGGACTGAGGCTAGAGCGTCATTTCTATCTGCCACATACTGATTAAACAGAAGCGGAGCTAGGGTGCATCCATGTTTTACACCGGTATTGTTCCAGATCCTATGGGTTGTGACTCTTTTTGCTGAAGTTTTCACTCGCACCCGGGTTCCAGTGTAAATACTCCTAACGGCTCTGAGTAGATTTTCCAGAATGCCCCAGTTAGACAGCTTCTGCCAGAGTCTCAGTCTGTCCATTTTGTCGAATGCTGTTGTAAAGGTGATTGATGATAGATACAGCGGTGGTACATCTTTGATGTTAGCAGCCTTAATTAGATACGAAAGAATGATTAAGTTGTCCTCTGTACCATGTCCGCGTCTAAAACCTCAAACTCGTTGTTCAGGGTTTTCGCGAATCATTTGCCCTCGATGTCAAGGAGGGCAATTAGCCTAAAATTGGCTGGTTGATCATTTGCACCCTTTTTATGAATTGGCATCAGTACGGCACCTCTGCAGCTGCCCGGGACATGCTCATCGGGATGCAGATTTTAAATAGAGGGCTTAGCAAGGGGCCCATCCCACTGATGCTGAGTTGAATATTCTGGTGGGCAAACCATTTGGTCCTGGGGCTCCTACTGATCGAAATTTGGCCAATATCCGTGCTAACTTGTCTGCGCCAGCCAGTGCTCCGCTCTCGATACCATATTTGTTGTCCAGCAGTGGAACATTACCAGAGCCATCTTCCATGGAATTGTATACGTTTGAGATGTATTCTGTCCACTTGCGGGCGGAAATTGAGGGAGAGACCTTCACGTTGTTTTTACTCGTCCTTCTCTGTGTTATTGTCCAGAATTTTGCAGAGTTTTTAGTTTGGGAGGCCTCATGCAGTTCAGACCACAGTGCTTCCTCATCATACCTAGCCACTTGTCATGCTGTTGCTCTATAGGCCTTCATCGAGTTTCGGAACTCAATGATATTTGTAGGAGTACTTCTGTACTCCTGCACAGTTCCCAAGCGCTTGTTTAGTTTGCGTATGAGGTCTCTCAGTGCCGACGTAGAGTTAGAGATGTGTTTACTTCCTGCAGCACTCTATTTATCAGAAAACTGGTTCAGCAGCTTCTCCAGAAACTATGCCCTGTTTGGAGGTGAAGGTGACTGCTCCCCTGCCCCTAGTTTCAGGATTTCCATCAGTTATTTTTTTTTTTGCAGCTGATGATGTTGTTGTCCATTTTATTCTTTGCAGGCCACAGGAACCTGCCTCATTGCCGATTGATTGAAATTGTGGGAGTCTGGTAGTAACCCTAGAGAAAGTAGAAACTAATCTTGCGTGGTCAGTGGTCAAACCCCTATATAGTATGCATTACCTGATGACTGAAATGTTTCTCTAAAAAGTGATTTTCCTCTTTTTTTGTTTGTTTTTTCCCCATTTTTGAGAAAGGAGATTTATAGACTCGGAATATTCATTTCCTGTATTTTTTTCCTGAACTCCGCTTTTCACAGATTCCCTCCAGTAGCGTTGTATTGTGCTACCAAAACTAGGGGTGGGCGAAATTTGCAGAAGTTTTGTTCCCGCCCGTTCGCGGTATTTTCTGCGTGGTCGCGGCTCGCCAACTTACCCATGCAGTTGCTCGCGGGCGCGGCCATCTTGTTTTCACTTGTCTCGCGGTGCATGATCGCGAGAAGAAAGACGTGATCGCGCGACGAATGACGTTACTGCGGGCGCGAACTGTCGCGAGACAGCGCAAATGGCTACCAACAATCCAACATCTCGTGGAGAACGCGACTGGATCGGGAAACTTGTCGGCGAACGCGGGGATTCAGGTAAAGCGATCGCGCGCACGCGAGAATGTATTATTTTACAGCGCGAGCAAGCAACAAATTTCCGGTAAAATGCGGATTGCGGAAATTTTGACATTTTCGCGCTCTCCGCGGAACGCGAAAATGTCAAATTATCGCAATTTCCGCGAGCGTAACGGATTTTTAGCGTAGGCCTAACCAAAACCCACATGAGAGACGTTTTATTTCGTACAGTTGAGAACCGTTATTTTGCCATTTTAACTTTTCCTTCTATATCCACAATTTTTCATTACAAACTAAACTGGATTTATTAATGTCATATAAAGTTTAATTTGGTAAATAAATGTCCAATTGTTGCACTTATTTTTTTTCTCCCCAGAAACAACAAGGCCATTGGTCACAGGGGTTAAAGGCCTCCATGATGGACCCAGACATGCAGGTAACAACTGTGCCCATAAACTATAAAAAAAAAAGAACTTGTGTGCATTTCTTTACAAAGTTAAGTTTTATACTTGTGCTGATTTATTGAGAGATTGCTTGCTCAAGTGCACATAATCACCTGAGGCTTTATGTTTCCTGTGTGCATATCATTTAGTTCCAAGCAAATTGATTAGATAGGACTTTAAGTTCCAAGACCATACAGTGCATTTGATGGTCTTAGGCCTTGCTCCTGGAACCGCTTCCAGACTCCTTCTTTATCATCTAATGGTAGAAATGGTTAGGACACAGTGAGAGACAGAGTATCAATTTAGTCTTGGACGGAAATATTTTTATCTTCAACCTTCGGAGACACCACCAAGTGAAACGTCTGCTTTAAGATCCTGGGAGCAGGGTCGGACTGGGCACCAAAATAAAAACTATCCCCATTAGTGAATTAGACAGCTAAAAAAGCGGTGGCTCATGTTCGCATATTGGGGCAGATTTGAACTTGTAATGACACGCTGTATAAATATTTTACAAAGTATGGAAGTCTGCTTGAATTTGAGCTTGCTGCAGGCAATATTTATGGTAATGTCAGGAAAAGCAACATTACAAATAGACCAATCAGAGCATAAAACAGGCTCACAAACAGGCGAAGAACCAGCCCACAAACTGACCTGCTAGACCAGCCCTTTGGTCGCTGCCTGATTACCCTATAGACAGAGCTTTAAGTGAGCCAGGTCCTGCGGGTGCTCAGCATCGGCAGCTCTAGAAAGCAGGTGCTGAGATGGGTCCCTATCGGGCTCTCCATTTTTGCAGTGTGAAGGAAAAAATATGGACTCTGCAGCAGTGCCACCCTTCACTGCTTGTGATGTAACTTCAAACATACTTGTTATGGTTCTTTCAGAGTCTGATCATTTCAGAACTATTTTTTTGCAGTTTTATATAACGTGAACTCGACCCGAAGGTATTGGCACTCTACATGAGCAACAGTTACATTACACAAGAAAATGTTCATTTTTTGAATCACAGAATGTTGAGCCCAAACCGAGGCTCGATCCTGCTTCCCCAGCTCCAAAGTAGGCAGCTCTAGCTTTACACTACAACCTCGCCCACAAGAACTGAAGCATTTTCAATATTATATACAACTAAGCAATAGTTGTTGTTTATTTATCTTATGCAACTTAAAACCATTGGCAAAGCCAATAGTCCTGGCTTGTTGTAGGTATAATGTTACTTGTTGTATTATATATCTGGATGTAATGACAGAACTAGCAAAATACCAGTGGGGAGGCACACTATGCTAAGCACAGATTTTTTTTAGCTGAAGTGTTTTAAGCCACGCCCCTAATACATCGGCCACGCCCCTTTGAGAGACCCCTCAGTTTTTTCATCTCACTTAAAGAGCTGCCTAGAGGCCAGTCCGACCCAGCGCAGGAAGACTTGGTGGTCTGCCAAGCAGCACATAACTTGATCAGCTATCATCACAAATGCGTCAAGCAGAATTCAAGAATTCATAGTTCTCTAAGGGTCCACGAGACTGCCTCACAAGACTGCTCCATAAGACAGTTCTTTGCCTAATATTGTGTTGTGGTGTTTGTTTTATAAGTGTGACAGGAGTTGAAAGTTTGCACTTCTTCAAACTTGTGTGCTTCCCTTGCATACCAGACCTCCTTTCTTCAGTGTTTTAATGAATCACGTGACTGGTGTAAATGAATTAATTAAGAATGTAATTGCCCCATAAATGAAAGGGAATTTCAAGGGCAAGTGATAACTTTAATGCATTTAACGAAAAGTAACCTTTTTTTCGGGTGGTGTTGTTTAATAGGTGTTCAAAGATGACAGAGTCGTGGTTATAAAAGACAAATATCCCAAAGCTCGTTACCATTGGTTGGTTTTACCATGGGAAGCAATCTCTAGTCTGAAAGCGCTGAGAAGCCAACATCTGGAGCTTTTGGAACACATGCATGCTGTTGGAGAGAAGATGGTGCAGGACTATGCAAGCTCTGGCAGCACAACCTTTAGACTGGGCTACCATGCTATTCCTAGCATGAGGTAAGAAAAGCGTATTTCCACATCTTCATCCGTTGTTGAGAGGTCTTGCATTGCACCAAAGGCTAGATGAATCAAGCCACCTAGCCTAACAATTATAGACATACATTTGACTTGTCCTGACATGGGTGACTCAAAAGTTTCAGCGCTCCATCCATCATCTCCTTGTGTTTGCTTTGTTCGCCCTAAATTGGCAGGTTATGCCTAGATGTGGGTCCCTTTTTCACCTTGTCACTAGATTCAAGTTAGCCTGGCTGATGAGGGGTGTTACCCCGAAACCGGTCCCAGGATGCTTGTTTCCGGTCCAGGGTACACCTGGCTTGGCAGTTCAGGCTGGACTGTTCCCATGAGGAACAGGGTCAAGACTAATTTGCATATGGCTGGGTCCAAACTTGGGTGGCGAAGTGAGCTAAAGAATGGTGATGGGTTCAACCCAGACCTGTGACTGGGGTTGAGTGTCTGAAAGGTTTCAGCGCTCCGTCCATTATCTCCTTGTGTTTTCCGTGACACAATCTTCCATACTGTGTCGTTCCTAAATGCAGTCTGTCAGTATTCCTAACTGCCAAGGGAACCATCTCACTTTAAAAAGAACGTTTGTACCTCAGAAGAGCCTTGTCCTTGCAAGACCTCTGAACTGTGCTGCGTAGAATACTTTTATATTGTACTGCGCCAATTAATGTAGTTCGATTTTGGGAGGATGAGCTGCAGCAGTAATTTGTGTCCCCTTTTTGAATTTTACTAGTCAAATTTCACTTTTTGGAAACTCCTTATTTATCCTTTCTTTCCTTAGTTTTTCACTTGAAAAGTTTCAAGTATTTGTTTTCTTAAAAAATGTTGTCTGTTGTTGGTAATGTGCCAGTAGGAAAAGTCAGGTAATCTTGTCTATTTGTATGCCTTTACACTGTTCCAGACATTTCTGCAGAAATTGTGAGATTATAGCTCTGTGGGTTTCGAGAGAAAAGGAAAAAAAACAACCAACTATTCTTAAAATGCGTCTCTCAGTGTGTTGTCACTTCTATTCGGCACATCGCCATATACCCAAACATGGTTCTTTGTGAATCAGTGATGCATGGTTTCTTTTGACAGATGCAGGCTAGTCTTGTTGGATTGAACAGTTTGATGTGCAGTGTCTAGAGAAGTGTGTTCTGCAATATTGTTTGGAATACTGATAAGGCATTCAGTGGTGTTGTAGTCATTGGAACAGTGGTGTGTTGCATGGAGTTGTACGGCCTGGTGTTTTGTTGTGTGGAGTAGTGTGATGTGGTTTGTTGTGTTCCCTGGTTATTACCCCCATCCATCATTCACCTTTTCACCTTCTCAAATCATTCTTCTTTGTGGAGACTGGTTTCGGGTTAGCACCATGTTTGTGTCTCACAGTAAGTGGTTCAGTTTTAGGTCTTGCATAAGCAGCGCTTGCGCTGTCGCTTCGGGACATGCTATATTCAGGTATGGACTTGAAGCTTTGCCCATTTTCCGCCCATCTTTTCAATTGGCTCCTCTTACTGTCCTTTGTAAATGGTGGCTTTTTATTTGTGAATAGGCTTAGATAGTCCCTCCTTATTGCCTCCTTTTCTCCTTTAGTAACATCCCATGAAGACTGCCCCTCCTACGTGTGTTGTCACTGTGTATGTTTTAGTTACAGTCTGTGAGCACTATTTTCTTAACTGACTTTATTGCATGCACAACATTCTTTCCTGCAAATTGCAACCACTTGATTTTTAAAGCAGTGCAGCCGTGCTTTATCTTATCTTATGTTTTTTTGCTTCAAGAATGGCGGACGTTACATTAACACTGCTCACGCTATAATATATATTTTTTAAAGCAGAGCACCACGCCGCAATTTATTTCATTTATGTGTTTTAAAAAAATCCATGATTTGATCTTCTTTTACCAGCGTGGTACGCTTCATGTTCAGGAATGGCAGCTGCGCATTTATTTAGTTATGCACAACTTGCCCACTTGCCCTGCGCTTTAGGTTTTAGCACGGTGCCCGGTTTCATATTAGCGGCACTGGCGCATCTCTTTATGCTGCAGCACGGCACCCGCTTTTCAATAGTTAAGTCTGGTTTCTTTTAATCCGCGCTTTGTTTTCTTCCAACAGCTCTACGCGCTCCATGTTCATGAATGGCGGTCACGCATGTCTTTTGTTATGCGCAGCTCGCCCCCTGGCAGCACACAGTCAACAATGGCGGCAACGTGGCATCCCAGGTTACAGCCCCTCATTCCCGCACAGCACCGGGCGCCGAGCTTTTAGTTTTAGCACAGCACCCGCCTTCATATTAACAACGCATGCGCCGCGCTTGATGCTGCAGCAAGGCACCTGCTTTTCAATAGTTAAGTCTTGTCTTTTTTTAAATACGCGCTTTGTTCTTTTTTTTAACAGCGTGGCACGCTTCATTTTCGATGAATGGTGGCTGTGCATTTCTTTTTTTCTGCGCAGGTCTCCTACTGGCAACACACAGTCAATAAGGACGCCGCGCGGTCTCCCAGGTCACAGCCCCTCATTCCTGTCCCGAACCCAGGCGTCATGCTTTAGGTTTTAGCACGGTGCCCGCTTTCTTATTAACATCACGGGTGCCGCGCTTTATGCTGCAGCACAGCGCCCGCTGTTCAATAGTAATATTTAAGTCTTGTAAATACAAAACCTATTGCAATACAAATGTTTGTGTACTGTTGGTATGCGTGGCTCCCAAACATTTTCAAAGGCAATGAATTGTGCTACATTAGAAATTGAGATACTGAGCATATCACTTGCGATCATGCCATGCTTTTATTTAGGGAGCACTTTTCTAGCATACTGTATAGAAAATATACTTTTTTATTAGAGCTTTGAATTGTCTGCCGTGCTTAGCGCACAAGCCTGACGTATAGAAAAACAAGAACAAAACATAAACAGTTTAGATTTCATTTGTTTTACTTTTTTGTAAATAGCTTCTCTATTTTCCACGTGGTATGGCGGCTGTACACAGAGGCTTGTGGGGGTTCGTCAACACATATTCATCAGGGGTGAGTCTGAAGCTTGGTAGAGACTTCATTCACAGACCTGGTGGCAAGGGGCAAGCTGCTATGGAAGAGTAAACCAGCCTGCCTACTTTCTTCAGACTTAGTTGGCAGGCAGCACTGTGACAGTTAACAGTAATTGGCCTGGCAAATGAACAGCGATTAACCGACCTCATCAGATGCAATGGGAGTGACTCCTTTTATAGCTCATCCTGTTGTGTTTATTTATCCGCATTCTGGTGCTCAGAGTCCTGGATTAATCATAGGAAAGGCAAACTGCAAGTGACAGACTGCCAAGACTACAAGCATTTCCAATGCAATAGGTCTCGCATTACTGAACGTTTGAGCTATTGGTGTTGCAAATAACGTTTGTTAGATTTTATTTGGGTTAAAAATATTCCAGCAGTAACATAAGTAAAAAAAGAAAATACACAAAGCAAGGAAAGGGTGCAGTACCACAGGCTGTTACTAGGCGGCCTGTAGAGTTGTACAGGGACCCCTATTAGCTACATAAAGTACTTCATCTTTAATGCAATTAATAAAAGAAAGATTGTTGCTAAGCATACTTTTCCATGTGTTCAACGCCATACCTGGCTGAGAAATACTGGCTTTTCGGGGATGTCCAGGCATCCCTTTTGGACATGCCCTTAGATGGACTAGCCTCTTCGGTGACAAGTTGGATTCTGCTCTGGAAAGATTTAAGGACAGTAAGGCCACCTTGGTCGTTGAGGCTCACTATGGCTCCACGACAGCAGCAGTCTGCCTTACGCCCCTCCTGTGGCTATGGTAGGGGCTATCAGTCACGTCCATTTCCCCCTAGCCACCATGGGCAGCAGGCACAGTCATTTCATGGCCATGGTTACAACTCACACAAACCTCGTAGGAACCTGCAACAGAGGTTGACGAATCCATCCCCCACACCTGCAACCACAACTCAGAAGGCACTTTTGTTTGCCCTCATTGCAGCATGGGCACCCGGTTGGAGGCAGGATTCGTTACCTCCTGCACCAATGCGGGAAATGACTTCAGACAAGTGGGTGCATCAAATCGTCCAGTGGGGCAGTTGCTTCCCATTCCAACAGACCCCACCACCTTTGTCTCAGTTATCTGATTGGTTAACGGAGGACCACCTCTTACTGTTGTGACAGGAAGTATTGTCTTTTATGGCCAAAGCAGCCATCAAGAGAGTACCAGTATCATAAGAAGATCTTGGTTGCTATTCCCTCTACTTTCTTGTGCTGAAGAAGGATGGAGGTCTCAAGTTTCATATTAGACCTATGCCCTCTCAACTACTTCCTGAAGATGCTCACCTTGGTTCAGTTTTTATCTGCCCTCGACCCTGGAGACTGGGTGATAACGTTGGACTTGCAGGCCGCTTACTTCCATTTCCCTGTCCTTCCTACCCACAGACAGTATCTGCAGTCCCGGTAGGCAAGAGCATTTTCAGTTTGCTGTGCTCTCCTTTGGCTTTACTACCGCTCCTCAGGTGTTCACTAAGGTGATAGCGGTGGTTGCAGCACATCTGCAGAGCATTTGGGTACCAGTCTTCCCTACCTCGCTGTTTAAAGCGGGATCGCCCCAGCCAGCCATCTCCCACCTCCAGACTACAGCGATCCTCCTGCAGTGCTGTTGTTCACTATAAACCTGACTCCCTCTCAGACACTCTTTCATTGGAGCTGTTCTGGAAACAGTACAGTTTCCGGCTTATCCTCTTGAACAGCGAGTCCAGGGTATTCGGGCTATGATTATGATGTTTCAGCCTCTATTCTGGATTTCAGTGAAACTGACTTTGAGGCTACTGGGCCTCATCTCCTCCTTCCTGTTGCTAAAACATGTCTGTTGGCATATTTGGGCTTTGCAGTGGGACTGGAAGACTCAGTGGGCTCAGCATCACGGCAGTCTCTCCACTCTGGTCCAGATATTTTGGGGACTGCAAAGGCTCTGCAGTGGTGGGTCACTGAGCGTGATTGGGTAAGTGGCAGACTCCTCTCCCCCCACAACCCAGAGCTCACAATCTTGACAGATGTGTAGGAAGCTAGACTTCTCCCTGCAGATGTCCCCTCACTTTTTTTGCCCCATTTGAACTGCTAGATGCTGGTTTTCAACTCTGACAGTGCACTGAAGCCCGCTAACCAGGCTCCAGAGCCTGTGTTTTTCCCCCTAGAATGAAATGCTTAATTGTAACCCAATTGGCAAGAACTTCAGCATCTTTGTAAGTCCCTGGAAATAGTACCCCTGGTACCCAGGGCATGTATTATGGTACCCTAAGGGAAACAAACACTCAAACTGCATGCAGACCACCATTGCAGGATGCGTGAAATGGTGCAAACTCCCTGTGTTCCATTCCAAGGTACACTGCATATACTATATGTAAGGCACTCCTGCAGCAGGCCTTAGAGCCCTAAGGAAGGGTGCATTATATTATATGTGAGTGCCTATCTGCATGAGAAGATAGGCCCCTGTGTTGTCAAGTTCAATTACTAGATGTTGCAAGTGATCAGGCAGCCATCTTAAAGACATGTACTGGACACTGGTTATCATGAGTTACCCAGCTACATGATGGCTGCACTGAAACCTTTGGTGTTTGGTATCAAACACCTTGTCTTAATAAACCTGTACTGATGCCAGCACTAGATTTATTATGACATGCACCCAGATGGCACCTTAGAGGTGCCCCTGGAAAAATCTATTAGTCTTCTAGTGTGCTGGCTGACTGGTATCTCCCAGCCTGCCACCAGAGAGTGGTTTCTGATCCCTTGTAGGTGCGAACCCGCATTCTCAGAGGTCAGAAACAATGCCTGCTCAGGCGGATGGTGATCACAGCTCTTCGGCAGGATGTATAGTGAACTAGCATGTCAAGGCCAGAGGCTTCAAAGCCTCTGCCACCTTTGATATGTGACCTCAGCTTTACCCCAGACCTGAGAGAGTCCATTTGGCACCAGAGCAGGCAGGAACATTAGGTAGTCAGAAGGTGTGTTCACTTACAGGCTAGCCACACCCTTAAGGTAGGCCACCTGAGGTGAACAACAAAAGAAGGGTTTCACCATTTTAAATCTAGTGGAACTAGGAACTCTTTGTCAGGTTTATGCCCACTCTCCTGAGGAAGTGGTCATATAGTGGGTGTAGTCACCTCAGAGGTAAGTAGCACTTTGGCTACTACCCTATACTCCCCTCAACACCAATAAAGTCAGTATTTAGGGGTTCCCATGACTCCAGGATTCGTCTACTGGGAACTGAAGGAAGGACAAAGAAGAGCAGTCACCACGGGAACTGAGGACTTTACCACTACTTGGCGCAAAACCCTGCCTTGCTGCTGGAGCCTTAATAATTGCACCGACACGACTCGTCCAAAACCCGAACTCCTCCCAAAACTGTGGAGGACCGTCCAGCAACTTTAACAACCAAGCAGCGTCCCCCTTGAGGTGGAGGCACTACCCCCCTGCATCTTCAGGCATCAAAAGCTTCTGTCCAATAACCCGTGCTGTTGGCCATCGGGCCCACAGAAGGCTCAGGCTCTAGGTCAGCCCCGTCTCCATTAGCGAGTTTTGAGATGCTAGAGCCTCCAAGAACCCCCCAGCACGAATACCCCGACTACCTGGGCACTTACTCACAGCAAAGCTTGTTTGTGTCCAATCTGGACATCACCCCCACAAATACTTGCCTGCAAGTCGAAGGTTTTAGAGAGAGATGAGCTTGATACCGAGAGTGATCCTGTTCTGGTTCTTTTCCATCCTCTGCAGGTATACCGAGAACCGTGAGAGCCTCCAATCCTAAAGTGACCCACCAGCCAGCACCTCTGCACCCGAGCCCCTCGACCTGAGTGCACATCTTCTACCTGTGTCCCCTTGGCCTAGAAATCCCCATGAGCTGAGCCCCCACGGTGCGGGGGGAGGGGGTCCGCGGCGCCGCTGTGCTTGTGACGAGCTCAGCCTGTCATGACTCACAGTGGAGCTGTGTTCGTGACGAGCTGAGCTCGTCACGACCCCGCCCACTCATTAGTTCTTCCGCACAGGCGGGGAATTTATCGCGTGTGGGCGGGCCGCGGCCGTTATGATGAGCTCAGTTCGTCATGAGCACAGCTCCACTGTGACTCGTCATGAGCATGGAAGGAGTTAAGTACTAAAGTGTACTCTCTACAACTGTTTGCAGATACCTGTATGCAGTACATGTATTTTCCTTCCATATGATAACATTACCACGTTTGAGGCTTATTTCTCAAATCTGACAGCTTTGTTATTCAACTGTTTTTCTGTGTTAAAACAATAACGAACTAAGGTACCCGAAGATCTGGTGTCAAAATAATATATAAAATGTTGAGTAATTTTTCTAAATCGGCCACGGATTTCTTATTGAGGGTGTGTCTCATTTATTGGCTGTGTGTGTTCAACAAATGCTCAACACTCTCCTCTGGTAAGCCTAAACTGCTCGACCATGCTACCACAAATAGAACACTTGGGGATTGTTAAAACAATCCCTTGTAAGCAAATAAGGGTGGCCTGGACTTTCTGCATAGTGTACCTCGTTTTGGTACACTACATAGAAAACCAGTTTCCTACAAGATGCTTCACTTCTGGGTTGGGGCAGCCATCTCGGAGAAGTGGTGATCAGAGGATTATGGTCTCCAGCGGAGCCTTAGCTCCACATTAAGCTGTTGGAACTGAGAGTGATCTGATTGGTGTTGAAAGCCAAGGACGGCTCTAGGGCGATGCAATCTGTGCCACCGCATTGGGCGTTGACTTCAGGGGGTGCTGTGTTGTCAAATATATTGTGGGTTTAAAAGCACCTGATGCAGAGTCCCTTACCTCCAGCAGTTTTCAGGCAACAATAAAAATGTCAAGATAACAATGGTGATGAATCGACCTACTGAAGAGAGATAGAGTTTTGACTGGTGGAAGTTTTGACTCATCATAAAGTAGCGCAGAGGGTTAATATGCCTGCTGCAAAACACAAACAGATCACAGAAATACTTCAGTGGGTTACTGCTTTTGTCTGAGAGATGGTTTTGTTATTTGCAATTTATAAATGATATCTTAATATAGAACAGTGAGCTATTAACTGTCACCAAAGAGCTGCATGGAAAATGTAAGGTATAGGTTAGAACGTTATGATTTTTTCCCTAGTCTAATGTTGGGAAAAGGGTTAATTTGTCTAGAAATCAATTCTTATTAGTAAAGAAAACCCCAAAGCATGGTGGTACATTTTAAAGTCTGAGTTTGTGCTTCACCAGATCAAGCACTCTTACAGTATACTGCCTACCAGTATGAATGAAATGTGACTCCTATACCTTGTAGTCCTCTTTCTTAAGTAACATTTCTATTCGCTGATGTACAAACGTGCGATTCACTGTCTGTGTAATGTGTGTGTGATGTAAACTGCCCTGACGCCCTACACTGGTATGAGTAGCGCTATAAAACAGAAGAAAAGCATGTGAGAGAGAGTGGTTATGGATATTTGAGGGTCACAGTTTAAGGTTGTGAGGGAATTCATGGAGAAAGAAGTCATTTCGGGCACTAACAAGCATACTGAGCTCCAATAACGCTAAAGTCAGCCCTGTTGAATGCCTTTCTTCTTTCCATCAAAGGAATGCTGGTTCAGGTGTTCATAGACAACACTATCGCCATGTGGTATTTCAACAAGCAGAGCATGGTGGGTTCATGGGCCCTTTATCA
This sequence comes from Triturus cristatus, assembly GCF_964204655.1. Classification (NCBI taxonomy): domain Eukaryota; kingdom Metazoa; phylum Chordata; class Amphibia; order Caudata; family Salamandridae; genus Triturus; species Triturus cristatus. The sequence goes on from NC_140582.1 coordinate 91,463,671, forward strand.
AGAGGCTGTGTCTGGACATGCCTAGAGCATCAGGGTATTTTCCTGCTGGTTCAACATCTTGCGGCTTCTCTGAAAACCAGCGCAGACAATATCAGCTATTGATGCTGTGTGGATCACAAATGGCATCTCCATTCGGAAGTGGTGCAAGGTCTCCTCAGAGATGGCGGAGAACCTTAGTTGGATCTATTCACCAATGCGAGAATACGTAATGTCAGCACTTTTGCACAATGGAGCTTCCAATGTGGCTCTTGCTGAGAGATGCATTTTGTCTTGAATGGAGCCCAGGACTTCTGTGCACCTTCCTGCCGGTACTACTCCTGCCAGAGTTCTCAAGAAGATCAAGAATGACCAGGCCCAAATTATGTTAGTGACCCCGGGCTGGGCAGGGAGAGTTTGGTATCCCGAACTCCTGACCACTCTCCACCTACATGCATGGAGATTGAGCGGCAACAGTTTAGGGTGTTCGACCTCCCTCCTGAAGTGGGCGATGTCATCTTGGCAGCCAGGCATTCCTCCACGAAAATGATCTACGGCTGCCAATAGGACAAATTTGTTGTTTGGTGTGCATCCAGATCTGTTGATCCTTGTAAGTCTCCACCAAGGCTCGCGCTAGCGCCATGAGACCCTACGGTGATATGTGCGCTTAACAAGTTCCTCTGACTTGACTTGTCTGCACCCTTGTCTGAAGTTCTGCTGTTTGTTCTATTCCTAGCTCAGCAAGGTTTTGCTTTGGGCACATTTAAGGTGTACCTTTCTGCCATTTTTACCTTTCTGTGGTTGCCGGATCAACCTTCTTTGTTCAAGTCACCTGTCATGACTCATTTCCTTACAGGTTTACAACACGGTTCCTCCTGCACTGTTCATTATGTCCCAATGGGAACTGAAGTTAAGCTAAAACCTTCCTCATGTGCACACCTTATAAACTGGTGCACAGCAGCCCTCTAAGACTGCTGACCATCAAAATTGTCTTCCTAGGGCGATCTCATCTGCTAGGAGGGTTAGCGAATTGCAAGCATTTTCCATTGACGACCGCCCCCCAACCCCGGCACACTTTCTTCTTTCCAGGAAAGTCGGTTCTTAAAACCTGAGCATCCTTTTTGCCAAAGGTTGTTATACCTTATCATGTCTGGTAGACTATTATGCTGCCTACTTTCTTCTTCCCGCTTCATCCTACCAAGGCAGAGGAACGTCTCCACCGTCTGGACCTGAAAAGAGCTCTGTCTTTTTATATTGATTGCACCAAAGATTTCCAGGCAGATGATCAACGCTCTGTTTGTTTTATGGGTGCGAAGAAAGTCAAAGCAGATCACAAAAGGATCATCTCCAGATGGTTTGTTCTTTGTATTAAAATCTGCTACACACTGGCTAAAAAGCAGCACCCTGAGGGCTTAAGGGCTCATTCTACCAGAGTTAAAGGTGCATCCACTGCGATGGCGAGAAAGTGTTCTCATTTCTAGATATCTTTCAGGCAGACACATGGGCATAGCTGCACACGTTTGCCAAACATTGCTCCCTAGACAGTCGGCTTCGGTACGTTGGGCATTTTCACTGCTCAGCCCCCCAGGACTTCTTTGTGTAACACAGTCCACAGACCCAACTCCGGGGAGATATTGCTTTGGTATCTATTCTGTGGTAAGGAATCTGTGGCTAGAAGTCTCTTATCAGATGAACATGTTACTTACCTTCAGTAATGCCTTATCTGGTAGAGATTCTATCTAGTTGCAGATTCCTGACTGATCCTCCCCTTCTATGAACTGTATGTCATTTACTATTGAAGAGGTCCTTCAGGACCTCACTTGGCAAACTAGTCATTCCTCCTCAGCTAGGCTCTGTGTGTCTGGTGCAGAAAAATAAGGACTGAGGTCAGTACACAGGGTGGCGCCCATGCTGAGCCGCACAACGCAACCTACCTGCGCACAAGTGGGATTGCTCAAAAATTTCCAAATCCAGTCTGACGCCTGGGGAATATTCTAAGGTAAGGAACCTGCGGCTATATAGCCTCTATCAGATAAGGCATTATCAGAGGTAAGTAACTTGTTTTTCTTACGTCAAAATGCATCCCTATGTCAAAAATTGGTGCAAGGAGTAATTTCAAGCCAAAATATAGCACATAATGCAAGATTTGCATTTTATGTAATTTCACATAATTTTTCTTAAATTTCGCACACACTTCTATTTTATTCATTAGATTCAGGAACCCTTGGGGTAAAGTATGCGTTTGTTAGACTTATTCAGTGACTCCTGAATTATTCTACTTATCATGGGACATGTGTACTGTCCAATGCTAATACTTTAGGGAGATGGATTGAATTTAAAGGAATGTGATATGAATATTTCTTCATAATGTGCTGTTTTGGTCCTCCAGCCATGTTCATCTACACGTGATCAGCCAGGACTTTGATTCCCCTTGCCTTAAAAACAAGAAGCATTGGAATTCATTCACTACTGAATACTTCTTAGAATCTCGAGGTAAGGGTTGGTCTATTTCCTAGATTCCCTGTCTGTTGTCTGGTAAGAGAGTGCAGTTTTGCTTATTATTTAAATGTCGCTGTTTAAAATCTAATTGATTGTGTAATCCCTGCAGAAATGTGCGGTTTGGTTTAGATGTTTCACCCATATGCGCTGAGGAACTGCTTTCCAGACCACAGTTTCATGTATATCTTTGGAAGTTTTTAAATTTAAAAAGAAACCTTTTTGATAAAATCAAGTTCAAGTATTTATTTGGGGATTTTTGGGGGGCCTTTATGTGTGAGGTAAGCAACAATACTACTAGAAGGTTAGAGAACTTTCTTCAATCGCTAGTTATATTCTCATCAACCATCTTTATACTTTGCCATCGAAGTAAAAATACATAAATGATGCACTATACAATCACGAACAAAAATGTAATTAGTTAGTGCACTTAGTCCTGTCTCCTCATGCTGTCACCCAAGATTTACTATGCAGTACATCACAATTAGCTCAACTCGTCACTGCCTAGGATTGAAGGAGCATGAGCTCTTCACATGGAGCAGTATTAATGGCAATACATGGACCGTATTATATGGGTAGGGCACACTGTCCCTGATTGTGCCGCGGTGCACCTTTCAAAGGATGCTCTGGGGAAACCGGATGTGTTATTGCAGGTAATACGCTGTCACAAGGGCAGACACAAACACGTGGCTGCCCTGGGTCAGCGTATTTGTGAATGGTGCGGCCGTTTGAAGGAGCTGTTTCATCTTTCACAGAGCTAGCAGCACCGCACCTACACTGTAAGGGGGACACGAAAATCCCCTTGCATTGAGTTACTGCGCCCACCTGCAGGAGGATGTGTGGGGGGGGGGAGGTTTCATGGGACCCTATTTCCCCCCCCCCCCTTTAGCAGGGTAATGGGTCGTTCCCTCAATAGCGTGTGGGTGTCCCCCAGACATCCACCTGCAGGCTGGCACTGGCCCACACAGGGGGGTGCCGCCTGCACTATGAGAGCGGATCTTCAAACAGCTGCTCCACCTTTCCCTGAAGCGCCCGGGGCGACAGTGAGTTGGCGACTGCGCTCAGGAGGCATCGCATTATCTGCAATAGAGCCCACTGTTTCAGTTTTCACCCCGCTCCCCCTGATAAATGTGCGTTGTGGTGCTAACAGGGAGAGTGTGCCTTATCTGTAATACAGCTCTAGTTGTTCAATCCAATTTGTTCACATACATGTACGCTCGCTGTAGGATTATACGCATGTGTTTGTGCTTGATAGCATGCAATCAGAATTTCCACACTATTGCAATCACTGGACTGCATGCATGTTGTGGGGTGCAGGTTTATTCAACCTGTATTGTGTGTTAAAGTGTATCGACTCTTAACACGTTTTCTCATTCTTTTGTATGAAGTAATTTCTGCTTCATTATTTGTGACCAGACTCACTCAGCAGTATGTGCTACACTTTGTTCACACTGTGGTCTCAATATTGAGGTTTTCCCGTGTTCGCACAAGTCTGCTCAAATTGAAATGTAGTTCACAGCCGTACACAGTTGTGAAAAGGATACAGTTTCATGGTTACACTTTTTATAGTAAGGTTGTTTGTATGACTTGCTTTTTCATATCAGTATTGTATGACAAACACACAAAAAACTTCTTAATAAATAATAACATGCTTTGGGACATGTCTTGAGTTAAAAAAATATATAATTTGCACACAAAGTCCTATGTATGATTTGCTCACAAGTTTGTGTTCTCTTTAACAGTTGCAAGAACATGGGTTAATGGAAGAATATATGTGATAAGGCTGGAAACTGAGAAGATTCATGGTCTGTGAACATAAAGAAGGGAAACAAGCATATAGTCAAAGGGTGGTGTGTAGCACTAGTAGTGTTTATAAACGGTGTTAAGAGTAATCTGAGCGGAAATCAAACTGAATAAAATAGAATTTAATTTTCAAAATAAATGTAATTTAATTGGTTGCCAGTCACTGGAAGCCTCCATCCGTAGTTTGTTTGGCTCCCTGCCCACAATACAAACAATGCTGTAATCCAAGATTTTGCCCATTTCTGTTTCATGACAATGGTTTAAACAAATTACCTTTTGGGTGAGACCCAAGAAGGCATTCCGATCTCTACTGAGTACTATACTAGTAAGACAGCGACACTGGTCTAAATGGCGATGAACTTCGTTTGTATTGCATCCTGCAGAGCTTGGTGCTTCAGATACTGCCTGTAATGTGCTCCACGTCATGCCCGTTTTGACTATCGTTCATTCTTTTTTCCCCTCCAGATGTTATTGAGATGGTTAAGCTCAAAGGGCAAGTTACAGTAAAAGACGGCACCTCGGAGCTCCTGAAAGCTCCCCTCAGATGTCACATGTGCAGACAGCAGCAGTCCACCATTCCAGAACTTAAAGCTCATCTGAAGATGCATCAGTGACCGTGATGATGCTGGGGTGCAGGCTCTTTCCCGCTGGGAGAGCGCCCTGAGACTGTAGACTTTATTTGATTGATCTACTCAATACAAAGTGATTCAAAATGTTTGTCCCTCCACCTACTTAATATCCCCAAGATATTTTGTATGGCTTGCATCAGGTAGAAGATATTTAATCCAGATTACCTTGTCAAAGTACGTTACAGTAAAGAATGACCGTCGCTCAAAACTAGATGCCAAAATAAGTAAAGTGCTTGGTTTTAGTTTACTTTTTTTTTTTTCTTTGTCTTCTTTCTTACTTTTTCTGTGTTTTTTGTTTTTGTTAGTGGGGTGGTTTTTGTACTTATTTTCCTGTTTGTTCATATACTTCAACTTGCAAAGCTTCAAATGTATCCTCCACCCGGGTTCTATGGCCTAGACATGAGTGACTTGGTCTGTGTCCATCTCACGATTGAAAAATATGTAGAGGTGGAGAGCAATATTAAACAGAGTCCTTCAAATCATGAACAAGAACACCATGTTTGTTTTGGTAAGGTTGGACAGAGTTCTATTTGTTGTTTAAACCCCCCCCCCCCCGCAACAAAAGGCACCATTATTTAAAGCGTACATCATAGTCAAAAAATAAGGCCAAAGGAAAATGTGATCTTTTGTGCAAGAACAAATTAGCCATTCCTTTCTTTTGAAAGCCTGTGAAATATATACAAAACACTGGGAGTACTGTAGCACGCGGTATTGTTTTTTAGCTTACTATTGTGTTAATAAAGGCTACTGGGGATGGCAAGACACTGAGAAGCCTTTCTATGAAGTTAATGCCTAATGTACAAATTCATTTTATAGGTCAGAGCTGTTTGGTGGCTTATGTAATCTGTAATAAACTACATTGCTGTATTACCATCATAAAGAGCTTGTTGGTTCTGCATGCTATTAACGGTAGTTGTGAGGTTTGCCACGCCACAGTTTAATGCTTAAAAACAAAATTTGACTCTATACATTGCTCATAACATTTTTGCGTAGTCTAATTCTTCAGTAAAATGGGAAATTCCTTCAAATAAATTATTAAACATCTTTTGAGGTGGAACCACGTTTTTTAGTTGTGCAATAGTGACATCTCTCTGTAGGGACATCACTAGGAGTATAGGAGAGGGTGATGAAAAGCCAGGTCTCATGTCATTCTCTTGGCAATGATAGTGCAGGTTTCCATACAGGAAGAAGGGACTGCCGCAGGTTTTTTTTTTTTAATGTGATTCTAGTGAGAAACTGAGTATGCTGCCACTTGATCCACTCCACCTGTGTGTGTGTGTGTGTGTGTGTGTGTGTGTATGCACTTTTCATGTGTGCTTGAAGTGAAAATGCCGAGTGAATTCTTTGAGTTGGTGTGTGAGGAAAGCGGCTGAGGGGGCTGCCAGACAGGGGATCCGAGATGCTTGACTTTTCAGATTTGATTTTGGTTCTATATCACTATCAACTATTCCACTTGATAAGTTATTTGAGTATTGTTGAATTTTCTGTGGTGGGAAGCACCAAAAATACTTTTGAGACTTTGTATGTGTGATGCATTTTCTTGGGGTTCTTGGACAGTTACTGGTTACTCTGCACTGTCTTGTGTGGTTACTGTTGTTGACTACTGGTACCTCAAGTCCACATAATGCACTCCATTTAGATAGACAAGATAATAATGTTGCGCTCTTTTTAAGTTAAAGCAAACACTCAAGGTATATTGTAACTGCCCATACAATAAAGTTTATTCAGTGCCTTAGCTATAAATGGTCAAATAAACTTAATTAACAAATAGGTAGGTAATTTATAAATTGGATACAACCGCAAAAGTTGTTACTGGTTAGGCGTGGTAGGCAATAGATTTTCTGTAACATCTCAAGGATCTTCGTAAATACATGGGATAATATTTTCTCAGTTTTTACCCCTCATGGAATATAGATTTGTGTATGGTGTACAGATCCTAGGACCCTGGATCAAAATCTGGTACTTGCCCTTTATTGTCAAATGATTTTATACAGATCTGCCCACTACCCTAATCTACCATGGTTTGCCTTTCTCGTCCTAATTTCTCACCTGGCTACCATTGTAAGCCCTTCTTGCCCTCATTTGTTTCCTTTCTCTCCCATACGTTTTTCTTTATTGAGCAAGCAAACCCCACTACAGCTCCATCCGACTGTGTCCATTCTTTTCTTATCTACCAATTCTTTTCTCATCTTCTCCCTTGCCAGACAGCTCTACTAAATCTTTTGCTCACCTATGGTACCTTTCCTCTCTCCTTCAAGAACACTGTTGTAGCGTGACGGTAGCAAAATGAAACATTACACAATGCTGGGGATCCAGACTTTGCCCTACTCTCAATCAGTGGTGCAAAGATATGGACATGGCGGAAAAATCAGTATATATCCACCGAGGGTGTCCTAAAAAATGGATGAAGGTCTGGGGAGGCTGGAATGCTTTTCGGGGCAATATATGTGAACCCCCCCCCCCCCGCCCCCATTAGAAGAGTTCGAGTCTGATACTAGTGAATGAGCACATTTTACTGAATGCTCTCTTTTGTACGTACTTTTGGGAATCACTTGGGCGCATGGGATTGGACTGATAGGTCTGTACTTTGGAAAACGAAAGAATGAATATCTGCACAATGCTGAATCTATGTCTTTACCTCATGTGAACTGTACTGTCATTGTAACGCTATGCAAAATGTTCAATAAAAATAGTTTAAAAAAAAGAACACTTATACAATTTCCAAAAATTCCTTTGTGCTCTCTAAGGGCTTAATTATGAGTAGGGCTCCCGGTTTTAAGGTATTTATTTTTTCTACATTTCCGTCTGTATTTATCCATATTTATTTGTTTGCTAATTTTGTCTGTATTTATCCATTTCTATTTTGTGTTTTCTGTATAAATGAAGCTTCCATGGGTATTTTTCCACATTTATTTGACTGATTAAATGTACATTCGCATTTGAATGTCCAAAAGGTTTCAGCAGTATACAGTGCAATAGCATTATCTGAAAACACTTGCATTGCAAAATAGCATAAATAACTGTAGATCTGCACTTAAATAAGCTTAATTAGAAAATGTATTGTCTTTTTTCATCTGCCCTACCTCTCAATCTATACACTTACTGACCTGGCACTCATGATTGACAGTGGAAAAAAACATCCAAAGAAGACATATTTTCCGTATTTTTTTGTTTTTAAAAATAAATACAGACAGGAAAAAATAGTTTTCTGTCTGTATTTATCTGTAAAAATCAGTAAAAACGGAAAACTGGGAGCCCTAATTATGAGTCTGGTAGTCCACGGGCTGCCAGACTCATGGGAGCGCGGTGGCGGCAGTCTCCCAACTGTCCTATTACGATTACGGAGGTCGGGCCACCATTACCTTGCCAAAGCCGCCAGGGAACCACCGTTCGGCATTAAGGAGGCATCGATTTGCTTGCCACACATATTAGGAGTTTCCTCTCCGCCATGGTTTTCATGGCAGTTCCTCCTCCATGAAAACCCTGGCGGAGAGAGAACAAAGGGGGCCCCACAGGGCCCCCTGTGCCTGTGCACCCTGGGGTGTATGTGGGGGGCTTAACATGTGCCCCCATGTGTGCACGCACCCCAGTTCCTGCACGGCATGGACCTTTCAGTCCATAATGTGCAGGAACTGTTTTAGCGTTCCCATTGCGGTGCCCATTTTAGAGCCACTGCCGTGGGAACGCCCCAAAAAAGCCCCCCAGGCAGGAGGAAACTGCTAATCTGCAGTTTTGGCGGTGCGGCGGCCCGAAGTGTCCTCCCATACCCTTATTCTTTTTTCCTTTCTAAACACTTGAAGTGCACCAATTCACCCTTCTTTGCCTTTTATTATTTGGTTCCGCTTGTACAGTTGCATTTACATCCTGCCAGTTCTACTGAAAGTACTATTCTCACTTTTAAGTATGCCTATCACACCAAGTTCTTCTAACTTTGCTGCATTTGACACAGTAAATCATGCTATCCTGTTACCTACTTTGTCCTCTCCCTTTCAAACATTGTGGTATCCTGGTATTCTTATCTTTCTCAGCATACTTATTTTCTCTTTTGGGGCAAATTATTATTCTCGGCTGTTCAGCTTCTTTATGGGGTATAAAAGGGATCCATTAAAAAAATCTCTGTATTCAGTTTTTGCAGAGAAAAAGCAAACACTATAACATAATCCCCCCCCAACTTCTGAAAGCAGGTGAGCAAGTATATAACAGCCATTGTATAAGTCTTCCTATAAGTTGGACTGGAGCACAACACAACGCAACAGCCGAGCAGTTCACATCAACACCAAAGCACGACACTTTGTTTTGTGGCTTGAGCCGGAAACACCCCCCCTTTCATCCCCCCCCCCAGAACCGTACCTCCCACTTTTTCTCACTCACTTTCTTCCCTCACCTCCATCCAAGAAGGACCCTAGACCTTCTCAAATTTGTGTGGACATTCTCTTGCTTGATACATCAATTTCTCCACCTCCACACACCAATCCATGCCTTCTTTCCACTCCTGTATGGTAGGCAAAGTTTGCGCCCCCAGTATTTAAGTAGATCCTCCGGACTGGGACCTGCTTCGGTCCTATTCCGACTCAATACATTCTTCCACTCGGACTCCAAGACCTGTGCAAGGCCTTTCCTTATCGACATCATTGGCACCAGAAGGCTATCAGTGATGATTTCAGAATCACAGACACAGAACTGACTTTGGCCCCATCTCTGCTGATGTTACACTATGAAATTACAAAAGCACATCCAATTGCTATAGAGCCTGGCACTGACCCATGCCTGTAACATGGCGGAACTGCCAGCAGAGGCTCCATTATCTCTTTGCTCTGACTCTGAACAAAGGATGGTGATAATGATGGTGGGCATAGAGATGGTTCTCTTTCCCCTCATTACTCAGGTGACAACTTTTACATCAACTTACAATTTGTGATGCCAGTAGGCCTGCCATTTTCCCTCAGGCAGGATTTTACTCACCACTGGGGTCCTCAATGGAAGAAAGTGCCCCCCACTGGAGTGGTTGTCCAGCAGACTGCTGAGGTCCTTGATTTACACCTGCCTCAGTCGAGACCAAACAGAACTTAATTACAGCAATTTTACAGCTTGAACCAGGTAATTTCTGAGCCTTTCCTCCCTTTAACAAGGCCTTTACTGATAACTTGATGGCCACTTGGTCACAGCCTTGTTCCTGTCCACCGCTGAACAGGCAGATGGCCAGACATCACAAACAGGTTCCTGGTGATCTTGATTTTCTTACTCAACATCCTACTGTAATGACCTTCGTGAAGTAGGCTTCAGCCGGTAAGGAGAGTCCCGATTCATTTCCCACATCTCCCCCAGATCCAGTCCAAGAGGATTGAGGCTAATGGCTGGCGTACATTTTCCTCTGCCATCCTAGCATTATGGTCAATTAATACTGTCTGCCTATTGGGTCACTGCACACTTACTCTGTGGGACATGGCCAGTCAGATGTTGTCAACGACCCCAGAAAACATTATGGCCTCCCTGTTTCAAATAAGACACATACAAATATGTGATCAGCATTGGCTTTGATACTACCGATTGCCTGGGGAGGGCAGTCAGTACCAATGTTGTGCTTCGACAACACACGTGGATGCGCTCCTCAGCATTTTCGGGGATTTACACATTTCTGTAATCGATATGTATTTTGATGGTTGTCGCCTTTTGGTGAAGAGGCAGCTTCAGCATTAGAGCGCTTTGAGGAGAGTAGAGCCATGCATACTCTCTGGGTCTTTGGACCCTTGCTAAGCAGTTTCCACACCAATTCAGAGGCCATTTCAAAGGGGTTGGCATATAGAAAAAAACAGTGTCCCCAACCAGAACATCAGTCCATGGGTTTGGGTATGCAGGCAACACGCAGGCCAGCAGAGGCATCAGTCCTCCATTCCCCCTCCCCTTCTGCAACAGCCACCAAGCAGCTTCTGTTTGCCCTCAGTGCACATGCCCATCCCGTGGGAGGCAGGTTTCAACATTTCCTCTCAGGGTGGCGATCCATCACAGCCACCACATAGATTTCACAAATCTTTCAGCATGGCTATGCCCTACCTTTTCTTTTTGCCCCATCAAACATTCCACCTATGTCAGAGAGAATTTCAGAAGAACACCTGTTCATTCTTTTACAGGAGGTGTAACTGTCACTGTCCAAGGGTGCTATTGAGAGGGCACCGGCATGGAAAGAGGAGAAGGTTGTTAATTCCTACTGCTGAAAAAGGATTTGGTCTCTAGCCTATTTTGGTCCTTGTGTCATTGAAGGCCTTTGTGCAGAAGGACAAATTCAAAGTGCTCACTTTGGCCAAGATCGTATCTGAGGGTGTGTAAAGTGAAACAAGAAACTGACATCAACACACATGGGTGGTGCTCACATGCACCTTCACTTTGGGGGGTGGTACAGAGACACACATTGCCACCTACCGGGTTGCTGGAGCACTGCTGAGAAAAGTTTCCGGATCCAGTCTGACAACTAGGGAATATTCTAGGGTGAGGAATCTGCAGTTAGATAGAACATCTACCAGAAAAAGAATTACTGAAGGTTAGTAACTTGTTCTTTTTGATCTCAAGATAGCAAACAAATGGATACAAAGTGAAAAAAAATCAGGATGTTAGCTCTTCACCACATTTTTCCCAAGCTACATCAAGAGGAAATTGAAATTACCTACAGGATGCATATTTTCACATTCCAATTCAATGAAGCATCTGAAATTCCTAACATTTCTGATGAAAGCAATCACTACCATTACTGGGTCTTCTAGTTGGCCTGAAGTCAGCCGCGAGAACCTTTTCTGAGTGTATGGTAGTAGTGGCAGCATACCTGGGGAAGCAGAAATTATTTTCCAGTCCCTATCTAGATGGCTGGCTAATCCAATCTAGATACACCATCCATGTGGTGACATCCACTTTGTGATACTGAAATTTCAAAAAAGGTATGGGATAAATACATCAAAAGTTTGCAAAAACCACTTCCAAACTGGCTCCCAAGATGCAGACGTTGAAACTAGAATGTACCAACTAGAAACAGCTGAAAAGAAAAAGGGCTCATGAGACATATTAACTGGAAATCAGAGACAATCATTTCGAAAACAAAAGTGGTCAGTACTTCCTGGATAAGCTGGACAATGAGCAAAACATGTGAAGACATATAATAATTTACAGAGGTGTAACTGCTATGGTTCACTTTTCAGTCTGAAGTATACATCTGTGGCCATTTTTACATACTGCTATAGCACCCAGGTGAATAAAACATGGAATAGGACTGTGAACACACTCTTCATGGCTGTCACATGCAGAACAGCTTATCCCCTGGTGTGCTGGCACAGTTGAACTTCTTCAAGGTCAAAGGGACCATTCTGAGATGGGCACAGAAAGCTGAACCATTCAAACACCAAGACACTCAAATCCTGCTATCTCAGGATAGTAAAGCCACTACTCCAATCAAATGAAAATCCCTCAAGTTAGCCATTGACTATCTTAAATCAAAGCACATCCAGTACAGATAAGGTCAGCCTTTCTACCTGTTTTTCCTGAATGCTAATCAACAGTCTGTGTACTCTCCAAAGGAGGCGATTAAACTACTCGACCTCGAGCCAAACCCAGGAGAGACCACTATTCTGAGAAGATGGGACCAGAATTGCTGTCACAATGCTTGAAGAGGGCCAAGAACCAAACGTTATTCAGAAAAAGTTCTGAACATTGAGCTTATCCCAAAAACTGTTTGACTGTTGCCTGATGAAGGTGCCCGCCATTTGAACTACCAATCCCAAAATGTACCGACCCTGTGGAACTTGATGAATGATCCTTACTCCCGGAAGTGACCTTTGATGAGCTGATCTCCTACACACCTATTGAGGCATGATGCATTTGCAAGCACCATTTCACTGCACCTTCTAATAGAGGTAAAACTAAATTTGGGTGCCTTCATTTCCCGGTCATCCAGAGAGTTTGCATCACAAAGTTGTGAACAAATTGTTCTTTACTTGTTTTATATCAAATGAAGTGCAATTTATACTTCCTAAGAACAATATTACGTGCAGATTTCATGAATTCACAAGAATTTACTTGGGCCTGTTATATCAACGCATTTTCCCATAGACACAGAGGGCCATATGTAGGAAGCCCAATACCGGTCGGTAACGGCCGATTTTCGGTAAATATCCCGTTACCGACCGGTATTCAGGCTTTTGGTATGTAGGGGGCACATTTCAGGATTCGGTAATTTACCGAATCGGTAAAATTACCGAATCGGTAATTTTACCGATTCGGTAAATACCGAATCCTGAAATGATATGTAGGGGGAGTGTGTGGTTGTTGTGGGGATTCGTTATTTACCACCAACTAAAAGTTGGTGGTAAATGACGATTAGCTGGAAAAAGCATTTTTTGCACTTTGAAGTGTGCAATGTGGCAGACATACATGCCCTTAGGGCATGTATGTGTGCCACATGTGCACACATGCAGGAATCAGGGGTGCAACAGGGTGTCACTGTGACACCCTGCCACCTTTGATTGTGCTCCCCCCATTACCGAATCGGTATTTACCGATTCGGTAATGGTAACTGGCTTCCCATTGATTCCTATGGGCCTCCTGGCCCATAGGAATCAATGTGAAGCCAGTTACCATTACCGAATCGGTAAATACCGATTCTAAATTACCGACCCATTCCGAATCGGTAAATATTATCGATGGATTACCTACATATCATTTACCACTTCATAAATACCGAATCGGTAAAATTCGGTATTTATGAAGTGGTAAATGTTAGCCTACCTACATATGGCCCAGAATGGATAAAACACTTTGATACATCAGGTCCTCAGTCCCTTGTTAAAGAGATCACTAACATACATTTGACAATGGATCTGCTTTTGGCTTTTCACCATAAACCAGCACCAGGCAACCCCGACTTTCTTACACAGCAACCTACGCCCGAGAGCTTTGTGGTACATGCCTCCACAAGCAAGGTGGCTCCTAGCTCCTTCCCAACCACCCCACCTGATTGTGAGTCAAAACCATCAAAACTTATTGAAAATGTATGTTCTCATCTACAAGCCTTGCTCGAAGATCTGTCAGCATCAGCTGCCTCGTAGGCTGCTACTCACATGCTCTATGGGACACAGTGCTCCAAAATTAGCCTGCTGTCCTGCAACACCTTTGGGTATCCCTCACCCATGCTATTCAGGATGGATGTGACACAACAAAGTTTGTCATCTGCAGTAGCTTGGACCCAACTGACCGCTTAGGTGGGGCAATTAGAAAAAGTGTAGCACTTTGGTGCCATGCCTGGATGAGATTTATGGGCTTCTCTGAGGAGGTTCAGACATCTTTAATGGTCATGCTATTTAATAGATGTTGTCTTTTCTAAGAGAGAGCGGATTAAGCCATGGAATGGTTTAAGGAAAGCAGGGCCACAGCACATTATTTGGGTCTGTCTATCCCCCAGTCCATTCCACCAGCAATTTCAATCCTTCCTTGTCTATGGCAGGGTTGTTCAGCATTGCCAACTCCTGACTCCACCACCAGCCTAGCAGATCTGCAGCCTTTTCATGGCCGAGGTCATGGCTTACAAAGACAACGTTCAGGGCGTCAGGGATAATGTGCAGCTCAGTATTCCACCCCTTCAGGAGCTGCAGCCTCAAAACAGATTTAGTGTTTCCTTTGCGACACACAGCCACCCTGTCGGACACAGGATCTGACCATTCCTCCAAGAGTGGCATACCATCCCCTCAAACAAGTAGACCCTCCAAATTGCCCATCAGGGCTATGCCCTACTGTTTCTTTTAACCCTGCTGCACCTTTCACAACCATCAGGGTGGTTGATGGAGGACCACCTGTCCGTCTTGGATCATGATGTTCTGGCCTTTTTGCACAAAGGTCCCAAGGATTGGGTTCTGGTATCGCAAGTAGGAGATGTGTGCCACTCCCCCTACTTCCTGGTGCCCAGAAGACGGAGGACCTCTCAATGCCTTCTTGAAGAACGACAAATTCAAGATGCTCACGCTATGCCCTATCTGCCAGAGATCCCAGGAACTGTGTTGCAGCATTGGACTTGCAGGGTACTCATATTCACATCCCCATCCTGCAGACCCAATGGCACTAACTGAGGTTCACAGTGGGCCAGGTGCACTTTCAGTTTGCAGTATGTCTTTTTGGCTTCACCGGTGCCCTTTTGTGTTCACAAAAGTGATAGCGTTCGTTGCAGCACACCTTCAGAGGTTGTGGGTGCCAGTCTTACCCTTCTTCTACGACTGGCTGTTGAAGGTGGACTCATCCCAGGTAGGTGCCAACTACCTTCAGACAACTGTGAACCTCCCAATATCCTTGGGATTCGCTATCCATATGCCAAAATTACACCCAACTTATTTGCCGGCACTCCCATTCATCAAAGCCATTCTAGATGCAGTATAGTTTTGTGCCTTTTCCTCGGAGCATAGAGTCAAGGAAATGTGGGCAATGATCCTGATGTTTTAACCTCTGTCCTGGATCTCTGTGCGGTTGACTCTGAGGAGGCTGGGATTCCTAGCATCCTGTATCCTACTGGTGAAACATGCCAGAATGCATATGTGGGTTCTGCAATGAGACCTAAAGTCCCAGTTGGCACAGCACCAGGGGAATTTGTCAGATAGTATCCAGATTTCAGAGGAGACAGCATGGGACCTGCAGTGGTGGTTGCTGGATCACAGTTGGGTCAGTGGCAGACCCGCGCCTTACCCCACCCACATTTGACAGTGATGATGGATGCATCGCTTCTGGGATGGGGAGGCCATCTAGGAGAGGTGGTGATCTGATGCCTCTGGGCTCTGGTGGAAGCTCGATCCCACATCAATTTGTTTAATTTAAGGATGATTTGCTTAGTGTTGAAGGCCTTCCTGCCCCCCAACCAGAGGAAGGCTAGTGCATAAGGTCATAAACAACACTAGCGCTATGCGGTACTGCAACAAGCACGGGGGTGAGGACTTGGATCCTGTGCCAGGAGGCTCTACGCCTCTGACAGTGGCTGGACCACCAGGGAATATTTCGGATGGCAAGATCTCCAAACGCCAGGGTGGACAAACTTAGCCACCAGTGCTTAGTGGGCCAAAAATGGTGGTTACACCCAGAAGTGGCACAGGGCATTTAGAAACCTATCTCGATCTTTTCACCACCACCAAGAATGTGCAATGTCAGTACTCTTGCTCTTTGAAGTTCTCGAAGATGTGCATTCCACATAGAGTGGAGCTCAGTACTCCTGTATGCCTTCCTGCCTCTCCTATCCTGAGTTCTGACGAAGATCAGTTACTACTGGGCCCAAGTCATCCTAGTGACACTGGATTGGGCCAGGAGAGTGTGGTACCTGTAACTCCTGGACATGAGCCATTGCCCTCCGATCAAGCTGCCGCTTCAGGAGGATCTTCTGTTGCAGCAGAAGGGGAGGGTGCTGCACCCGGGCCTGTACAATCTGCATTTTCCTGCTTGGAGACCGAGCAGCGGCAGTTTATCTAATTTGATCATCCTCCTGAGATAGTTGATTTCATCTTGGTGGATGGCAGTACCTCTACAAAGTCATTATATGCCAGTCCTTTGGACAAATTAGTGGTTTGCTGTAGATCCTGTCAGATTTACCCACTGCAGGCCAAACTGTCTGATGTTTTATTGTTTGTTTTGTCGTTGGCCTGGCAAGGACTTGCTTTGGACACTTTTAAAGGCTACTTATCAACTGTATTTAGTTGCCAGAGTGATCAGCCTTCATTGTTTCAGTCACCCATTGTGATCAGATTTTTGAAAGGTTGCAACATTTGTTTCCAACAAAGCACTTTGTGATGCCACAGTGGAATTGAAATGTGGTCCTTACTGTTTTAATCTGTACTTCCTTTGAGCCATTACGTTTTCTGACCCTCAAAACAGTCTTCCTCACTGCCATAATGACAGCACGGAGTGAGCCTAAGGTTTTTTCTGTCCATCCACCTTATACCATGTTCTTCCCAGATACGCTGGTGCTGAGGATCCGAGCTGCTTTTATACCAAAAAGTTTAACACTGTGTCACGTTGGACAGGCTGTCACCCTCTTGTGTGCTTTGTTCTCCTCAAAATAGGAAGGGAGACTCCTATGTTTGGACCCCTAGATAGCACTTAGTTTTTACGTTGATCGTACTAAAGAACAGCTCTTTGTGGGGTTTGCTGGTGCAAAGAAGGTCAAGGCAATGCAGAAGCAAACATCTCTCGATGGATTGTGCTTTGATTTTCTACACATTGGCTAAGAAGTAGCCTATGTCGGGTCTATAGGCTCATTCAACCAGAGCCAAAGCTGCTACAACTGCATTGGCATGTAGCCTGCCTGTTCTAGAGATTTGACAGGCAGCTATGTGGGCATCGGTACCCGTGCTCACAAAGCACTACTGCCTCAACAGTCAGGTCTGTGCTGCAGAACCTTTTGATATCAGCCAGTTCACAGACCCACAACCTGGGCAGGTATTGCTATGGTATCTGTTCACAATTTGAGGAATCTGTGGTTAGATGCATCCATCAGAGGAAACAGTTACTTTCCTTCGGTAATGCTCTTTCTGATGGATACTCAATCTAACCTAGATTGCCCCCCGACCCTCCCCATTCTGTGAACTGAACAGTTTTCCTTCCCAAAAAGCCCTAGTCTAAAGATCTACATACTGCCAATTTGATGATGGGCTCTTAATCTGAGTGTGGGGACTACCTAAGAAAGCAACTGTCTTCAGCATGCATGTGTGGCTTTTATATGCGGCTCAGCTCGTCACTTCCGAAATGAACCACAACACCTCCTACCGGCGCGAAGGAGTGATGCTTTGAAGTTTCCGGATCCAATTTGACGCATGTGAAATGTTCTCAAGGTGAGGAATTTGCAGTAAGAGTATCTACTGGAAACATCATTACGAAAGAAAAATAACTTTCTTGTTAGGACATTACCATTATGCCATCTAGAGAATTAATGGTTCCTAATAGACCAAATATTTCTAACGTAGCCTCCAGTCCATGATTCCGCATGGTGTCCTGGTAGTTAAACTGTTAAACTGTTAAGGAGAAAGAAACCATGTGCTGCCCCGTGATGGACCCTTTACCTGCTGCCCTGCAAGGAATACTCTGCGGTCTTTATTTATTTAACTTCCAGCCGCAGTATTTAAATATTACACTCTGGGTCCGGTAGCTCTTCCATGGGGCACCAAAGCACTTGCTTCCTCGCTAAACTGTGCCATGATAGTCCCAGACCATGTGATCCTGCCTGCCCTCATGTCCACCTGCCACTGTGTAAGCTGTGGAGCTGTTGTATTGCCACTCTCCTCCACTCCCACAATGATTCCCCTCAGGTGCGGGAGAGAGTTCACATTGCGTAAGGGGACCACTCTACACAGGGCTGCGCTGCTTAGGCATGGAGGGGACTCCCCTGGGGCAGAAGACAATTGTTCTCTGGCAGCCACTTCCTGTAGGCCAAGTGCTGCACCCCCACAACAAATGTATAATATGATATCTCCGTCTTCCTTGATTTTTTTCTTTCTTTTTTTAAAATATGTTTTTATTGATTTTCTCCCAACCGTAAACATCTGGCAATATACATTACAGTATCATAATTCAACTCCAAGCATTATATCGTCATTTGGTATATCATCTAGCCACTTTGTATACACACTCAATTTCCCCTCCATTCAGCCCAGTCATATCCGTCTCCCCTTGCCGTTCTCCATTGAGCGCCAAGTGTTCATGGCAAGGTTTGCTTCCTGTACTCCTTCGGCACATGGTTCAATAATCTGATCAAGCAATGCATCAATGTAGATATAAGCCAGTCTCTCCCCCCATCCCTCCCCAACCCTTGCCACCGGTGTGTCCTGTAACATACTAATAAAGCAAACCACCCTGTATAGTCATTACTGTTAATGCAACTCTTCTTCCTCTGGTCTAATCTGTCTGATCTAACATGGTCCTTGTTCGAAATCTGTGCCACTTGCAACTGCTGGGAGCCCACTATGATCCACTTGCTCCGGGTGTATCCATCGGCATTTCCAACACTGAACCTCCATCAGACTCTATGTCTGGCATCTGCAGGGACACCACCAATGCCTCCCACGCCTTTGATGTTTCTAGCGCCCTATCATTATTAGACCTCTTAGCATGCTGGAATCGCACCATACTCTCACTAGTTGCCCATTTAATTAATTCTGCCCTCCAGCGTGCAATACTGGGCCCTCGCCTGGATTTCCAGCACGTCGTTAGTTCTCTTTTGGCGAGCAACAATCCCAAGTCCAAGAACTTTCTCTTGACTTTTGTCCTAGACGTATGGGGAAACCAATGCAGTATACATGTACCCATTTCCGGTTCTATCCGCCTGTCCGTAACCTCACAAAGCGTGTCAACCACTTCCTCCCAGTACGTTCCCAATTGCGGGCAACTCCACATCATGTGAGTAAACTCCGCCCCCACCAAATTGCAACGTGGGCATTGGGCTGTATCCAATCCAAAATACCTATTAATCTTGGCCTGAGTTATATACGCTCTATGAAACACAAAGAAGTGAATCAGCTGAAACTCTCAACCAACTTAGCCCATGTCGCCTCAGGGATCTTCTTACCCAGGTCTGCCTCCCACTGCCGTTGTAATCGGCTCAATGGTTGTATCCCCTCGTCACCATCCGTCTGAACAGACACGTTATAACTTTAAAGGTCCCTGCCGCCATCACCACATACTGGCACTCCAGCGATGTCTGCGGCTCCGATAATCCCCCACCCCAGTGACGTTGGATTGCGAGACGAGGGCTGAATGCAATAGGAAGTCGCCCCTGGGAAGGCCATACTTATCCTGCAAAACCTGGTAGGGCAATAGTACGCCATCCTCGTACAGGTCTCCCAGCACTTGTACTCCCAGCTCCTCCCACACGGCAAGCGCTGTCCAGTCCCCCCCATGTGGAAGAGCAGTGCACATACCCAGAGAAATCTCCGGAGCGTACGGTCGAGCTATCCCACCTCTATTTTGGCTCCGGTTCCAGCATCGCCTCAACGTCCGCTCTTCATGAGTTAACGACTCAGGATGCAGTCTTTGGTGAAGTATAACAAAGGACAGTACATGACGCGGAATCCACCGACCCATCGGGCCATCCGGTCCTCTAAATTCTCTTGCCACTGCCTGGGTAAACCATTGCAGCTGAGCCGCCAAATAATATAGTTCAAAGTCAGGAACCGCCCAACCACCCTCAGCCCGGGGTAGCATCATTGTGGTCAAAGCCACCTGCCGATTGCCGTTCCCCCACAAGAATCCTCCTACCAGTGAGCGGAGCGTTTTGAATACGGAGCTCGGTATCCAAATCGGCATCATCCTAAAGTAGTATAATAACCGTGGCAGCGCCACCATCTTCAGGAGTGCTACCCGACCCTCTACTGATAACGGCAGCGTGCTCCAAAACATTAAACTACCCTTAATCCCTCTCATAGCTCTGCCTATATTACCTTCCAACAGGTCCTCTTGTGTATGATAGATGTTAGTACCAAGGTAGGGTAAGCAGCGAGGCTCCCATCGTATACTTTCCACTTGGGTGGGGCCCGGCATTGATACATCCACAGGGAATAGACAAGTCTTCGTTCAATTCACCCGCAGCCCTGAAGCCGCGCCAAATGTACGCAGTAATGATGTCGCCCCCCCCCCCCCCGAGTGCCTCCCCCGTATCGGCCAGGAACATGAGTAAGTCATCTGCGTAAAGCGATATATACTGCATGTCTGTGCGTAGTTCTAGCCCAGTGTAATACTTCCCCAACCTGGCTTGTGCAGCCAGCGGCTCAATCACTAAGGTAAACAGCAGGGGAGAAAGCAGGCAACCCTGCCGCGTACCCCGCCCAATCGAACAGGAAGCAGAGATCGTCACCCCCGTCCGAACCTGAGCCATCGCAGACCTATAAAGGATCTCAGTCCATCCCATGAAATCCTCCCCCAGTCCCATCACTCGCATAACTTGAAACAGGTATGGCCATTCCAGACTGTCAAATGCCTTTTCAATATCAACTGAAAGGACCGTTGCTAATGGTACAGAGCTGTAGTCCCCCCCCCCCCCCCCCACAAAATGCGAAGTAATCGTTGCACGTTAATAGACGTATTCCGTTTAGGGATAAATCCCGCTTGATCCTGGTGGACCAGCTGTGTCATGTGCGGGAGGAGTCGGGTCGCAAGTTTCCTACTCAGGATTTCATAGTCAGTGGTTAACATCGAAAGTGGGCGATATGCCGTCTTATCAGTTGGGTCCCTCCCAGGTTTCAGCAGTGGGATAATAATAGCCTCCTGAGTGGTTGCCGGTAACGTCCCCACCTTCCGTGACCCTTGGAACATCGCCAGTAAGCGTGGAGCTAAACAATTAATGTACACCGAGTAAAATTCTATGGGTAGCCCATCCACCCCCGGTGTTTTGTTACGCGCCATATGCTTAATTGCCCCCCTAATTTCACCCATCGTGATCTCCTACCCTAGCAGATCAGCTTGTTCTTTCTCCAACTGGGGTAATGGCAAATCCAACAAGAACTCCCCAATGGCCATCTCGGCATGTCGTAATTTGCTACGGTAGAGGTCAGTAAAATAATCCAGAAACAACCCATTAATTCCCTGCTGCGTATATTTCAACTCTCCCGTTGGAGCCGTCAGGCCTAATATAGGCGATCCCCGGGGGTGCGGGTTAGCCAGCCATGCCAACAAAGTGCCCGCCTTATCCCCCTCTGCATGCACCCTCGCCAGATATGATCAGTGATCAAAGCAGCGCAGCCTCTCCACCTGCATTGCTACCGCCTCTCTAGCATCCGAAACCTCCCCTTGCACTCCAGGGTTTTCTGGGCGGACCCTCTCGGCTGTTCGCAACCGCTGTTCTGCTGATTTTATGTTGTTCAATAGTGTCTTCCTCACCCCCACCATTTTAGTGATACATAGGCCTCGCACTACCACCTTAAACGCATCCACCTCCAACGCCACTGTTGACGCTGTGCCCTCGTTCTCGCTAAAATATTGAGTTATACTTGTCTCAATTTCTTCGCGGAAGACGGGGTCCTCCAGCGTCTCCGGTCGTAGCCGCCAGGTTGGCAGGACAAATCTCTCCCGGACCCACCGTATGTTAATTAATAGTGAATATCTCGCCAGAATGATATCAGAACATAATCCATTATGTTCTACTTTAGCATGAATGTCAGGGGTGCATAATATCGCATCGAGCCTTACATGCAATTCATGTAGGCCGGAGTAATAAGAATAGTCCCGCTCCTCTAAGTGGTGTGCGCGCCGTGTATCCACCAACCCTCAACTGTCTTGCCACATACTCCTAGCCTTAGAGATACTATGTATGAGGGCGTCGGGCAGCAGGGGGTGGGACCTATCCATCTTGGTATCCACAATAAAGTTGAAGTCCCCTCCCATAAATTTTGAACCAGTCAGGTGCTAACCTCCCCGATAAGTGAGTAAAGAAAGAAATCTGATCCACATTAGGGGCATATATACTACAGAGCGTCACATCCACGCAATTAAGGCGACCCGCCACCACCACAAACCTCCCTTGCGGATCCACTAACTGTTGTGTCACCTGGAATGGGACTCCCGCTCTAACCCATATCAGAGACCCCCTAGCAAAAGCCAAGTAGGTTGTATAAAATAATTGCCCTCTCCATTAACGCCAACCCCTCAGTCTGATTAATATGAGTTTTCTGGAAAAAAGCTATGTGAACCCCCCTGCGCACTAAGTAAGCATGCACCTTATGGCGTCGTATCATTGTGTGGAGCCCCTGAACATTCCAAATAATGCATCTTAAATCAAGTGACGACCCCATGCTGAAATCGATGCTCAAATAACATTTGTTCGCAACTTTTGAACACACCGGTGGCTCTAACAATCCCCAAAATAACCCCAGAACATCCCCAACCACCTCACCCCAGAACAGGCGCTATGAATCCAATACCCATCCAAACAAGAATCCCAAATGTTCCCCCAGTAAAAACAGAGGGAGCAAACCCACACAAAAATAGGGGGAGGCGGCCCAGAGCCGTAGACGATCGACCTTCTATTGCTCCATCACCCTGCGCCATGCCCCCAAAAACAGTCAGTCAACCTCTCCTGAGGCAAATAATATAATGGAACCACAGTTTCCACACACTCTTCTGTTCCCACTGACCACTCCAACCCACCCCCATCAGCCACCCTCAGGACTAATGGGAAACAATTAGGTACAAAACAAAGCCCCCTCTCCAGCTCAGCACCCTCACGATTGAATCTGAGACTTTCGGCATCTACGAGCTCGTCCGCTGTCCCAGGTGTCACGTGCGGCAATTGACCACTGCCTGTTGTCGATTCATCAGTGTCCGACCCCAACGAGCCCCTTTCCGATTCTGTGGCTGCCACCGATGTCGCTCCTTCCGCTTGCGAGATGGCCGTGACGGCCTTCAACGCAGCAGTTCGTTCTTTTTCCGTTTGTGTTTCTGTGGGCTTTCGGGTGGGAGGACGGTGTCTTCGGGTGCGCCGCGAACGACACAGGCACGGTCCCTCTGCCGGCGGGCTCACATTGCGCCCCGCTGCACCTGTGCCCGCACTGTACGACTCAAGCCAGGTCCAACCTTCCTTAGGGCTG
The DNA here is from genome assembly GCF_964204655.1 of Triturus cristatus. Lineage (NCBI taxonomy): Eukaryota > Metazoa > Chordata > Amphibia > Caudata > Salamandridae > Triturus > Triturus cristatus. Next base: position 91,487,153 of record NC_140582.1, read on the forward strand.
TCGTGGAAAAAGCTCTTACCATCCATAGCCACCCATAGGCGTGCAGAAAACATCAGGGAATAGTGGAGGCCCTCGTCTCGGACCGCCCTCTAGACCTCCAGAAACGAAGCTTGGCGGCGTTGCACATCCATTGTGTAGTCTGGGAGCAATGTCACTTTACCGTTGCCCACTGTGTAGGGGCCCAGAGTTCTGTCGTTATGCAACAGGAGATCTCTATCTTTATAATGAAGCAGTCTCGCTACCACTGGTCTGGGCGGCCTTCCGGAGGCCAGCGGCCGAGCTGGGACCCTATGCGCTCTTTCCAGGTTATAGAAGGAGGAGAGGCCTTCAGGGGCAACCTCCGTTCTCAACCAATTTTCCAGGTAATCCACCATACTGGTCCCTTCTACTCCTTCCGGCAGTCCCACCATGCGGATGTTATTCCTTCGATTTCTCCCTTCGGCATCTTCGGCTCTCCGCTCTTGGACATCTGTCATCTGAGCCTCTAGTGCCTGATGGGCGGGTTCTATGGCTCCAGGGTGACCTCCGTCTGCTTCACCCAATCTACAAGCTTAGCATGGTCCGCTCGAAGGAGGCCCAGCCCCTGCACCACATGCGCAATATCCTGCTGGAGAGCTGCTCTAGTGTCAGTGATAGCATTAAGAATTTGGTCCACCTGCTTCTGCATCATCCCCTCCGGACGTTGTGTCATCTCTTTCTGCTTGTCTTGCACACCAGTGTCTTCATCCACCTCAGGGGGCGTCCCCCCTTGCTTCCCCACGAACTGTCGTGTAGCAAACCCCAACACCAATGCAGCCCCCCCACTGACGACCAACGTTATATTCGCTCTGCGCTAGAGGTGGTCAAAGGCCAACAGTGTCTCTTACTGCCACCCGGGTGTACCCCTCTGCCCACGCAGTCTCCTGCACCCCAGGCACAACCGCTGGTCGCTCCCAGATGAGTCCTGCGCAACCGAACAATCCGCTACGGAACTTCTTCCCACCACTGCAGGCTCTGATACCAGACGGCTCCCCACCTCAGATCAATCCGCACTCTCAATGAGATTGACGCTTGAATGGTCCGAAGTGACGTTCCAGAAGTCGTGCACAACTATATCATCCCACAGGAGGGTCACCCATAACAATCAAGGGCCACCAAACTGTTCCTTCCTTCACCTCGGAAACTCCATCAAGTGACACCCGTGTGGAATGTCTGATGGTTCACCTCCACCACTCACCTCCCGCCGTGGCAGACGACCAACAGACCAAGCAAAGCGGCAACCTTCTAATGCCTCAGTCACTCCAAATCACTTGCCATCTGCTGATCATCGCCCGGGGCCCTTCCGCTGTGGCTGTTGCTGCCTGGTGGCCTCCTTGTGCACCCATTCTGAGGAACCGGTTCCCCACCTCTGGGGTTCCACTCCCTTGCAATGCCTCTCGAGTGCCCTCAGTGAGGTTCGTCCGCCAGGTCCCCCCCTAGTGTCCACTGTGGCCGGTAGTGTGCAGCCGGCTGCCCCCTCTCTCAAGGCTGTGTCCTGCAGTGCCCCCCGAGTACCTATGGTACACACCCCCCCTCTTGTCCAGGTGTCTAAATTGGCGGTCTGTTCCCCCAAATGGCTGCCAGTCCACTATGATGTCTGTCTGCTTGGCGCCTCAGGACCACGTCCAGCGGGTCAGGGCATCACTCGTGGCTTCAGGACACAGCCCCCACCAGCTGTGGTGCCACGGCGCTCCCCGCCGGTCCTCGCCTCGCAGCCCCATAGCCTCACCTCTGTCTACTCTCCAGGTACTTTGTGCGCGTACAGTCAGTAGCGGGCCTTTTCTCCTCCAGGGCTCCGCTCTCCTCCTGTGGGCCTCAATCGCCACCTCTGATCGGAGCCCCCTAGGGCCCTCTACAGAGCTCGCAGCAGTCCAACAATGCTCTAGCGGCTATGCACAGTAGCTCTCTCTCTGCGCAGGCCCTTCCAGTCGCAAAGTGGCGGCCCGCACCCACAATTGGTTGCCGCATTCGTCCTCTAGGTGCCTCGTCCGCTGCTGCAAGACACCGTCCGTGTCCCTGCCAGATTGCGCTCCTCAGGGTGGCCGCCACCCCTGCTTTCACGGTCGTCCCAGCCGGCGTGGGTCCCCAATTCAGCGGGCCCTACCCCACCAGGTCAGCAGGCGCGAGCCCCGACACGTCAGGGCTCTCGAGACATCAACGCGGCAGGGGTGTCAGAGGTAACGCGGGCGGGCTGTACCCGCTATCCTCCGCTTGTCTTCTGCCCGTTTCGGAGTCCGTCTCCCAGTGCCTCACTCTAGGATCTCGACGCCGCCATCGGCGCCATCTTGGCCGCTCCTCGAGAGACCATGCTGCCTCACCAATTTGCCAGTCAGCGGGGGCTCACAGTCTCTCCGTCGGCCCCGGTGAGTGCTCCGACCTCTGCTTTCGCCATCACGGGTGCTCAGGGGATCGATTTGATGTCCCCATGCAGGATAAATATCGTGGCAGCGTGGAGCTCTGGGCTCACACTTCTTCCCTCATCAGCTCCGTGGCCACGCCCCCGATCTCCTTCTTCCTTGATGGAGCGATTTTAACAGGTTTTGTGGCCTTTGTCAGGTTCGGAACTCATTCTTCTGACCTTTAGGTGTGAATATGTTTCCCGGTTCCGGGTCTTGAGGGTTCTGGTCTGTCTGAGGTAGGGACGACCCTTTCTGGTAGCCACAGTGCTGCTGACACTTCATCAGGGCAGACAGTGCCTTTCCAAAAGAGCCCCCGAGAGTTAAAAACTCCAAAGGGAAAAACCTCTGATGTAAGTGGTGACCAGAATCCTGGCAACAGGACACATCAAGGAGCATAGTCAGCAAGGCGACAACAGACCTGGGAAGAAGAGGAGAATGTGGAAGAAGGAACCCACAGGAACAAATACCAAACCGGAGCAAAGTGCCACCAACTGAAGCAAATAGATATTAACAGGAGCGAAGAGACACCAACGGGCACAAAGAGTGTTGCAGTGCAAGAAAAATGAGAATTACAGCCCCTTAAATACTCAAGGACAGGAAGTGACACAACAGTAAAAGGAGAACCACCATCTTGGTTTGGGAAGAAAAAAGGTAGAAAAACCTCCATCTTGGAATGGTGAAGAAAAAACAGTATCCAAAACATTCTTAGAACCGGACAGAGGAATTATGGGAGCAAGGAACACGAAAAAATGGCCACCAAACCAAGACTCAAGGCAACTCATGTGATGTCACTCCAAGATTGAGGTAAGTCTACAGTACTTGGTATCCCAGGCTGTCTCCCATCTAGGTACTAGCCAGGCCCGACCATGCTAAGCTACTGAGATCAGACAAGGTCAGCTGTTTTCAGGGTGGTATGGGCGCAGGCAGGCCGCCGCCTACATTGGCGGCGTGCCCCAAAAGAAAAGAAAAATGCTGCAGGGCGGATCCTAGCACCCAGGAAAGAAACAACAGGCCGCCGTACTGAGCTGCAATGTGCCCGGTATCCAGAAATGGGTGCCGCAGTCTGGTTCACGGCCTGCAGCGGTGAGGCGGGAGGTGCATCAGGCCGTGACCCGTTCCACTGCGTAACAGTGTTTCTTATTCTTCCCCTGTTTGTACCCACCAGTACCAACAGCAAGGTACCTTCTGTGCACAATGTTTTCATGAGGATTTTCGTCAGCCTTTTTACAGCCTCTGATACAACTGCTCCTTCCTCTGTACATCAACAGCTTAGCTATAGGGCTGCTGGTTTGCCATCCTGCCCAGCCCTGGGATCGTCTTTTCTTGCCTCTTCACCAGTAGTACCGCACATACCCTTCAGAATGGACCACCCATCTCTTTATGCATTTCCTAGCCAGCCAGCCTGGTAACAGTGCACAGCAATAGTTCACTATACTTATGCCTCAATGCAGTACCCAGGAGCAGTCCAACAGGAGTCTATAGGACCCCCACCCCTTTTATCGTCCTTAGAAAGTCTACTCTCCACTGAGACTGGGAGAGTGTCATGAAGCTGGTATCACCTGCCCTATAGAGAGTCCAGGAACTGTAGAGTACAAATCAGGAGTGGTTGTACCCCTAAAGCTCCTGACAGGGGTCGACAGCTGCTCTAGTCCTTCCTCTGTTTTTTTAAGCTCATCAGCTCTCCATGTCTGAGCTAGTTATGAGGGGAGCTAAAGAATTCTGTAATTGATGAGGCTCTAACCCAATCTAGTCGTGCCACATCGTCCCTCCAACACTTACTGACACCGATTCAACCAGCCCACTGAGTGTCATACTCATGTATAGCATTCTGGGTAAAATTAAAAACGTATTCTTTCAAAATCAGAGAATATTAGTCTAGCAATTATGCCTTTTCTGCAGGGTCAGTTGACATTTTGTGCCTTTTTCTGGACCCGGGTTTATGAACTCTGTGCACTTTATCCTTGGAAACAGGAGTAAAGTGCCTGTGCTACCCCCTCTAAACATAGTTAAATTCGGCTGCCCCTAATTGATTTATTTAACTTGCCTATAACTCCCTAGTACATGGTATAGAAAATGTAGCCAGGGCCTGGAAGTTGGAAGAATCTGTGGACTGCACACCTATTGTGCCATCCACAGAGTAGACCTGGAAACATGTTTTTAGGCTTAGCATGTGTAGCCTGACTATAGCTACCTAAAAACCTACTGCTCTACCTTTCAAAATAAACCTCTTTGACATGCGGGACACCTTGCTTTTAAATATTAATAAGTCACCCCTAAGCGCATCTTGGTAGAGTGTCATTTATCTAATATATATTTTTAGGTTTACACATCACAGGTGTCTTCATGTAAAGATGTGTTGTGCAAACAAAGTTTATTTTCCCTTTGTGAAACCTCAAACTCCATTTACCTACCCTCTTACATGTTCTGTTGGCTTTCCTCACACTCATAATTGTATGTTGAAATGGAAGAGTCAAGGTGCTCAAATTCTTTCATTAGGTTATCAAAAATCTTAGAGCCAGTTGTAACAGCACTCTTTATTAAAAAAAATGTTTTTTTGGGGGGGGGGGGGGGGGGGTGATTTCGAGGGAAACAACATACCTGGTAGTGGTAGTCATCTTTCAGGTTCTAGTCCTCAACTTAAGGTGGAGACTGTGTTCATTTACTTAATGAATGATGCATCTGCTTCAGATATCCTTTCTCGACCTACTGGATCCATCTACTATGTTTGACATTGTTCAACTCGTGCAGCTGTTCAGTTTCCCAAAATCGAGGTGATAGTCTTGAATCATCAATTAGGTGGTTCTAGTCCATGGGGATAAGATGCAGTGTGTTAAACGTACTCATTTCTATCCTCCATAAAACAGCTCCAAAACATTTGCAGTAGAAAATATCTCCTTAAGTCCCTGCAACAATACTGAGGGAAAAAATGAGGGACTGCTTACAGTTCCACTTACTTGCTTTCAATAGAAAGGCGATTGACAATTCTTGGTCCTAGTCCCTAAATTACAAACTCCTTGAAAAATCAAGCAAATAAATGCAATAAATACATATTTAAGTGCCGTTCTCCCACATTGATAGGCCAGCTTCTAAAATGTCATGTCCTGTTCATCCCTTCTTACTGTAACTTGGTTGGATTAATGTCCTTCTTTGAGATGTTATGTTTTTCCAGACCATATATAAAGTCTTTTAGACACACACAATTGGTAATTAGTCACAAGCAGTCTCCTTATAATATATGCAGAGCAAAGTGTGATAATTTCAGGTTACTTTTTTAATTGATCATATTATGAGATTAAAGGTTGCAGCCAACATGCAGGGTGCCTATCATTTAAAGGTGGATCATCTGTGAAATAAAAATTGCCATCTTCCTCTAGTTTCTAGGTGCTAAAAGCTATTTTTACCATCTAGGCTGTAGCTGAATCGTAAATATTAGAAACTGTAAAATTTTTAAAGAATATGGCTACAATAGTCATTCAATATTTAGGAAAAGTACCTTTTAGAAAGTTACCCTTTACCTGGTTGAATCTCCAGTAGGCTAATTGCCATATAATAATCTACTTTCTTATAATTATCGTCTGAACCCGTCACCCAAGCCTGCCTAAATGCTATTTTTAAAGGGGCCAAATGCTGGACAGCAATCTCAGCGGTCGCTATTGTCACAACTAGGAGTTTCCTTTCCCTTTATTATCAGACAGATGTTCATGATGGCTCCGGTGATTCTAATCCCACTCTATTCCTGACTAATTCTCTCTCGAATGGGCCTGCATTCAATGGGGCCTTTGGCCTATCAGGGGATGGAGCATACTAATGCTATCATTCAGCCAGGAGATCCAAAGTGAAATTCATTTAGGGCTGCCAAAAGGAAATATGCAGTGTCATAAACTTTGAGAAATCCAGTTATGGTAAAAACACCTTAGATCAGGATTCTGGTTCCAGGGAAATGGTTACAAACAAGAGACTCTGACCTTATACCACGTTTCAATCTACAGTGAAAGTTTAAGCACAATTTATACATAACATGCACAAAATGAAAACAGTACACATTGTACACTTTTTTTATAAACTCTGTTTTATTAGTTTTCCATGTAGAACAACATAACAAGCAGTGCAAAAAAAACCAGTTACAGGCGCTTCATATCACATCAAAGTATTGCAACAGTCTCCAGTGAAAGGTGTCTGTGAACATAGTAAGATAGCATAGCATGAGGGTAGATAGTGAGAAATACAGTACAACATAGACCAAGTCATGAAACTAGTTCAGTACATATGAATCATAGCTATTCTTGTATGCCACAACTCCTGTACATATCAACACGGCACATGCATTTATCACCCCTAATCGACCTCGTCGGAATCCTCACTAACATTAAATCTGTCTAATAAGAGTCCCCCCAAGCCGTCACATCCTCAGCAACTTTTTCATCAGTGCGACACAGGCGCAAGTGATGTTCCCCGCCCACTCGAGCATATCTTTGAGCCAGAGCGACACCTGCTGTACTCGGGAACCACCCAATGGCCACCCGCCACTTAGCCAGGAAAAGTGCAAGCTGGGAAACCTGTATGGAATCTTCCGCCCCTTAGGCCTTGCCAGTATACACAACAGACAGGCCCCAGGGAGGGGGGTTGTGAGGCCAGTAGCCGCCTCGATCTTGGGCCCATTTCCCTCCAGAACCCTTGAACTCAGCGTAGGCTCAGGTGACTCAGGCGAGATTAAAACAGGTGGCTTCTACCACCCCACAACGTGCACACCTCGCTGCCCCAGTGGTATCATCCTTATGTAGCTAAAAAGGGGTCACATAAGTGCAAGTAGTTAAAGTGCAGCAATTTAAACCAGCTAATGCAGGAAACAGTCCTCACCAGTTCTAAGGCACGCTTCCGATGTGCATCCATGAAGGGTTCCCCCAGCATACTCTCCCGCGCCCGCCATACCTTATAGGAGTGCTGTGTCATGTCCCCCTTAAGAGCCTCCTAGAAGAGGGTGAACATGTGTCCACACAACCTGCCCCCCCATCTAAACAATCCACCCAATACTTGGGAGGGCTGTGGGGCCACCGGGTAGCCACACCATACCGCCCTTGCCGTGTTTTCCAGCTTAGCGTAGTGCAGGAAGTGTCCCAATCCTATATGAAAAGCCCCCTGCGCATCTGGGAAGGTAAGAAAAACTCGCCTGGATATAATTCCCTGCCCAACAGACAACCACCCGCCCTCCATTGGCTCCTGGACATATCCAGATCGATTGCACGAAACGGTGCGAGATCCCAGAGACCCAGTTCCCTGTCAAAAGGAGCCCTAGGAAGCCCCTTCTTAACCACTGTTTTCCATATGGTGGCTGTGTGCCTGACCAGATACGGAATTGAACGTTCTGATTGACCTCCTCGCATTGGGAAACATGCCAGTGTCTCTTCCTCATGCATTTTTCACAGAAAAGTCTAGTTTCCCAATTTTCCGGCTCTGCAAACATACACTTTACCCAAAGGTTGGTGCAGTTTCTTTCAGTCCCCAGATCAATTATAACCATTTAGATGTAGCCCTACCTGCCAAAGTGCTACCTTGTACGATGCAGGGCTGAGTCCGACAACATACTTTGTCAATCAGACTTTGTGTGCGAACTGGAAACTTGCGTAGAGGCTCCTGCCTTACCAGTACAAAAGTGTGCCACTGTTCCTGGGACAGGCTTATGGTATCACCAACCTCAAAAGCCATGTTAGAGGGAGTCATCTGCTCTACTGATAGCTAAGCAGAAGCCTAAGTCATTGAAACCTCAAACATACATATGGTTTGCCAGGACCTACAATGTGTTGGTGCCAACATGGCAGAATAGGCTGTACCACAAGTTGCTGCTTTTTAAAAGTAGCCTTTTTGTTCATTCATGCACAATATGTTGTGTACAGGGAATCAGAAGGCACACAGTACTATGAAGTTAATGCACCATATTTTTTTACGTTTCTTTTTATTGATGATCACTTGTTACTCTTTACACACATTTATACATCGAGGATTACATCCACATCGGTACATTGAGTCATTGGCATATCTCATACATGTTTCACAGTCATATCCTGTTTGATCTTCCTTACTCAAACTGCCCAAAGTCTTGGTCATGCCCCACATGCTGGGGCTCGCAGAGTCCCACCCCTGTAATCATTCCACTTGCCCTATATTTGGAACTACTTTTTGGGACACCCTCTAGATTTATATAATGTTCGTTCTGTTAACATGCACCAATCCATGTCTCTTTTCCACGCTACAACTGCTAGTGTCTCTTATGCCCCCCACATTCTGGCAATATTCCGTTTGGCAACTATTGTAACCATTGTGACCCATATTCTCTCTTTACTGTTTAAGTCAGTAGGTCCCCATATATTCAGTCGGCACAACTTGATATTTGGTTCTATTTTAGCGCCCATCACTTCTTCCATACATTGCACCAGTGCAGACCAATAGTTCTGGATTTGGGCACATTCCCAGATAATATGAACAAAAGTGACCTTTTGTCCGCACCGTCTCACATACCCAGAGTCAGACCTATAACCCATCTTTATTAATGCGGGGCCGGTGAGATCGGCTCTATGAACTATTTTTAGTTGTACCAGTCTCAACCTGGAGGAGATAGCAGTCTCCCTGGGGGAGGCCAGCGCCTCCAACCACTCCTCGTCCTCCATCTCTGCTACATCGTGTTCCCACCAGGCGCGGAGTTGGAGGAGGGGATCAGACATGTTGTTGATTAATTTCCTATACGTCATAGAAATGGACTTTTCATGCATGTACTCGTCCTAGACTCTGTCCTCGAGTGGAGAGGACTCTGAAAGCGATTCCCCTTTTGTGATTGTAGCCTGCAATGCGTGTGTGATCTGTAGGTATCTGAAGTGCTCTGTACTTGCCATATCGTATTCGGTCTGCAGCTGAGTAAAGGAAATTGTATCTCTTGATCTCCATAAATCCCTGACCTTGGAGATGCCAATCATATCCCATCGGTAAAAGCCCTTCGTATTTCTTAGGGTACCCAGCATATCCGCATCCCAGAGTGGGGTAGCCTGCGTGATTCTTCCCTCCCAACCCAAGCTCTTGGTAGCTGTGCGCCATATTTGCACCACGTGTACGGTGGGGTCTGTCAGTTTTAATTTAGAAGGTTTGGTGTAGAGGACTCTTGCGAAATCTCCTCCCGGGAGTGCCATCTATTCATTTGGTATCTTGGGCCTAAATCTACATTGATTAATGGCAGCCAGTTGCGCGGCCCAGTAATACCTTTTGATATCTGGTAGTCCTATTCCCCCATCGTACCACCCTCTTGTAAGCTTCTGAAGCGATAATCAAGGTTGTTTACCTTTCCACAAGAGCTCTCTCTGGGCACTTTCTAAGGCTCTGAAATATTCTAATCCCACTGGGCCTGGGGTCTTTTGTAATACATATAAGAAACAGGGTAGGGACATCATTTTAAAAAGCGCAGCATGTCCCAACATGGATAGTGGGAGTGATTTCAAGTGATTGACATCACTTTTAAGTCTCTGCAACGGAGGCAATAGGTTGTGCTCGTAAAATTTAGTTGAATCCCTGACAATATAGATCCCCAAGTATTTGAAACCATCCACTGCCTCGCTAATGGTATATCCCCTGGCCGGGGGGGGGGGGGGGGGGGGGGCAACGGGAGGGGGGGGAGGATTTGCCGCAAAGAACATAGATGACTGATTTAGGCCAATTTATACAGTAGCCTGAGAATTTCCCCAAATTAGTGAAAATATTTAGTGCTCTGTTAAGTGAGGTTCTGGGCGATGCCAAATATAATAAAATGTCATCCGCGTACAGGGAGATGCGGTCTTCCCAGTCCTCTGCCCATCTAAGGCCTCTCATAATTGGATCTTTACGTATCCACATTGCAGAGGCTCCAACATCAAGGCGAAGAGCAGCGGGGAGAGGGGGCATCTCTGTCTGGTACCCCTCTAATGGGTGAATACCGGGGAGCTTTGGTTATTTACCACTATTTGAGCCAACAGGTCTCTGTATAGAAGCTGAATCCAGCTCAGAAAGTGGGGCCAAATCCGAACTTCCTGAGAACTTATAAGGCCATTTGATCGTATCAAATGCCATGGTTGCGTCAAGAGACACCACCACTGCGTCTTCTCGTAACGTGTCTGCTTGTCCCAATACTCTGTGCAGCCGTCGTAGATTAAGAGAGGTATTTCTTGCTGGCATGAAGCCTAGTTGATCTGGATGTACAAGCCTTGTTATGACTTACAGCAAGCGAGCACGCAATATTTTCGCTAGAATCTTGGCCTCTGCATTAAGCAGTGAAATTGACCGATATGAGGAACATTTATTCTTTGGTTTACCGCTCTTGTGGATGACCACTAGGGTGGCCAATTTTTTTGTCTATCGGCAGAGTCCTTTTTTCCCCGACTTTCATGGAACATTTTTGTGAGATACGGAGCGAGTTTGATTGGGGCTAGCTTATACTATTCAATGGGTTTGCCATTGGGACCCATTGCTTTTCATGCCTGAGGGTCTCTTATTGCTTTTTCTACCTCAATACTTGCTAGTTCACTGTCCAGGCTTGCCAGATCTTATTCGGAAAGAGCTGGTAGGGGCATATCGGACAATAGGGAATCTGCTTCCACCTCTGTGGAGGTTGTGTGGGATTTATAAATTTGCTTGTAATATTCTCCAAATCCATCCGCAATCTCTTGCGGCTCAGTGATGCATTTACCTGATCCGTCTATTAGCTCCACCACTAACCTGTCGGGTTGTTCTCTGAGGTCCAGCCAGGCCAATAGTTTCCCTGCTTTGTCGCTGACTTCATAAATTCTACTGAGCATTGCCCTGTGTTGTATTTTAGCAGCGTCCGTTGCTAGGGCCGTGTAGTCTTGTGTTTTCATTTTCAACCAGTGTTTGGTCTCTTCTGTTTGTGCGCCCCACACCCCCTTCTCCAGCTGGTGAATTTCCGTTTCTGATCTAACTAATTGCACATTCTTCTCTTTTCGGGATCCCGCAATCAGGGAGACTGCGTAGCCCCTGACTACCACTTTAACGGCCTCCCATAGTGTCTGTGCGGATTCCACCGAATCTTCGTTCTCCTGAAAATAGAGCTCGATTTCTTTTCTGACTTTGTCTCTGAGCAGTGGGATCTTAAGGTACCATGGGTTTATTGGGGCTATCCTTCCTATCTGTGGCTCCCCCACCTCCATCAGGGCCCAAATTGGGGAGTGAGCCGATATGCCCCCTGCCATATGGCGTACCTCTTTGCATCATACTTTTAAATTTGTGTCTTATGGTGAATTACATATTTTGGAATACAAAATCTAGTCTCAAATCAATTTTAGGTGGGCGGGGCAGGAAGGCCAGCATGGCGAATGTAAAGATGCCATAGTTGCATCGCTTTACATTCTGGCGCAGTGCCAGAGAAAACACCCTCCCAATCTTGGGGATCACGTTACTGAGTCTGGAAAGTGATGGTGATCACATAGGGGATATGACACTGTAGAGGAGGAACAACCACCAATTTTTGTGATGGAGAGAATTAAAACTGTGGCTGGTTGGCTCGTGGGTGTAGCTAAACAGTGGGATTTGTTTTATGCCCCATGTTCAGGTAAAGACAGAGAATCTGAGGTTTTTCCAAAGAGACTGGAGTGTAAAAGTATCTTGAGGCATTTGAACCTAGATTGCTGCTAAGTGTTTTTACTTCTACCGAGAGTCTGAATGTGAACTGTGAATGACGCATGCATCCAGGACCATAGGCAAACTATGGAGTTGCCTCTTCAGGAGAGGGTATGATACGGAGGATGAAAATACAGGAGCCTTGTTCAGGAGAAGATGGTGGACATGGATGATGGAGATGTTGACCAAGAAATCGGACTAAGCTTTTTGAAATGTACTATGTGATAGTTGTTGATCGGGATACAGGAGATCACTTCTTCAGTGATTGCTGATTTAGTACACACTGGCTGGGTGAGACGAGAGTTCCAGAATCCAGACTGTGGCATGTAGATGAGAGGGGATATTGTGTCAGGACATCAGTGAACCTGGTGCCTCTGGTGGGCAAAGTGGGAATACAAACATCAAGGAGGTCAGAAATTCTACATTGTATCAGAGAAGAGCCAGTGAGACAAAACTAAAGGGTAACAGAGACTAAACACTGCAGGTAAATGGCAATCCCCAAGACAAAAAATGCCGAGACCTAGTCTTGACCACTGAGGTCAAGATGGCGCAGCACTGAGCTGAATGGAGGTACAGCAAATGTTAGGTATGCCTATCTGTACAGCCGGAAAGATCAAATGAAAACTCGGATATTTAAGATTATACATGATTACATGAGCAAAAACTAATGAAATATGCCTAATTGGCCCAGCAGCGTCTTTGAGGTGCAGAAATGGAGTGAAATGGATTTCTGTGGAGTTCCCCCAGTTGCATTCATCCCACTAAAGAGGTATTTTAGAATGACTGTATTCCTTATAAATCACTTGTGGCATGTGAGAATGTAAATGCAATTATTACTGATAGAGACTTATAGCTACCGATTCCTCATCTTTTGAATACTCTCTAGGTGCCAAACTGGATCCGAAAATGTTCCTGTAGTACCTCTGTGCGCCCATAGGTGCCGCAGTACGGCTCCGCAGTGACACTGCTTTGCTCCTGAAATGACATGCGCAGCCTATAAAGACACCACTCCCACGTGCTGACATCACTTCCTTTCTTTATGCAAGAGCAGATATAGATCCAGAGCTCACTCTTGTCTCTTTGAAACCCATACCTCATCCACATTTTTCAGTGTGCAAGATAAATGTCACCTCCCAAAACGGAAGGCTTTATGTCCTGTAAGGACTTTGAAAACAAATGTAAGTGACAGATCTTCATCAGATTTCCTTCAGTGACTGCACATTGATGAACTCGAAGGCCATACGAGACCACAAAGTGAAACTCCAAATCAAACAACAAAAGACTCTGCAACAAGACTGGTCCACTGGAGTCAAGCTATCCTGGCTGAAGAGGGGTGATACCCCGAAACCGGTCCTAGGATGCTGGATTCCGGTCCAGGGAAGACATGGCTTGGCAGTTCGGGCTGGACTGTTCCCATGAAGCATAGGGTCAAGACTGATTTGCATATGGCCATGTCCGAACTGGGGTGGCGTGGTGAGCAAAATAACGATGAATTAAACCCAGATCTTTGACTGGGGGTTAATGTTTTGCCAATGTGCAACATTCCGTCCATCATCTTGTGTGTTTTGCTGTTCGCCCTATGTGGGAAGGGTATGCCCAGACGTGGGTCCCGTGCTCACTACGCCACTGGAGTCAAGCTATCCTGGCTGAAGAGGGGTGATACCCCGAAACCGGTCCTAGGATGCTTCATTCCGGTCCAGGTAAGACATGGCTTGGCAGTTCGGCTGGACTGTTCCCATGAGGCACATGGTCAAGACTGATTTGCATATGGCCATGTCCGAACTGGGGTGGCGTGGTGAGCAAAATAATTATGGATTAAACCCAGATCTGTGACTGGGGGTGAATGTTTTGCCAATGTGCAACATTCCGTCCATCATCTTGTGTGTTTTCCAAGTCGAAGGATCCTAACTCCAGTTGGACCCTCCTAGCCCATCACAGCTCCACCTCTGGCACCATTTCTAACTCCACCTCCAACACCACAATCAACGCTGGTTCTCGGTACATCAACACCAATGCTGACGTCATTGGTGCTGGAAAAATGAGGAGCCATTCAGTCTTTCTGAGTTGGCTTTGGTTTGACCTCAACCGAATCAATACCCGGCTGCTGTCGAGGCACCATTTCCTCCACTCAACTTGCCATCTCATCAAGGGATAGAGCATACACTACATTCCCTGTTCGCACAGATTCAGACAATGGTTATGATACGTTGCTGAGATTGGCCAGCCATACCACAAAGATAACTGGTATGATGACCTTGAATAAGCTGGTGACCTTGATTCCTCCCGAGTCGAGGCTTCTCTCACTCTCCCGGTACAGCCCCTGAGTAGAGAGCTTATTACGCCACGGTGATTTGTAGGCCGGACGAAGTCCTTGACCTCCAGCTCCCCACCCTGGAGGACACGACCAATATCCTGACAGTTCTTTAGCTGGGGCAAACATCCGCTGAACTCCTCTTGCTCTTCAGTAAGGCACTTACTGAGTCTTGATTGGGGGTTTGGGATAAACCTTACTTTGCTCTAACCCCTAGTCAACTGCCAGATCACGAGAAACCATTTCCCTTGCCTAGGTGACCCTCTGTTTTTATCCTCGCACCCCTCTTCTGAAAGTTTGGTGGTACAGGCGTCTACAAGCAGGACACACACAAACACATTTTCAACTACGATAGAGAGTCAAAGCAGGTGGAGACGTGGTAAGAGTCTTCTCACCCGCCAGTTTGGCTTGTAGGCCAGTGAATGCCAGCTGCCTCCTGGGGTGCTATTTCCATGACCTTTGGGATTCGGTGACTCAAGTCCTTCTAGGTGTTTGTGATGTTCTCCAACGTGTCCTCTCCTAGGCTATACAGGACAGTTATGAGGTGCCCAAGTTCACAATTTGTCATGGCTTGGTCACCACCAATTCCATTGGTCGCGTGATTGGCCGTGTCGCTATTTGCCGCCATGCTTAGCTACTGTCAACTGATTTTTCAGGTGATGTCCAGTTGTCCCTCATAGACCTGCCTTTAACATGACTTGCCTGTTTGGGGGCAAGGCAGTTTCCGCTCTGGAGCAGTTGAAGGAAAGTAGGGCTGCGGCACCCTTCCTAGACTTGTCTGCCCCACCTCACCAGCCATATCAGCCTTTCCCCGCCTTTCACGGTTTTGGCAGATGCACTCCGTAAAACAGCCACAACAAAAGAAAACAAGTGACGAGTCTAAGAACAAGACTGTTCAAATCATGGAAATGTCCCCGTTATTCTAGGGTCCATAGAGCTCTATCACCAGAAATGTGTAGGACACACAAAGTTTAAACAAATTCAGAAATTTGCTAGGTGTGCCCTCACACCCCCTCCCCCCAATTCCACCCGGATGTCATACTTCATCATCTGCCACACCTCATTCACCAAAGAGGTAACGGGCCCTTAGTGGAACACAGCCAACCGGACATGGCAGGATCCTACAATTCTTGCCAGGCTGGCAGGCCATAGCATTAGACAGGCAGGTCCTGCAGATTGTTCGGAAGGGGTATACCTTGTCCTTCAACTCTACCGCACCTTCCACTATTCCCTCAGTGACTAATGGAGGACCATCCGTGCATTGTACAGTAGGAAGTACAGGCCCTTTTGGCCAAAGGGGCTATCAAGAAGGTGCCTACGCAGGGGTGGCTCAATCATAATGGTGGAAGAGCGTCACCCCACAGCCCGCACTAGCAGATGATAAATAAAATTATAATAACACAATTTTAATATCTTTTTATTTATATTGTCTGAGCCCTGCAATAAGTATAGGGTGGGGTGGGCCCGGCCAGGCATATCAGGGAAGAGTTGTGTGCACTTATAAGTGCATATGTGTGTTTGGCTGGCCGTCCTCGGCTGGCCACACACACATGCACACTTATGTTTCTCCAACCCAGCTGTGTTACACAGCCGGGTTGGAGAAAAGCCACAGGCTCCAGTGCACTGTCTGAGTTGCAAATGAGGAAACTCAGACCAATCCTGGCGATGCGCTCATGCTATGAGAGCAGCGTTTGGATTGGGTGTGGAGCCTGTGCCCTGAGGGCCCATCCCCTTCTGGCCCGACGAGAGGAGCAGCGAGGCAGTCGTCAGCAGGTGAGTCTTTTTTTTTTTCACTTTTATATTATTCCCCAGGCAGTCGTCAACCATCTCCAGACTATGGCAAACCTCCTGTCATCTTTGGGGTTCACTATCAATGTGCTGAAGTCACACCTGACTCCTTCTCAGACACTCTCTTTCAGGCCATTGTGGACACGGTTCAGTATTGTGCCTTTCGCCAGGAAAGGAGAGTCCAGGACATTCAGGTTATGATCCTGATCTTTCAGCCTTGGTCCTGAATTTCAGTGAGGTTGAATCCGAGACTGCGGGGACTGATAACCTCCTGCATCCTGCTGGTCAAGCACGCCAGGTGGCATAAGTGGGCGCTGCAGTGGGATCTGACATCTCAGTGGGTGCTTTATCATTGGAACCTCTCCGACTATGTCCAGATTTCGGAGGAGACTGTAAAAGATCGTAGTGGTGGTTATTGGACTGCAATTGGATTAGCAGCAGAACCCTCTCACTTCCCCACCTAGAGCGGATAGTGGTGACGATGTGTCACTTCTGGGTTGGGCAACCACCTCGGACAGGTATCTGGTCTCTGGTGGAGTCCCTGCTCCATATCAACCTTCTGGAGCTCAGATCCATACGATTGGTATTGAAAGCCTTCCTCTAGTCCATCAAAGGTAGGCTGGTACAGGTGCTCATGGACAACACCACCACTATGTGGTACTGCAACAAACGGCATGGTGGAGCTGAAGAACCTTTGCCAGGAGGCCCTGTGCCTCTGGAAATGGCTGAGCCACCAAGGCATTTTCCTGGTGAACCACCTGCTGGGTTCTTGTAACACCAAGGCGAATTAGCTCAGCCATCTGCGTCTAGGTGATCATGAGTGGCAGTTTCACCCATAGGTGGTGCAAGGTCTCTTCCGTGAATAGAGAGAACCTCGAATTGATCTGTTAGCCTCTGCCTAGAATACGGAATGCCAACACTTATGCGCATTGGAGTTTCCAAGACGTCTCTCACACGGAGATGTGTCCTGCTTCTAGTGTAACTCAGGACTGCTGTATTTTTTCCCACTGATACTACTCATGTCCCAAGTCCTCAAGAAGATCAGGACCAACCGGACCCAAGTCATTTTAGTGGCTCTGTATGGGGCACAGAGGTTATAGTATCCGGAACTCCTGGACATGAGCATATATCCTCCGATCAGTCTGCCATTCTGAGAGGATCCACTGTCGCAGCAGCAGGGAAGGGTTCTCCTCCCAGGCCTTCGCACTGTCCACCTCCATACTTGGAGATTGGGCAGCAACAGCTGAATACCTTCAGCCAACCTCCATAGGTGGTTGATGTCATCTTCGCAGCCAGGTGTCCCCCAACAAACTGTATATATACACCTGTTTTCCTGACAGATTTGTGGCTTGTCGTGGTACGCAAAGTTAGTGACAGGGTGAGAGCCTGTATATATCTGCGCACTGTTCACAAAGTGTCTAGACCGACACTATATATCCTTTAGGTAAGTTGTACTTTTATTTGTCAAAGTTACAACCGACTCTATTTACATGAGCAAGTCAATATGTACAGTGTAACATTATTACAATAGTGCTTGTCAATAAAGATTAACATATTGAAACTTTACAGTAATTGTTGTTCATTGTACTTTCATGAACAAGTAAAACAATGATGTATCACATTAACAGATTTATAACAACATATGTGTAAATGCCCAATGCATTTCGGAACCCGCCGGTTCCTTCATCAGGGGCCAATCTGAAACAGAGACGAACAATTACCAATAAATGTGGTTTAGGGGTCTCAATCTCATGGTTTTGTTAGTGAAAACGCCAATAGGATGTGTGTTACCTGTGTGATAGTTCTGTAAGGTGCACTCTGAGAGAAACAAAAAAAGAAGAAATGTAAATGGGCATCAAACGTGTGGTGTACAAGATGATGCGGTGTGACGAGGGAGAAAATCCCTCGCTTACCTGAAAGAATGAGAGACGCTATCTGCTAGAAAGAGAAAAAAAGAGAGTAGGGCTCTAGATATCTGAGTCTCACCATGCACAGTATACATAAAATGTACCGAGTGATTTGTTAGAAGAATGCAAGATGCTAAGTCTTACCTCACTGTAGAGAGGCTGGTAAAGTTCTAAAGGACAAAAGCACATGAAAAGATCAATGAGCATAGGAAATCTTAGGAAAAAACGAGAGAGTCGGACTGTAGGGTGAAGAGCGCCATCTGAGCCTTACCTTGTGACACAAAAATCATAAGTGAAACCGCAGTGCACCGCTACTGGAAAAGCATGTGGAACGTGAAAAGATGTTAGGCATTAAAAGGTGAGCGAAAACCCGGAAGTGAAACCGGACTGAAGATATGGTGGGCGGACTAATACTGAGGTGACAGCGTTGCGGCCAAAAAGGGCGCCATGATGAAACAGTTGAAAGATCAATAGCGCGGATGCGTATGTGTAGAATGCGACAATAAATATAAAAACTAAAACAAGCGGTGAGAAAAAAAGCGAGACGAATACGGGAAAATGTTCACACTTATGAATGAGCGTAAACACGGTGATGAAACCGGACCGAAGACATGGTGGGCGGTCTGGTACTGGAGTAACAGCGTAGCGGCCAAAATGGGCGCCATGATGGAGCAGTTAAAGAAGCAATAGTGCGATATGAAATACTATGAACAGGAACGTGATACGTATATAAAGATTGCAATGATGAATATGAAAAACGAAACAATCGTACCAAATGTGGTATAGTGAGAGGAAAAATGTAAAGGTTGAATGGGAGAAAAAACGCAATAGGAATATTGAATGAATGTGGGAGGATGTATGGAATAAAGGAACATGGCTCGATGAAAGCAGCTGGGGTAATAAGGGGTGTGTCCATGGAAAAGACAAAAGACAATAGGTATAAATAGTGATATTAGAGTATTAATATAACGCCAGGTGTAAAGATCGGATGATATCAAGAAAGAACATATAGATATGGGTTATGTGAGTGCAATGATGATATTGGTGAGTATAAGGGGTGAGCAAAACCCTAGAGGATCCAATGTGAGGAATGTCAAGAGATATGAGTGAAGTGTAGTGGTCTGTGTGTTAAATAAAATACGACATGTCTAGCCTGTCATTCAAACCTTTTGGGAGCATTGTATCTAGATATTTTATCCAGTAAACCTCCCGCTGCAATAATTTAAGGTGATTATTTACTCCATGTTGTGGTGGAATGTGTTCAATAATCTGAAACCTAAGTTGAGATATGGAGTGATTAGCTTCATTCCAGTGTGTAGCCAATGGGGAGTTTACGTTCTTGGTTCTTATGCGGCTTTTATGTTCTGTGAGGCGTACTTTGATTTTGCGTTCCGTCTTTCCCACATACATTTTGGCACATGGGCACTTAATAGCATATACTACATTGGTAGTATTGCAATCGCTGGTGTGTCGAAGGGTTATGTCTTTGCCTGTGGTGGGATGTGTTAGGACATTGCCCAGAATTATATTGTTGCAATTTGAACAATTTTGGCACTTCAAGGTTCCCTTTTGGGGTGTTGTTGTTTTGTACGTTCTGGTTGGTGCTATCAGTTCACGGAGGTTTTGGCCTCTTGTGTAAGCATGCAGTGGTGGTTCCCTGAAGATGTTATTAAAATCGGGTTCATTGGATAAAAGTTCCCATCGTTTGTTGATGATTTTCTTAATAGCTATAGAGCTAGTTGAAAATTTAGATATGAACACCACATTGTTTTTTCCAGATGACTTAGTGGTTGTGAGTAATTCTCTTCGTTGTTTTTGCATAGCTTTTTTTTCACACTCATGTAGGATTTTTTCAGGGTAACCTCTGTGCTGGTATTTCTTTTTATACTCTGCGATCTTTGCTTGACAATCCTGTGTGTCAGAGCAAATTTGTTTAATCTTAATGAATTGTGAGTAAGGAAGATTGTTGATAAGGCTGGTGGGATGGAAGCTGGAGTGATCTAGTGCATTGTTCCGGTCCGTAGGTTTAATGTAAACTGATGTTATCAGGCTATGGCCTTCAGAGGGTTTATTGATTATGACGTCCAAGTATTCAATGGTTTGTGCGTGAATTTTGTAAGTGAATTGAATCCTGGGGTCATGAGAATTCAGTGTTGCGATCATGCTCTCAAAAAGTTGTTTGGAGTTAGTCCAGATGAGGAAGATATCGTCAATATAACGACAATATGTGTAGATATTGGACCACCATTGAGGAATGTTCATGATGTATTCCTGTTCAAACAATGCCATAAAAATGTTGGCGTACGATGGCGCCCCTGAAAAACCCATGGAGGTTCCAGAGAGCTGAGCGTAATACACATCATCCCATGTGAAGTAGCTGTGGTGTAGACAAAAGTGTAAAAGCTGAAGTAAAAACACTTTATCTGCTGTGATGTCGTCTCTTTGTAGAATTGCCCATTCAACCGCCTCCATTCCTGCCATGTGGGATATTGAGGTATACAGTGCTACAACGTCTATGGTACAAAGTAGCCAAGATGGTTGAATGTTGGATTGTATGTTGTCCAATTTTGTAAGAAAATCAGTTGTGTCTTTAACATATGACCACCAGTTTTGTACGAACTTTTGAAGATAGTGATCCAAATATCTGCCAATTGGATCAAACAGTGACCCACATCCTGATACAATAGGTCTAAATGGTGGTTTTTGCAGATCTTTATGTATCTTAGGTATCATGTATAAGTGGGGTCTGCGTGGATTCAAGGTGGTGAGGAACTGTTTAGTGGATTCATCAATCCAGCCCAATGTGAGGTCTTTGTCTAAAATTGCTTGTAGGATAACTTGGAGTTGCATTGTTGGATCTGCTTGTAAACGTAAGTATATGTTTTGGTCGTTTACATGATTTGAGACTTGTTGTTGGTAAAATTCAGAGTCCATGATGACAATGGCTCCACCCTTATCAGCTGGTTGGATGGTGATTTTGGGGTTATTTGCTATGGTTTTGATGATAACCCTTTCATTCTTGGTCAAATTTTGATGTTTGTATTTGGTCAGGTTCAAGCTTTGTATGTCTTTGTTGACCATAATCTCAAAAGTATCTAACATTTTGTGAGACACTGGGGCTAGAAATGTACTTCTAGGTTTAAATTTTGCTGATGTTGTAATTGATTGAGATGGTTCTTGAATCGCAATATTTGAGTAAAAGTGGCGAAGGCGTAACGTGCGCATGAATTTGAACAAGACTACATCAATTTCCAGACGCTTCGTGAAGTTAGTTGGTACAAATGAGAGGCCTTTGTTTAACACTGCTTTTTGGTGAGTTGTTAGATGTGTGGAGGAGATGTTGATAATTAGGGAATGTTCTTCCCGCTGCGTAGCGATTTGCCTCCCCTTTCTTCGCCTGGTCGGTCTGTGGTGTTGGCTTTCTCTTTCTGTTGAGCTGGAGGTAAACCTTGATCCGGAGCCTGTGACAAAAAAGATACCGCTCTCGTGGTTTGGGTATGTTCAATTGAATCCAAAGTTGATGATTGTTGGCTCGTGGTTGATGTACTTGGTTGTACTGGTGTTCTGGATGAAGAGATGTCTTTGTCAGTGACCAAACTTTCCTCAGAAGAATGAGTTGCTGGTTTGCGTTGTTCAAATCTTTTGCGAGCGTAAATTTCGGCCCAGGTATATACCTCATTTAATTTGTAGTCAATGGTATCTCTTCTATACTTTCTCAGTTTCCCCTCTTGAAGTTCTTTACTGTACTTATCAAGTTTTATGTTGAGACCTTCCAGGTTCATTTTCCATGTGTCGTGCTCTAGCCTGAGTTGAAGTTCTCCTTTGAGTGTGTTGATTTCTTCCTCAAGTTCTTTGATGGATTTAGAGAGTTCCTCTATAATTAATAGAATGAGGTCCAAAGAACATTTATTAAGAATTGAGTACCATTTGTTCATGAAGGTTGGATTCAGGTGAAAGCGAAATAACATGGGTTTTATAGAAAGACGCAGGCCTCTAGGTATCCGCTTTGCCTTGTGATACTGTACCAATGTAGATGCATGCAGTTGCTGATTAAGTTGACGTCTGGTGATATATTCAAGTTGTTTGAGTTGCTGTGAGATTGAGCCACTGTGGGTATCCATACTTTTGACTTCCTGAATTAGAGCATAAATTTCAGTGGCTTGATCTGGCGTGTAAACCATGGTTGTTGCTCTATTGTCCGTAATATTTGTTATAGAATTGAAAGACATTTTTTTATGTGGGTGCTACTCCTGATTGGACAAAATGGCAAATGAGTAGTTATGAAAACAGGGGAGCACTCCTTGTTAATCTAATTATCCTATTTAAACCAAAAATTAGTGATGCGTGGTGCGGCAGTTATGTAGAAGTTTGTCCACTTCTACCATTGGCATACAAAGTTAGTGACAGGGTGAGAGCCTGTATATATCTGCGCACTGTTCACAAAGGGTCTAGACCGACACTATATATCCTTTAGGTAAGTTGTACTTTTATTTGTCAAAGTTACAACCGACTCTATTTACATGAGCAAGTCAATATGTACAGTGTAACATTATTACAATAGTGCTTGTCAATAAAGATTAACATATTGAAACTTTACAGTAATTGTTGTTCATTGTACTTTCATGTTCATGAAAGTACAATGAACAACAATTACTGTAAAGTTTCAATATGTTAATCTTTATTGACAAGCACTATTGTAATAATGTTACACTGTACATATTGACTTGCTCATGTAAATAGAGTCGGTTGTAACTTTGACAAATAAAAGTACAACTTACCTAAAGGATATATAGTGTCGGTCTAGACACTTTGTGAACAGTGCGCAGATATATACAGGCTCTCACCCTGTCACTAACTTTGTATGCCAATGGTAGAAGTGGACAAACTTCTACATAACTGCCGCACCACGCATCACAATTTTTGGTTTAAATAGGATAATTAGATTAACAAGGAGTGCTCCCCTGTTTTCATAACTACTTGTCGTGGTACGCGGCAGATATACCCCCTCCAGGAAAAGCTGTCTGATGTTTTATTGTTTGCTTTGTCCATTTCCCAGCCAGGCTTTCTCCTGGGCACAGTTAAAGGGCACCATTAGGCTCTTTCAGCCTTTTTATGGTTGCCGGATCCACCCTCATTGTTTAAATATCCAGTTGTTATGTGCTTTTGGAAAGGTTTACAACATTTGTTTCTTCCCTTTTCCTTTGTCCTGCCACAATGGGATCTTAATTGCGTCTTCACATTTATAATGTGAACATCTTTTGAGCCTCTTCACAGCTGTTCTTTGCAGCTTCTGAACCTCAAGACCATGTTCCTTGTCCCAATTACATTTGCACAGCATGTGAGTGAGCTTCAAGCTCTATTCGAAACTCACTGTATACCATCTTCCACCTTGACAACCTGGTTCTCTGGACAAGAGCATCCTTTTTGCCTAAAGTTGTGACGCTGTTCCATGTCTGTCAACACATCACCTTGCCGGAGTTCTATATTCTACCTGACTCCTATAAGGAGGAGAACAGAATTCACTGTTTGGATCCCAAGAGAGCTTTCAGCTTTTACATAGATCGTACCAGAGAGCAACAGGTAGACGATCAGCTCTTTGTTGAGTTTTCTGCAGCTAAAAGAAGCAGTGCAGAAAACAAAAATTTCTCGCTGGATCATGCCCTGTTGTAAGATCTGCTACACATTGGCCAAAAACCACACTCCAGAAGAACTGCATGTTCATTCTACCAGGGCCAAAGCTGTTACCACTGCATTGGCATGTGGATCCAAGTCCTGGGCATATGCTTGGCAGCTACGTTGCCGTCCCTCCTTAAATTCATGAAGCACTTTTGTCAGGTTTGCCAAGAGGGGCATTTTGCTCACTCAGCCCTACAGTACTTTCTATTCAAAAGGTGAGGAGTCCACAGCTAGAATTCCTTATCAGAAGAACAAGTTACTTACTTTAGGTAACACTCTTTCTGTTAGAGATTCTATCTAGGTGCAAATTGCTCACTAACTCTCCCATCCTCCCTGTTCTGTGATTACTCACAACCAACTTGCAATTGGGGCTTTGCGCCTGGGGCCGCGATTAGCCTCGAAAGCAGCTGACCTGAACACACAGGAGCGAAGTCTATATAGGCTCTGTGTGTCATTTCTGGAGCGGAACGGTATCGGTGCAGGTGCTGCTGAAAAGTTTCCAGATACTGTCTGACACCTGGGTAGTATTCTAAAGATGAGGACTGTGCAGCTAGATAGACTCCTACCAGAAGGAATGCTCCTGAAAGTAAGTAACTTGTTCTTTACTACTAGTTTACAAACGCAGAGGTTCACTTGTTGAGGCACATCGTAAGAGCGCTTTACTTCCCCTGGCCGTCCAGTCGCTCTTGTTCTCCAAATTTCCTTTATGTCCCTGCACATGAGAAGTGCTGCCATGAGAGCTCAATTCTACCTTCTTAAGCTGCCCTGTTCCCCTCCCTCTTTGATTACCCATTTACGTTTTGACTCCCTCCTTAACTTCTTCTACCATCCTACACATTAGTTGTACCCCCTTTATGGCTTTATGGAGTTTGAACCTCATCTGAGACACAGTAGTGCATTACCTGATGCCTCTCTTTTTGAAGGGGTGGGAAAGTTCTACCCAGATTGGGTCCCAGTCAGGATGTGTCCCATCTGGAGAAGTTGACTACATTAAAAGAAAAGTGTACTCTGTTTCTTGTGGTATAAGATATGTCAAAGAGGCTCCGGTTTTATAGATTGCCTGGGTTTGTTCTGTTCTCTGCATATAATAAATGATAATACAAAAAACAGAGAAAAGAAAAGCAATTTTAGAATATTTTGAGAGGATAGGTAACTTCTGCTTTTATCTTGTTGAGGGTGAACAACACTGAACTGTCTGCGCTTGTTTTTTTTGGCAGCCCCCTTAGTACAGATCTGCACTACAGTGGTACTGTTACCAGTAGTTGTTCCATATATAAAATTGACTTTATACCCAGTTTTTATTCAAGATCAATTTTATCAAAGAACTCATTCTGTATGATCACATGAACAATTCCAGTTGTAGAGCATCTATTGTTAAATCTTCCTGGGGCAGGATTGAGGTATACACTAGGGGGATTGTAGAAGTATGTTAATTTTG
Source organism: Triturus cristatus (assembly GCF_964204655.1). Taxonomy (NCBI): domain Eukaryota; kingdom Metazoa; phylum Chordata; class Amphibia; order Caudata; family Salamandridae; genus Triturus; species Triturus cristatus. Next base: position 91,512,338 of record NC_140582.1, read on the forward strand.
AAGTTTCCAATCATACCTTTATAGGTTCCCTGAGTGATATTAGGGATTTCACTATTATTGGACTGCATGAACATAAGTATTTTCAAGCAGTAAATAGTAAATGAAAAATGAAGCAACTAAAATTATTAAGTTAAAGGAGTACCATAAAAAGTAAGAATACTGCTGTTTTGGTTGGACATTCATATTATACAGAAGAGAACATCAGTAAATTAAATTTTCATAAAAAAAAACCTGAAAGGGCGGTGTGGAAGGAAGAAAACCAAACTACTCTGCCCAACCCCACGTAACACACAACTAGCCGGGGGTCCCCCAGGCTCACCAATGAAGTCTTGATAGGCCGGAGTGGCTGAAGTTAGGAAAGAGAGCTGCTCAGTGGATCCTACATGGCAGTCAGGTGCGGCGTTTCATAATGGCGCAGCCCGGTAGACAGAACACCTGTCACAATCACCGGAGGTTTACTTAGCTGAAGCCAATGAGTCAGTTGTGACTGCCCAGTATGGTTACTGAGGAGCAAAAAGCCACACTGCAATCTTGAAGCATGTAGAAGGGTGCGTAGTGGTGCGGCTCGCCATGCAGCCTGATGGGAGCGGGTCACGGCCGTCCTGCACTAATCCTCCCCCAGGATAGCCTGCAGCATTGGTCCAGATAACACACCAGCTACCAAAGGTGAGAGGATTAATGCTGGGAAACATCCAGGCCTAGTTACTAAACGATGCCTGTCCAGTGTAGCCACAGAAGGAGAACCAGCTAAAATGCTTTTTTGATACCGCACTTGGCAGTTTTGGGCCATTCTCGCATTCCTCCCTCTTCTGTAACAAGCATTGGCATAGCCAATAGGTGTCCCATTTGGGACCTTATAAGTGTTTAGCCATGCAACAGTTGGTGTTGTTGCACCAAGGATATTCTGCTTCATACCTAAATACTTATACGGTCCAAAAAGCGAGACCTATTGGCTATGCCAATGCTTGTTTGTTTTTTGTTGCTGTTTTGTTTAGTTTGCCAGATCTACAATATCTGGACATGGTTTTTGTTAACAGTTTTTTTCATCAAATGAACTTGTTTTCATAGCTTTGAATGTTGTTTCCATTCTGGTTGTAGGAAACAGTCATTCCTGGGGTGTGGGGGTTGCCTAGCTGTGCGCATGCGCCGAACTTTGCAAATGAGAAAATGCCTGGTGCAGGCGCAGTTTACAAGTGTGGAGTGAGTGAGCCCCAGACAGCGTGACTCCCTCACCCAGGAGTTCATGTACTGCACCTGCATCCTCAGCATGGTTTAAGGAAACTCGACCCACTCCCTCCCAGGCATTGAACACATATTTACCAAGAAACTCAGAGAAGAGCCTGCCTGCTGCACTGACGGCTGGGGGTGTGTGTGCCTGGTGAAAGCGTGCACTGACGGCTGGTGGTGTGTGTGCCTGGTGGAAGCGTGCACTGACGGCTGGTGGTGTGTGTGCCTGGTGGATGCGTGCACTGACGGCTGGTGGTGTGTGTGCCTGGTGAAAGCGTGCAATAACGGCTGGTGGTGCGTATGCCTGGTGGAAGCTTGCACTGACGGCTGGTGATGTGTGTGCCTGGTGGAAGCATGCACTGACGGCTGGTGGTGGGTGAACCTGGTGGAGGCATGCAAAACGGCTGGTGGTGTGCATGCCTGGTGGAAGCGTGCACTGATGGCTGGTGGTGTGTATGCCTGGTGGAAGCGCGCACTGATGGCTGGTGGTGTGTGTGCCTGGTGGAAGTCTGCACTGATGGCTGGTGGTGCGTGTGCCTGGTGTAAGCATGCACTGACGGCTGGTGGTGTGTATGCCTGGTGGAAGAGTGCACTGACGGCTGGTGGTGTGTGTGCCTGGTGGAAGCGTGCACTGACGGCTGGTGGTGTGTGTGCCTGGTGAAAGCGTGCACTGAATGACTTCTAATCATTTATGACTTCTAGCTATGATCCAATGCTTTGGATTTAATGTGTAAGGTTTGCGTTTTTTTAGTAACTGGTTCACATGTAAAAAAATGTGTGTACGGAAGTACAGGTTTGACATGCTAAATTTGTGCACTCTATTTCTTTACGAATAAGAAAACGGAACACTTTAATCACAAAAGCATTATTAATTATAAGACGAGGACGTCATGGCACTGAAAAAGGTGGGGGGGAGAAGGAGGAGGGAAGGGCTGCAGAGCGAAGCTGCTGGCAGACTCTGACCTTGAAGCCTAGAGGTGGGGGCCACAGGAGCGAGCAGCCCAGAGTAGAAAGGGAGACAGGGACACTTGTTTTCAAGAAATGAAATGCACTGTTCCTGCCCTATTGACAAACTTCCATGGCATGAATAGTGGTGAGGCTTGCAAACAGGAGCAGTTTCCCTCCTCCCTGTCCAAATGGAGGGGTTGAGAGGGGTTCAACTTTGGAGATAAGGAGAATGGAATGCAGAGGGAGGAGTGAGCAGCCAGGGCCTGTGACCCATGACGAGAGAGAAAAGCCATATGGCTCCTCTAAGCGCGTGCCCGCGCACATGCACACAAGCTCTAGGCCACAGTGGTAGCATTTTCTGAAGCCCTTACTAAAAGTCTCACCAGAGCACAGCACATGCGCTGCTCTAGGCTCGACCTAAAAACTGAGCGCTGCTTTTGAGCAGGGAAATACAGGCTGCAATGACAGTAGGACATGATATAATGATTAGTGTCCCTGGCAGGATTGAGAACATTACAGATAGAGACTGCAGCAGGAACAACAAATTATATTTTAGACTGTCCCTGCGGCACCTTTATTTGCCATACCGCCAGGCTCCTAGTTGAAATACGGCAGGGGGAGACATGCAGTCCATACTTCAGCATCAATCAAGAGTTCACAAGGTAGACAACACAGGCCCACTGCTCCTGACCTCCAGAAACCAGAAAGACTACTATTAAGGATATGCTGTCCTGCACAGGAGCAATCAAACAGGATGGAGCAACCAAACCACAGGAAACTCACCTTTAGAGGGACTAATCCCAGCATGACAAAGAAGGCCCTAGGGAACCCCCAGAGACACATACATTTATAGAGGAACTGCTCAATGACATAGAAGATGACCTTTAGGCACTCAAAAAGGAGATCAAGCAAGATCTTTTTAGCCTTGGAGACAGGGTAGCCGAATTGGTAAATACAAGGGATGCACAGGAGGAAGTATATACATTACGACATGAGGTGCTTGCCCCTCAGAGAACAAGTATCAACCTCACAAGATCTACTAGAGGACTAAGAGTCTTCTAAGGTTGGCCCCCCCTATAGCCACCTCAAATATTGAGAGACATATTACATGGAGCCACATTGTCAGAAATGCCAAGATATATGCTGAGGTCACGTTGGCCCTTGTTAATCTGAGTTACTAGGATTGTAATTATTTGACCATTATGTCTATTTTTCTCGACCTGTTCATGGCAATTAAGAGTCACTTCTCCAGACAAATAGTAAGTGTGAGCCCTAGAAGCAGAGATAAGCCTTGGTTCACCAGGTACTGCAAACAGGCCAAGACTGCCTTAATTGCAGCAGTAAAGGGTGGGAGTAGTGGGAGTAGTGCTCATATAATGGAAAGTAGAAGAGCCTACAACAAGGCTCAGATTGAGGCAAAGAAAATCTGTGAGGAAGAGAATTGGCGCACTTTGGTGGAAGCATCAAGAATGAAAGATGGCAAATCTTTTTGGCATCTATTGATCAAAGGCTCAGTGCATACGGTAATAAAAGAGGATTTTTATATCCAACCACAAGTTTGGGAGGAACACTTTACACAGTTGTATGCAGAGGAGGGCAATGCCAAGGATTCCGAGACCCCAATGGTCTCAAATCAGATAGCGGAGATTGTGTCAGATGAAGTAGTCTCTTTTACCCTAGAAGAAACTGTGACTGCAATTGGCAGCCTGGGAAGGGGCAAAGCCCTGGGATTAGATAAGATTCTGGGGGACCTCTATAGCTCAGAACCCACTATGTGGGGTCCTGTACAACATTTAATATTTAACACATTAGCGCAAGGAGGGGTCATCCTAAGTACCTGGAAGGGCGCTGAAATTATCCCAATTGTTTAAAAGGGGGATAAAGTGGATCCCTCAAACTCATTATATGAATGGGCTAATTCAAGCTCTGTATAACCGTGGGGATGATCCTTCTAAGCTTGTGGTCAGACAAATACCATCTCTCCTGTTCGCAGATGACACTTTATTATTTGAAAAACCCCTATGGGTATGCAAAATATACTGAACAGGTTTGCAGCAGCATGCATTGACTTCGGCCTAGAGATAAATTCTTCCAAGACCAAATTCATGGCTTTTAACCCTCACCGTAGCTTTAAAGGGAAAATAAGGTTGGGTGCAGGCATGCTAGAACAAGTCAAGGTCTTCGACTACTTAGGCATCAGACTGGATAGCAATTTACTTGGGTTGATCAAATTCAAAAGAGTACCCAAACATTACAGCGCATTGACTCAGCAGTGGTCAGAAACCTTAACCAATCTGCTTATCTTCATATCTCCCCATTCTTAGAAATTCACCGGGCCAAAGGTCTGTGCGCAGCACTCTATGGTGCAGAATTGTGGGGCCTGGACCAGACTGAGGGCCCGATTCACAGAACTTACTTAAGACAAAATCCTAAACTTACTACCATTTTCGTATTCACAGAAGGCACTTACTCATTTTGGTATTCACAGAAGACACTTACTCACTTCGGTATTCACAGAAGTTAAAAGTTAGGACTCCTAAATGGCTTCTGCGAATACCGAAAGTCTTGAAATTAGGATTTTTCTCAGTTTAGCAGTCCTAAAGTTAGAACTCCTAACTTTACTACTACTAAACTAAGAAAAATCCTAATTTTAAGGCTTTCGGTATTCACAGAAGGCATTTAGGAGTCCTAAAGTTAGGAGTCCTAACTTTACTACTACTAAATTGAGAAAAATCCTAATTTTAAGACTTTCGGTATTCACAGAAGTCATTTAGGGGTCCTAAAGTTAGGAGTCCTAACTATACTACTACTAAACTGAGAAAAATCCTAATTTTAAGACTTTCGGTATTCACAGAAGGCATTTAGGAGTCCTGAAGTTAGGACTCCTAACTTCTGTGAATACCGAAATGAGTAAGTGCCTTCTGTGAATACCAAAATGAGTAAGTGCCTTCTGTGAATACCAAAATGGTAGTAAGTTTAGGATTTTATCTTAAGTTAGTTCTGTGAATCGGGCCCAAAGAGCCTAGAGATGGCATAAATCAAATTTATAAGGTCATTACTAAAACTGCCAAACAGTACCCCACTTCTTCTGGTCCGGTTAGACTTTGGTCTAAGAGATATTAAACACATAGCAGGATTGAAATCTCTATTGTTTTGGGTCAGAATATGGACCGGTAAAACACAAATCCCAGTTAAAGAAGAATTAGAGGAACTACAGAACCGTGATAAAGCAGCAGGACGGGTGAAGTGGTTTAGAGAGGTGAGGTACTGGCTAATGAGATTGGGCCTGAAGGCTATGTGGGAAGACCCTAAAACCCTGACGAAAGATGCATTCCACCTCTTAAAAGCAAAATTCTGGGCTTACACCCAGGACTCTGGTTATGCTGTTGCAGGGCAAGCACTCTAACAGATAGATTTTTAGAGTTTAAATGTACTTTATATTATGGATGTAATTGAACCACCACATGCATGTACACTTTATCTACTATTTAGATATGGAACCATACCGCTGAATTACTTTAGAAGTAGATGGACCCAGGCTACTTTAACCGCGATGTACCCTGCATGTTCCCTTAGTCCGGGATCATTAGACCACTATATGTTTTTTTGTCCATGCTATGTACAGACTAGGAAAAAGTGGCTTATACCTGTATGCCAGCTCTTATCGTTTAAGCAACCAGTAGAGGCACTGTGAGTACTTAGATCTGATTCTACAAAGTGGCTAGTATTTGCCGGGGAACAACCTTTACAACGCAACTTTTACAACGCACTACACTTACAACGCATTTTTTACAACGCAAAATCCATTACAACGCACTACACTTACAACGCATGACACTACAACGCATTTTTAAAAACTACCTTTACAACGCATTCCATTACAACGCCTACCATTACAACGCATAATATTACACTACACTATCCAACACTTACCCTACTGTTGCACCCCCTGGAGTTAGAATAGTAATTTTTACCCCTATACTATCCAACACTTACCCTACTGTTGCACCCCCTGGAGTTAGAATAGTAATTTTTACCCCTATACTATCCAACACTTACCCTACTGTTGCACCCCCTGGAGTTAGAATAGTAATTTTTACCCCTATACTAGCCAACACTTACCCTACTGTTGCACCCCCTGGAGTTAGAATAGTAATTTTTACCCCTATACTATCCAACACTTACCCTACTGTTGCACCCCCTGGAGTTAGAATAGTAATTTGTACCCCTATACTATCCAACACTTACCCTACTGTTGCACCCCCTGGAGTTAGAATAGTAATTTTTACCCCTATACTATCCAACACTTACCCTACTGTTGCACCCCCTGGAGTTAGAATAGTAATTTTTACCCCTATACTATCCAACACTTACCCTACTGTTGCACCCCCTGGAGTTAGAATAGCAATTTTTACCCCTATACTATCCAACACTTACCCTACTGTTGCACCCCCTGGAGTTAGAATAGTAATTTTTACCCCTATACTATCCAACACTTACCCTACTGTTGCACCCCCTGGAGTTAGAATAGTAATTTTTACCCCTATACTATCCAACACTTACCCTACTGTTGCACCCCCTGGAGTTAGAAAAGTAATTTTTACCCCTATACTATCTAATACTTACCTTAAATGCAATTTACTATTATGCGTTGTAATGGTATGCGTTGTAAAGGTAGTTTTTAAAAATGCGTTGTAGTGTCATGCGTTGTAAGTGTAGTGCGTTGTAATGGATTTTGCGTTGTAAAAAATGCGTTGTAAGTGCATGCGTTGTAAAAGTGTGCGTTGTAACGACATACATCCGTATTTGCCATATCACGGTATTTGCTATACACCTGGCGCATTAGGTTTAAGTTGTTACCTGTAAGGTAAAGTCTGGCACATCATATGTTAAGGCATAATAGGCAAACATCATTATGACACTGTTGATAATGGTTACACGTTCTTAATCTCTCTTTTTAATTTCTTTACACTTCCTAATCTTTCTATGTCATGATCTTCCATTCATTATTGTATAATCTAATTTATTAGGAAGACTGTTGTTTATAAATTATGTGAATGATCTCCATTTGATCGAACAAAGAGAAATGAAATAGAGGACTACGAAAATTGCACCCGGCAACAGAATAGTCGTATAAAGAAAATTCCACAGAACTCGGAAGAAGGGAGTATTGAAGCCTATGTTAAAAAACTGTTCCTACACATTGTGCCAAAACACAAGGAGAAGGAGATACTGCAAGACCACACTCATAGAGTACGCCCAGGCCATGGCAGGGATGGCCTCCCGCCGCACATTATTATTATTTTTTTTAAATCTGTTTATTGTGGTTTTTTCCCCCCATGTAAAACATGTGGAAAGGCAGTGGTACATACAGAGGTACAATTAGAGCAGGCCTCAAAACAAGGGGTGATTCAGGACTGTAGGGTATTTTAGTTCAAATGCAATAAACTGAAGCAGTAAACTAGGATTACAGCAGGCTATGGATACTAACACCATTGTAAACACCTCTGTGCCTCACATGTGCATGTATATAAAACCACTGTTCAACAAATATTAACCAGGGGAAATGGTGTACAACAAAATGAGGACAAAGAAACCAAGGATAGGGTTAACTGAAAATTATGCCAATGAGACACCTCCCCCGCCCGCGACACCCCCGCACCCACCCTGTTCTAAATTTGCAGATTATTTCCACGGTTAATGTAGTCGCCGACTTTGCATGGCAAAACTAGAAAATCAGTGGTGAAGGGACCTCATAATCCACTAGGGACAGGTGTGTGCCCCAGAGCTTATGTCACCCCGATGGTTGGCTCCTTCTTGATGGGTGAACCTACTGGATCCACGGCATTGGACCTCTATAGGGCTGCTAGTATTACGTCCCAATCCTTCTCAGTGGGTGAACCAACTGGATCCACGGCACCGCTGTAGGGCTGCTAGTATTTCATCCCAACTGGCGGCTACGAGGAGTGTGCAGAGTCCCAGAAACTCTTCTCAGTGCAGGACAATGTTTTCCACCTTAGCCCACAGCAGTAAAGAGCGGTACAATGCCACTACATGAGGAGGCATAGGAGATTTCAATTTCCTAGTAATAAGGTGCTTAGCAATTGCCAAACCCAAATCCAGGAAGCGGGATTTAACCTTATACTTTTTACCTCTCTTAAAGAGATGCAAAATATGGGTCTCCCAAAGAAAGAGAATGTCACGCTCAGTGCAGTGAGCAAGGGCGCTGGCTACTGTTTCCCAGTATACATTAAGAGCGGGGCAATGCCACAACATATGGAAGAGATCGGCGTTAACCAATTGGCACCTGTTACAGGCGGTATCAGAGTACTCATGATTTTAGATGGGGTAAGGTATGCTCTGTGCAGTATAGAATATTGGATCTGGTGGAAGCGCTGATTACGGGGAATACGCGTGGGGCTCTCCAGAGCTGCTGCCCGTTCCCTGTCCTAAAAGGGACGATCCAAGTCCTCCTCCCAGTGAAGCTTCAAGGTGTCAAGTGTATTTGCAGCATGCTGCCTGAGAGAGGCAGCAGACCACCGCGTTAGGTGGCCACCGGTATCCATCATGTGTAAATACTGGACTGTGAGGTGCGTGGGAGGTTCTGTAGTCAGATCACCCCAACAGGCAGTAAGGGCTGTTATTAGGGAGCGGTGTAAAAGAAAGTGACCCAGGTGTAGTCACTCCTCAGAGACAAGGGTAGTGTACGGTATGAGGTCCCGTCCCGGAAAAGATCACTGCTGTCATGTATGTCAGCCCTCCGCCAGCTGCGGAGCTCGGTCGCAGCGGTGACCTCCTGCCCCCTGGGCACTTCCTGGAGAGGGATAGCAGGTGCGTATGGTACTGTCAAGTGAGTAATAAAAAGGCTTCTGTTGAAGCATTTGTGCGCTACTGCGAGCAATAGGGAGTCCATGATCTTGGGACATGAGCAAGGATGAAACAAATAGAGTAGGGAGTGAAGCGGTAGGGGAGAGTGCAGAGTAGCCTTGTCGTTAAGTTGGCAGGAGGCCAGCCACCGGGCAGTCCGTTGTAGCTGCGCATCTAGGTAGTAATGCTCTAGGTTTGGGGCAGCCAGACCTCCCTGTACTGTAGACAGATTACATTTTTTAATGGAGACACAGTGGTGAGGGGTGCCCCAAAGAAAATCTATCACTGTACTCTCTAGTTGCTTGAAGAAGGGGGTATATAGAGGGGTAGGTTAGTGAAATAGTAGAGGAGCCGAGGAAGGATCACCATCTTGATAAGGGCAATCCTACCAGTAACAGACAATGGAAGGGTGCCCCTAAAAAAGAGTTGGGAGCAAATAGCAATTATTGCTCTACCTATGTTGTCGTCATGCCTATGGATGCGGATGCTGAGATATCGGAAGGAGTCGGTGCACCACATGACTTGGTTCCTGTTAAGGGTATAATTAGGGTCCTGAGTGGATCTCAAAAATGAGTATAAAGTGGATTTTGACAAATTGACACGCATCCCAGACACCTCAGCTAACAATGACAGGGTATGAGCCAGAGAGGAGGGAATGAAATTAACGTCTCGCACATACAACAGGATGTCATCCAGATATAACGAAATCGTGTGTGACTCGTCACCTAGGGGTATACTTATATCAACGCGGGTACGAACGCATTCTTCCAGTGGCTCCATTGCTAAGGAGAAAAGAAGAGGGGTTAAGGGACAGCCCTGTCTAGTTCCGCGACCTATAGAAATGGGATCAGAAAGGTAGGGACCTGTTTTTACCCAAATAGGGGGCTGGGTATAAAGTAGTCTGACCATGCTAGTAAAGACGGCTCCGAAATCAAATTTGGATAGTAGTGCAAAAAGATAATCCCACTTAAGGGAGTAGCAGGCCTTCTCAAGGTCCAAGACTAGACATCCCGAGTGTGGCCAGCGTAGCGGTGCGTACCTCGCAATCCGGAAGAAGCGGCCGCAGAGAATAGTGATGTATGTGCAGCCAAAGTGACTCTAAGCTGCTTTACAGCTCGTAAAGCAACACTTACGTGCCGTAAATCACCTTTGCGTCACAATGGAGTGCATCATGCATAAAAAGCCCTTAAAAAGTGAGGCATTGGAAAAAGAAAAATCTCCAACACCTCAAAAGGGAGAGATGGAGCAGGCAGCAGCAGTCAGGGCAATAACCCCAATACCAGCCAGGGTGTCCAGACAGAACCAATGGCGAAGAGGAAGGAGCAGGCAGCAGCCTTCAGGGCAACAACTCGAATACCAGCCAGGGTGTCTAGACAGAACTAATGGCGAAGAGGAAGAGGAGTTTCAGTGTGGAGGAGAACGAAACACTAATAACAGAGGTGACAAAGCATGAATATGAACTCTTTGTCACCTCCAAATTGCCATTAGGGAAGAAAGAAGCCATTTGGCAGTCCATAGTGGAGAAGATAAACAGTGTAGGCCAAACTAAAAGGACAGTGCCAGTGTGCAAGAAGCACTGGAATGATTATAAGTGTAGGACCAAGGAGAAACTGGCCAATAACCAGAGGGCAGCCATGCATCCTGGAGGAGCTGGACGCCTTGCAGGAGCAGGTGGCATCAGTCATTCCAACAGAGTTGATGGCAGGAGTGAAAGGACAGGACAATGCTGGCTTTGAGGATCAGCAAGATCTATACATGTAAGTCATACTGCCCAGGTACATGTTGTACAGTCCAGTCCAGCTCAGTTAAGTTTGTCCAGTCCATGTGTGATGTGCAGCCCCAGTCTAGGTTCACCTTTGTGTACTGGGACTTGAAGTGGAAGGATAACATGAATGACCAAGACTACAAGTCCCACAATACACGCACAGCAAGCATGGACACTTGAACCCTGCCCAGCCTGACTGTGACAATGCAGTCCCCCTTGCACCATGAGGCAAATGTGTCTTTCTTGGTATCTTTGCAGCTAAATCTGGACAGTAAAGCAATGGAATTGAATGGGGTTGTCAGAGGATTAACTCATCACCTGAGAGGGGCTTCAGGTGTGGTGTATGTGAGGAATCACCATGTAGGACCATGTCTAAACACTAGCATGAAACTACATTACACACAGCTCTCGTGAGGTGAGAGCACGCAGATGTCAGCTGCCAGGGTAGACACCACCATACTTCCTGTCATGTACAATTGAATACTAGGGGTGGTGGTGAATGCAAGTGATACACACCAGAGGATCATGAGTGTTTTTTGAAAGAATCAATGGTGTGTGAGCCTAGTGGGCCCCTGCTAATGTACTGCAATGTAGGTGTGGCTGAGCACATTGAACTGGCACTGTGTCTGAGTGGTGAAACATTGCATCACGAGGAGGTGAGTTGTGATGCGTGTACTGCAAGGTAGCCTGAGTGATATGCACTGCTGTGTCTGATAGTGTCACACTTATGTTGCAGTTGCAAAGGGATGCCATAGAAGAGGACAGTGGTGTACTACATCCTACAAGTTATGTGAACCTGGGTGATGTAGCACGTGTCAAGAGGGAGCCAGTAAAAGAAATGTCTGACTATGCCACATATGTCAAAGCATAAAGATGTGAAACAGGAATAGTGAAGTGACAGGAGGAGATATATTCCCACGAGAATGGGCAAGTTTCACGGATAGTTAGAGGGTGAGGTGTGTGGGCCTAGTTGTGTGTCCAACCCCAGTAGGTACATGTCACATCATATCATTACTACTAGAATGTGGGGTATAGCTTGAGCCATAGCTCTCATATACATGCAGCCATGTCGGTCAATTGCATATGGTAACATATATTGGAGGTGTTAATGTCACATGAGAGTCAATGTATTATCTGGGTGCCATCAGTGTGTGACACTAAGTTGAGTCCCAGGGTCTGAATGAGGATTGCCAGAAGAGTCATGTACAGGTACAACTGAGCTGATTTAAGCGATGTGTGATACTCTGCAGATAACCAACTCTGGCAATGACGAAATGGGGTGATCGTCCGTGGTAGCAATTTTCCTAGTTTGACTGGGCCTATCCCCTCAGTAGATATACAGTGCCTACTGTTTTGAACTATGGAGACAACCGTGTGTGCAAATATATTGCATGAGTCTACACAAATAGGTAAATCCATGGTAAGTTCATGCCCTTACACATTCCTGCAGAGTAGAAAGGTTGCTAGATGTGTAGATGTATAGAGTTGTTTGGACACGTGAAATATGAACCCTTGGCCACATGAATGTACAATGTGTAAGCAAGACAGCACAACAAGGAAGGCTGGTGTGGTGTACTGTGTGAAGGGCAGACTGCAGGATCAAATCAAATACTTGACCAAACCTATATCACTTTCCCAGGTGCTGTGGGCTGAGTATTGGCAAAAGGGAATGCAAGCACCCTGGTGACTTGGCGCAATGTGCACAGTAGTGGTGTCAATAAATGAAAATCGATTCAGTATATCTATCATGCAAAATAAAGCTAATCACAAATGCAGATGTCGGCCTTACCTCAACTTACCATCATAGGCAGGGCAGCAAGCTGTGTAACTTTGTTGCAATGTGTGGTACAACACGAAAAGTCACCCTTGTCATGCAGTGGTCGTGTGAACAATGTGAACAATGTAAAGATTTTGCCATCTGAAAGGCAACTAAAGTGCAACTTGACCTCATTTCTCACAAGTAACATACACATCAATGTTGAACTGAAAGTGAATGAGAATAAAGTCTGTATATCAGCAAGATTACTCATGTCAACATTTAGCATAGATCACCAGTAACATATTTCTATTTAACTGCAGAAGCAGAAACAAGACCTTCTGACCAGCAGCCTGTCCTGAATGATCAACCTGTTGGTGATGATATCTTGCTCCCCCATGAACGATGACACATTCCAGCAACCACTGAACTCCATTGGAACACCTTCATTGGTCACAGCAAGGGGTAACAGTGTCGCTGGGTCTTCTGAGGAACCGCCTATCACAGGGCATGCCCCATCTGCCAGCTCAAGCCCAGCTCTGGACTCCAAGGACCCCCAAGTTGTCTTCCAATGGCAAGCGATAGGAGTACAGTGGCGGCTGGTAGATTAGGTGCAGGCAGGGATGGAGACCATCACAGGCCCCCCTAGAGGGGATTCGTAGGTGCCTCAGTCCCTTGAGGCAAGCAAAGGCACATACCCTTTGCTTCATAAAATGGAACAATATCTGGCTGACATTGCTGGTGTCATGAGACAGAGGCAAGAACAACAACCCTGCCAATGTGACACCAGTGAGGTTGCCATCCAGCTGGGGGCCATCCGCACCATCCTTCAATCTATGGAGCACAAGCAGAACTTCTATATTGCAACTATGGGTGCCTTTCACAGCAATGTTGTTGCCTTGTTGACAAGCCATCAGGCCCTGGTCAGCGCTGTGCTGCTTTCCTTGCTGGCACAGCAAAAGCTGCTGGGGACAGGGGAGCCACATCTTCTGCCCCTGATGTGTTTGTGCCTCAGATGGCTCCTGCACAAGCACCACCACCCTCAGGGGAGGCACAACACACATCAGAGGAGGAAGATGTGGACTTCACCAATTTCTGGTGGCAAACTTAGTTTGTGCCTCTTTGCCAGTTTCTCATTGGACCTGTACTTATCATCATGCCACCTCCTTTGTCACCTGGTACTGTCCTCTTTTTGTATGCCCACCTGTTTATCTGATTCACTTGAGAGCCTACCTTCCCTATTGACAATTTGGACCTCCTCCTCACTAGAATTCTCTCCACCTCGACATGTCACATGACATGTATCCCGTATGGACTCTGTCTGGACATCCTATGGTCCCGAGCAATTTTGAGGTTCTTGCCACAAGAACTGCAAATTTGTAAATGCATATGTACAAACCTGTAATCCACTCCCATGAAAGTGTGTTGTAAGTCTATTGCTGATAGAACTAACTAGACCATGGCGGATGTGTTTATACAAAGCCACTTCTGTCATTTCAAGGTAATAGCGCTAGAGTCACTATCACCTGCTCTGGATAAACATGCCCAAGCATCATGTGTATCCACTGCCATGGCATTTTGTGTAAAGTCTAATTTAACTATTGAACGTCATGGTGTGACAGTAAGCATCAGTTACTTGACTGTCACACAGTGAAAATGCCTTACTAATCACACTAATACTCACCTACACAAAATGGATCCTGTGAGGCATGTGAGCCACTAATATAATTTCACACATCCACATATATCTTGCTCAGTAATCATGACTAAGTGATCAAGCACATATGATAGCATAAATGCTTACATTTAGGCTATCCCATAAGTACTATAATTATGCATGCACTGACCATATACAGATACTAATGCCCAGACTCCTTCTGATTTAGCATCATACCTATGCCACTCAAGGATGTAGAAGCTCTGTGCAACACCTTGGATGTCAGTATGCATGAAATGCAGGTAATAAGTATTTGGGTCCTGTGTCAACGTATATATGGTGTTGAAAGGCACACTGAGATATGTAGGGGCTGTTTGTTCCTTTGTGTGAGAGACCTTACATGCATTGAGTGTGAGTTTAATCACACATGACATCAGTTGTACAATAAACACACATATCACTTAGTAGGAGCCAGAGCACAGACCCTGGAACCAAGCTACACATCTCTCGGGTAAGAGATGTGTAACTGCAACTTATGGTATTCTAACTTAGCAAGCATGAAGTGCTACACTTAACAAGTACTTAGTGACAAGGATTATTGAGGTTATCCAGGCAGGTGGGGCCACACTCATTATTATGAACCAGCTAACAACAATGACCTACTGGTACAATGGTGCAAGGGTGAGTGTGTAAGTGGCAGGCACCAGTGCGTGTCACAGCATAGCTAGGAATGGATACTTTGGAGTGACAGAACCATCTCCACTATACATGTAGCATCTCTTACACAAACAGTGCTACAGTAGGTGACTATCTGTGTTGGGTTGTGCGTCAGTTCACATGAAGAGGACCAATGACAGTGCCTAAAGAATGGTGAAGAATCCTTAAGAGACTCAATTGTGAGGTATACTGACTCTTGCCTATAGGCCTCTCATGAAGTAACACATATCTACAAACACTGCAGGAATTGCTACATCATGTACTCAACTCAATTTACTCCATGCCAGAAAATCATAACTAAGAAATTATGACGAAGTAGTGAAAGTAGAAAAATTGTTTATACATATCGCAATCTAGTCCAACTACACCTATGTAGCCTAAACTAACTAAACTTAAAAATACATTACACTATTCTACTTAATTAAAAACTATCTACACGCACCTAGCCTATCCTAAATAACCTTAACTCTACCATACACTATATAAGCTTATCCGAAACTATCTTAACTATTAAACACAAATGACAGGTTAACATTTACCCCCACCCACTTTAATACACATACATCAACACAATACAGAAGACAACCATATTATGAACATACAATACCTATACATTTAAATCTAAACAAGTATATATATTTTTGGTATTTTTTGTTGCTAAAACACACACTAAACATCAATTCCCACCCGCTAGAACACATGCTCATCTAAAAATGCGCCTAACAAACGACTAAGAAAATCGACAATAGGCTGAACCATCAAGAGCAAAACGCATATATGACGCAGAGAACAAACGCCCTATCGTTTGCCTTTAGGACCCTAGCGAAAAAACTAAAGGGGCCATCATTTAAACCGTTACTAACAGTAATATCTGCTAAAATGCTACCAACGTTATCATACGGCAGTATTGCATTACACGGGAAAGACCCAGACCAGCTAAACAAACTGCAAGTGTCAATATATAAAAGGGTCTTTCAATTCCACCAGTCTGCAACTCCAGCTCAGGTGAGACAAGAATTTGGCATACAAAACGAAATATTGGGGAGGATGTATGCAACCATTAAGCAATTGTATAGACTGGATTAAAATACAGCAGAAGCATAATTGAATAAAGCTTTGTGGGAGGAATTAGAGAAGGAAAATAAATCTCCCTACAATAACTATCTACAAAAAGTTTTGTTAGTAACCTGTGCAGGAGAGCTTTGGAACACCAACCTGTCGTATTCATCCTTCAAACAAGCCATCAATAAATCTGCACAACTCCACTCCCTGCTAGTAGATAAAGATATCTTCAGCAAGAGAAACCACGCCTGGATGGTAATCACTAATTATAAGACCCTTACCCCACGCCCGTATCTGAATATTACATTCTCGGCACATCGTAAGTTTCAACTGATGGCCCTATGATTAGGCAAACTACCGTCCATCGCGGATCAGCCAACACGGGTCCACAAAGGGCCGAAAGAGTGCAGACTATGTGGCAGCAGCAAAGAGGACTTTATCCATCTAGTCTGTATATGTCCCAAACTTTCGAAAGCACGTGTCACTTTATTAAAGAATGCAATTAACAATAGAAGAATAAGGATGTGCAGATCAGCTATCATAACTGGGTTGGACCCAACTGATACCTTGATGAACTGTCAACTGATGAAGTTTCTCTCCTCACACAAGCAAGCATTAAAAACTGAATCTCCAGTTACTGCCTAGTAATGTGTACCGGGAAGGTTGGATGAAGAGAGAGGCAACACGCTAAGCAAGAATCATGGCTGGGAATAATCCTTTTAATATCTCATCAGAACAAGGACTAATTATTGCTTTGATCTTTTCATTGTTTACCATATAATTCTGTACATATCTAATTATTAGTAAGTGACTCAATAATAGTTTATTATACACCCTTGTACATACCTGAATATTAATAAGTGCCAACAAAAGGTTTTTTATGGTTTTTAAGAAATTTTAGATTTTTTCTCCTGTTAACTTAGATAATACAGGGAACAAATTGTAATGGCTTTAATTAATTGAAACAATAAACATTTTGACATTTGACGACTAAGAAAATATTTAACAAACTTAACTAACCTTCACTATACCTATCCTAAAACCCATTCTACACTATGCATTCATAACCATCACTAATATCCCTAATAACCAACATGTAAACAAATGGGGAAGGGGAAAATCTATGTTTTGAGTTCCTGGAAACTTTCAAGGCTTGTGCCTCAAATAAGGAGCTTACAGTAGGGGTTGTGTCCATGGCCTGTGTGGTTTGCATCGGATGGGCAGACAATGGTCATGGAATGGCGTGAGGTACATCTGTCAGCTATTGGGCACCCTCCTCTTGTGCTTTTGCCTTTGAGTGTCCCTGTTGTTCCTGCCTGCCTGCATTCCAGGTTCTGGCCGCCTTTCCTTGATCATACAAGGTGCCCATTTTCTTGTACGTCTTTTTAACCTGATGGATGTGGCAGTAGCGCTCCAATCTTATGTAGTACTGCTTTGCCTCTTCTGCTGTCATGTTGTCTGAGAAGGTAAAGGAACTATGTATCAGCTAAAGTTGAAAATGTACATGATGTATTCAATAATAGGCTCACATTTGTAGACTATTACATGTGTCCTGCCAGCCCAAAACCACATATTGGGAAAGAGATATGAACAATATACCTTCTAAACATATACTTTTCCTAATCAAACAAGTCAAACGCACACAAGTGCTAGCAGTGTAGGTATGTGATATGCCAGTGTTAACACAAATTTACATGCAACCATATTATTCCTGAACCTGAGTTGCAAGCATGATGTTGTGTCCACATGGAATCGAACACATGGTCCACATATGGACACTTTGGTGTTGGTGTTTGTAGGATGCAAGTGGGTTTGTTTTTGGTCATTAACATGTGAAATGAGTTACGTCAAGCAAGTATAGGTAGTGTGCTTCTACATTGGTTAACTCATTTGGAAATACGCAATGCAACACACATTGCTGTATTGACTGACTCCTTGCAACATAGTCAGAACATAGATGGAGGGTGGGTAGCTACCTCTATTAAAACAGACTTGTTGGACAATTCACCAGTATAGACTCAGGCAAATACCAGGAACCCTAACATATAGCTTATGGTATACAGTTGTAGCAATACCATGGTGATCTTAACATATCCTAGTGTCTGTACACACATTTCAGCAAGACTGCTTTCCTAGATACACATTAATAAAAGGCTATGCATGTCAGAGGTGTGTGCATGCTTGCTGCACTTCTCATGTGTACAAGTACTTAGTGCTATATTTAGCAGGTAACCTTACACCAGAGTCAAGGTTGACGGCGTTGGTGCTAGCCAGTAGAAGTAATGCCACCAGTAGGTGAGCAGTGTAATGGGCTGTATGCTGCTGACACAGTGCATACCTGCAAGTGATCCTTTCACATTGTATCAAAATCAACAACTCCCTGCCAATGTATTACTGTCTCCCAGAAATGGGCCAACCACCAGATGAGGCCATGAGTAAGGCATTTAATGGAATGTATATGTGCAGAGTTGTGACATGTGCCTAATGCACTCCAAATAAATCTGTCTACACTGAGGTAGTTAATCCTGTCATGACCTGCCAAGCTACATGTCCATACCCTGCCATGTGGACATCTACACTCGCAATGTGCATCAGTCAGACAGTCTGATGATGAATCGTCCAACACCATGGTAAAATAGAGCTGCTGGCTTACATGCTTACATCTTCCATGGCACCTGTGTAATTGTTCCTCTGTCACCCCAGTTTACATACGTATGCTATGGTCTACACTGATGCGCAGGTACCCCTGAGGCTGGATTACAGATGCCATAGCTCAGGGTAATTGTTGCAAAAGTGGCAAAACAAAGTAAAGAATTCCTACATCACACCATGGTCAATGAATGTGTGTGTGTATGTGTGTGTGTAACCATATGGTTTTGCTGGACTTTTCACATGGACATATCACACTCTTGACATCTCTGTATTCTTCAGGTGTTGCGATGTTTGCTAAACACATCTCAATTGTCATACTTCTCTGGGTAATTATGCACAATGCAAAGTCATTTCTCATATTATTGTGTTACAGGACTTTGACTGTGCAATGCCTGTAAGTTGTGTATACCGACAACTGTGGCCTGAAGTGGTATACATGATAATTAGGCCTCGAACTGAGTCACATGTGTAGTGTTTTGAGGTTTCCCAGACATGCATGCATGCATTCTGTAACAAGACAATTTCAACTTGTAGACACCTTACTTGGCCTTTGTCCACGACAACTTGTCCCTTATGATCTGTGAAGGTATGTGCTACAAAATTAGCTCCAGCAAGACTGCTAGCCGTGCAGCACTGCTCTGCTCAAGTGCATGAGGACAGGAATTTTTATTAGGAATTAAATACAGCAGAAGCATAATTGAATAAAGCTTTGTGGGAGGAATTAGAGAAGGAAAATAAATCTCCCTACAATAACTATCTACAAAAAGTTTTGTTAGTAACCTGTGCAGGAGAGCTTTGGAACACCAACCTGTCGTATTCATCCTTCAAACAAGCCATCAATAAATCTGCACAACTCCACTCCCTGCTAGTAGATAAAGATATCTTCAGCAAGAGAAACCACGCCTGGATGGTAATCACTAATTATAAGACCCTTACCCCACGCCCGTATCTGAATATTACATTCTCGGCACATCGTAAGTTTCAACTGATGGCCCTATGATTAGGCAAACTACCGTCCATCGCGGATCAGCCAACATGGGTCCACAAAGGGCCGAAAGAGTGCAGACTATGTGGCAGCAGCAAAGAGGACTTTATCCATCTAGTCTGTATATGTCCCAAACTTTCGAAAGCACGTGTCACTTTATTAAAGAATGCAATTAACAATAGAAGAATAAGGACGTGCAGATCAGCTATCATAACTGGGTTGGACCCAACTGATACCTTGATGAACTGTCAACTGATGAAGTTTCTCTCCTCACACAAGCCAGCATTAAAAACTGAATCTCCAGTTACTGCCTAGTAATGTGTACCGGGAAGGTTGGATGAAGAGAGAGGCAACACGCTAAGCAAGAATCATGGCTGGGAATAATCCTTTTAATATCTCATCAGAACAAGGACTAATTATTGCTTTGATCTTTTCATTGTTTACCATATAATTCTGTACATATCTAATTATTAGTAAGTGACTCAATAATAGTTTATTATACACCCTTGTACATACCTGAATATTACTAAGTGCCAACAAAAGGTTTTTTATGGTTTTGAAGAAATTTTAGATTTTTTCTCCTGTTAACTTAGATAATACAGGGAACAAATTGTAATGGCTTTAATTAATTGAAACAATAAACATTTTGACATTTGACGACTAAGAAAATATTTAACAAACTTAACTAACCTTCACTATACCTATCCTAAAACCCATTCTACACTATGCATTAATAACCATCACTAATATCCCTAATAACCAACATGTAAACAAATGGGGAAGGGGAAAATCTATGTTTTGAGTTCCTGGAAACTTTCAAGGCTTGTGCCTCAAATAAGGAGCTTACAGTAGGGGTTGTGTCCATGGCCTGTGTGGTTTGCATCGGATGGGCAGACAATGGTCATGGAATGGCGTGAGGTACATCTGTCAGCTATTGGGCGCCCTCCTCTTGTGCTTTTGCCTTTGAATGTCCCTGTTGTTCCTGCCTGCCTGCATTCCAGGTTCTGGCCGCCTTTCCTTGATCATACAAGGTGCCCATTTTCTTGTACGTCTTTTTAACCTGATGGATGTGGCAGTAGCGCTCCAATCTTATGTAGTACTGCTTTGCCTCTTCTGCTGTCATGTTGTCTGAGAAGGTAAAGGAACTATGTATCAGCTAAAGTTGAAAATGTACATGATGTATTCAATAATAGGCTCACATTTGTAGACTATTACATGTGTCCTGCCAGCCCAAAACCACATATTGGGAAAGAGATATGAACAATATACCTTCTAAACATATACTTTTCCTAATCAAACAAGTCAAACGCACACAAGTGCTAGCAGTGTAGGTATGTGATATGCCAGTGTTAACACAAATTTACATGCAACCATATTATTCCTGAACCTGAGTTGCAAGCATGATGTTGTGTCCACATGGAATCGAACACATGGTCCACATATGGACACTTTGGTGTTGGTGTTTGTAGGATGCAAGTGGGTTTGTTTTTGGTCATTAACATGTGAAATGAGTTACGTCAAGCAAGTATAGGTAGTGTGCTTCTACATTGGTTAACTCATTTGGAAATACGCAATGCAACACACATTGCTGTATTGACTGACTCCTTGCAACATAGTCAGAACATAGATGGAGGGTGGGTAGCTACCTCTATTAAAACAGACTTGTTGGACAATTCACCAGTATTGACTCAGGCAAATACCAGGAACCCTAACATATAGCTTATGGTATACAGTTGTAGCAATACCATGGTGATCTTAACATATCCTAGTGTCGGTACACACATTTCAGCAAGACTGCTTTCCTAGATACACATTAATAAAAGGCTATGCATGTCAGAGGTGTGTGCATGCTTGCTGCACTTCTCATGTGTACAAGTACTTAGTGCTATATTTAGCAGGTAACCTTACACCAGAGTCAAGGTTGACGGCGTTGGTGCTAGCCAGTAGAAGTAATGCCACCAGTAGGTGAGCAGTGTAATGGGCTATATGCTGCTGACACAGTGCATACCTGCAAGTGATCCTTTCACATTGTATCAAAATCAACAACTCCCTGCCAATGTATTACTGTCTCCCAGAAATGGGCCAACCACCAGATGAGGCCATGAGTAAGGCATTTAATGGAATGTATATGTGCAGAGTTGTGACATGTGCCTAATGCACTCCAAATAAATCTGTCTACACTGAGGTAGTTAATCCTGTCATGACCTGCCAAGCTACATGTCCATACCCTGCCATGTGGACATCTACACTCGCAATGTGCATCAGTCAGACAGTCTGATGATGAATCGTCCAACACCATGGTAAAATAGAGCTGCTGGCTTACATGCTTACATCTTCCATGGCACCTGTGTAATTGTTCCTCTGTCACCCCAGTTTACATACGTATGCTATGGTCTACACTGATGCGCAGGTACCCCTGAGGCTGGATTACAGATGCCATAGCTCAGGGTAATTGTTGCAAAAGTGGCAAAACAAAGTAAAGGATTCCTACATCACACCATGGTCAATGAATGTGTGTGTGTATGTGTGTGTGTGTAACCATATGGTTTTGCTGGACTTTTCACATGGACATATCACACTCTTGACATCTCTGTATTCTTCAGGTGTTGCGATGTTTGCTAAACACATCTCAATTGTCATACTTCTCTGGGTAATTATGCACAATGCAAAGTCATTTCTCATATTATTGTGTTACAGGACTTTGACTGTGCAATGCCTGTAAGTTGTGTATACCGACAACTGTGGCCTGAAGTGGTATACATGATAATTAGGCCTCGAACTGAGTCACATGTGTAGTGTTTTGAGGTTTCCCAGACATGCATGCATGCATTCTGTAACAAGACAATTTCAACTTGTACACACCTTACTTGGCCTTTGTCCACGACTACTTGTCCCTTATGATCTGTGAAGGTATGTGCTACAAAATTAGCTCCAGCAAGACTGCTAGCCGTGCAGCACTGCTCTGCTCAAGTGCATGAGGACAGGAATTTTTATTAGGAATTAAATACAGCAGAAGCATAATTGAATAAAGCTTTGTGGGAGGAATTAGAGAAGGAAAATAAATCTCCCTACAATAACTATCTACAAAAAGTTTTGTTAGTAACCTGTGCAGGAGAGCTTTGGAACACCAACCTGTCGTATTCATCCTTCAAACAAGCCATCAATAAATCTGCACAACTCCACTCCCTGCTAGTAGATAAAGATATCTTCAGCAAGAGAAACCACGCCTGGATGGTAATCACTAATTATAAGACCCTTACCCCACGCCCGTATCTGAATATTACATTCTCGGCACATCGTAAGTTTCAACTGATGGCCCTATGATTAGGCAAACTACCGTCCATCGCGGATCAGCCAACATGGGTCCACAAAGGGCCGAAAGAGTGCAGACTATGTGGCAGCAGCAAAGAGGACTTTATCCATCTAGTCTGTATATGTCCCAAACTTTCGAAAGCACGTGTCACTTTATTAAAGAATGCAATTAACAATAGAAGAATAAGGACGTGCAGATCAGCTATCATAACTGGGTTGGACCCAACTGATACCTTGATGAACTGTCAACTGATGAAGTTTCTCTCCTCACACAAGCCAGCATTAAAAACTGAATCTCCAGTTACTGCCTAGTAATGTGTACCGGGAAGGTTGGATGAAGAGAGAGGCAACACGCTAAGCAAGAATCATGGCTGGGAATAATCCTTTTAATATCTCATCAGAACAAGGACTAATTATTGCTTTGATCTTTTCATTGTTTACCATATAATTCTGTACATATCTAATTATTAGTAAGTGACTCAATAATAGTTTATTATACACCCTTGTACATACCTGAATATTAATAAGTGCCAACAAAAGGTTTTTTATGGTTTTGAAGAAATTTTAGATTTTTTCTCCTGTTAACTTAGATAATACAGGGAACAAATTGTAATGGCTTTAATTAATTGAAACAATAAACATTTTGACATTTGACGACTAAGAAAATATTTAACAAACTTAACTAACCTTCACTATACCTATCCTAAAACCCATTCTACACTATGCATTAATAACCATCACTAATATCCCTAATAACCAACATGTAAACAAATGGGGAAGGGGAAAATCTATGTTTTGAGTTCCTGGAAACTTTCAAGGCTTGTGCCTCAAATAAGGAGCTTACAGTAGGGGTTGTGTCCATGGCCTGTGTGGTTTGCATCGGATGGGCAGACAATGGTCATGGAATGGCGTGAGGTACATCTGTCAGCTATTGGGCGCCCTCCTCTTGTGCTTTTGCCTTTGAATGTCCCTGTTGTTCCTGCCTGCCTGCATTCCAGGTTCTGGCCGCCTTTCCTTGATCATACAAGGTGCCCATTTTCTTGTACGTCTTTTTAACCTGATGGATGTGGCAGTAGCGCTCCAATCTTATGTAGTACTGCTTTGCCTCTTCTGCTGTCATGTTGTCTGAGAAGGTAAAGGAACTATGTATCAGCTAAAGTTGAAAATGTACATGATGTATTCAATAATAGGCTCACATTTGTAGACTATTACATGTGTCCTGCCAGCCCAAAACCACATATTGGGAAAGAGATATGAACAATATACCTTCTAAACATATACTTTTCCTAATCAAACAAGTCAAACGCACACAAGTGCTAGCAGTGTAGGTATGTGATATGCCAGTGTTAACACAAATTTACATGCAACCATATTATTCCTGAACCTGAGTTGCAAGCATGATGTTGTGTCCACATGGAATCGAACACATGGTCCACATATGGACACTTTGGTGTTGGTGTTTGTAGGATGCAAGTGGGTTTGTTTTTGGTCATTAACATGTGAAATGAGTTACGTCAAGCAAGTATAGGTAGTGTGCTTCTACATTGGTTAACTCATTTGGAAATACGCAATGCAACACACATTGCTGTATTGACTGACTCCTTGCAACATAGTCAGAACATAGATGGAGGGTGGGTAGCTACCTCTATTAAAACAGACTTGTTGGACAATTCACCAGTATAGACTCAGGCAAATACCAGGAACCCTAACATATAGCTTATGGTATACAGTTGTAGCAATACCATGGTGATCTTAACATATCCTAGTGTCTGTACACACATTTCAGCAAGACTGCTTTCCTAGATACACATTAATAAAAGGCTATGCATGTCAGAGGTGTGTGCATGCTTGCTGCACTTCTCATGTGTACAAGTACTTAGTGCTATATTTAGCAGGTAACCTTACACCAGAGTCAAGGTTGACGGCGTTGGTGCTAGCCAGTAGAAGTAATGCCACCAGTAGGTGAGCAGTGTAATGGGCTGTATGCTGCTGACACAGTGCATACCTGCAAGTGATCCTTTCACATTGTATACAAATCAACAATTCCCTGCCAATGTATTACTGTCTCCCAGAAATGGGCCAGCTACCAGATGAGGCCATGAGTAAGGCATTTAATGGAATGTATATGTGCAGAGTTGTGACATGTGCCTAATGCACTCCAAATAAATCTGTCTACACTGAGGTAGTTAATCCTGTCACGACCTGCCAAGCTACATGTCCGTACCCCGCAATGTGCATCAGTCAGGCAGTCTGATGATGAATCGTCCAACACCATGGTAAAATAGAGCTGCTGGCTTACATGCTTACATCTTCCATGGCATCTGTGTTATTGTTCCTCTGTCACCCCAGCTTACATACGTATGCTATGGTCTACACTGATGCGCAGGTACCCCTGAGGCTGGATTACAGATGCCATAGCTCAGGGTAATTGTTGCAAAAGTGGCGAAACAAAGTAAAGGATTCCTACATCACACCATGGTCAATGAATGTGTGTGTGTCTGTATGTGTGTAACCATATGGTTTTGCTGGACTTTTCACATGGACATATCACACTCTTGACATCTGTGTATTCTTCAGGTGTTGCGATGTTTGCTAAACACATCTCAATTGTCATACTTCTCTGGGTAATTATGCACAATGCAAAGTCATTTCTCATATTATTGTGTTACAGGACTTTGATTGTGCAATGCCTGTAAGTTGTGTATACCGACAACTGTGGCCTGAAGTGGTATACATGATAATTAGGCCTCGAACTGAGTCACATGTGTAGTGTTTTGAGGTTTCCCAGACATGCATGCATGCATTCTGTAACAAGACAATTTCAACTTGTACACACCTTACTTGGTCTTTGTCCACGACAACTTGTCCCTTATGATCTGTGAAGGTATGTGCTACAAAATTAGCTCCAGCAAGACTGCTAGCTGTGCAGCACTGCTCTGCTCAAGTGCATGAGGACAGGAATTATCATTTTGAAAGTGGATATGTGGTCTGCCTGGCCGGTCTCTTTGATGCAGTGCACTGCATCACATTGCATTTCTGTACAGGTGGTTTGAATAAGGGGAATGATGGCCCCATGTTGCTCAACGAGTCTGCCAACATAATTGCTACAAATTGAGGCCTATTGCAAGTTGAGGAGATGGTAGTGAGTTGATGTTTACAGTGACTGTGACATAAACGTTTGAACACAAAGAACATGTATGTACATTTATTTACATTGTTCACGAATCAGTGCACATCTGACATTTTGTCCATCCAGTAAACAGAAATGTATGCAAAGAAATTCTGCACATTGTGATTGCGTCACCACCTACCAGCCATTGTGTGTTGGATCTCTCCTCCATCCTCATCCTCCTCCATAATTGGTTCCTGCTCCTCATGGTCCACGTCCCATGGGACATTTGTCCGTACACATATGTTGTGTAGAATGGCACATACAAGAATGATTTTGCAAACCATAGGGAGCGAGTATAGCAAAAAAACCCCTGACATGTCCAGGTATCGGAAGTGGGACTTCAGCACACCAAATATTCTTTCAACAATGCTCCTGGTCTTGGCCAGCGCCTGGGTGTACTGCCGTTCCGGCTTAGTGTGGGGATGTGCAATTGGAGTCATGACCCATGCCTGCAGCTGAAATTAGAAAAAGATAATACTGTTAATGATTATGCTGATTGTTACAGCCAAATTCCTGTCCATGTCTGTTATGTATACTGAATGACTCCTACACATTTGTCAATATAAGTCACATATATATTTGACTATTGTTTTATACATGTCTCTTCCAGTTATCTGTGTCATAGTAAAATATGTGAATGCCCTGATACTTTGGGCACTTCTACAAGCAGACATTATTGCTTGGCCAGTAGCTTACTGGGATAGGTCTTTTGAGAGGTTCATTACCACCGTCGGTTATGTGCACTCACTGCATGGTCAAAGTGACAGTATATTGATCTGAGTTTTGGCCTTTTGGTCACCCTGAGGTAGGCTGTGACAGTGCCAAAATGTTTGACACTCGTACATACATATGTCCCTGTGGAACTAATAATGTTGTTGTTACCCTACCTGACAAGACACAGCCTTTGAATTGTTCGCTTACTTTAGCATGTGAATTTGGTGCGTACATGTGGTGCGGTTCAGCCTTCAGCTGTTGCTTTTCATCTGACAATTTGTCATGGTGCACTAGGATTGACATGTAGGTATTTCGATGTGGGGCATCTCTATGTGGGACACACTGATGTTGTTACAAGTGTCTGTCTACTACAGACCTGGACACTACTTTGGTCTTCACATTTATGTGTATGACTGTAACTTGTAGCAGATTTTGTACCGTTTTGCCTTGATTCTGTCATCAATGCTGTGGCGAATGAATGTTGAGATTAGTATCCTGAGCACACTGTGGTGCCTTTTCAAATTACTTTTTATTCTATGTTGATGACTGATGTATGACATGTTTGCCAGCATTGTGGTAGACTTTGTGAGTTTTACATTGCTGGATTCATATGCTTTTCATTTTGGCAACTTACATCACAGAGCAGGTGAGCCATCACATTGTTTACATTTGTCAATACGGCTGTAAACTTATGTGTATGTGTGTACGTAGACTGACAGTATGGCTGAGACATATGTGTATTTTGTACTGTTGGTGACACTATATTATCTAGTGTTGGCATTTACACATGTCTGGGGCCAACACTGACACAGCATGCCACACATGGCCTTTCTAAATAATTCTTCCGGTGTTGCTCCTGAAACTTTGGTCAACATACAAATCTACTGCCATATGTGACACCCTTACTCATTTCCACAGTATTTGTTCTCACAACACTGACATTGTTGAGCTTTGACTGATGCTGAGAGTAGATACACCATTAAGAAGGCACTCATCTCACACTTATCTCTTGTGTGGCCTTTGCACTCCTATTGGCTAGTCTGGCATACCACATGGTTTTCATTGTGATTCGTTACCCAGTGCAGACGATGTGGTTCCATCCATTCACACAGAGTAAAATGACACATTACTACTCACTGCCATTGACAGATTAGTGATTGCCTGTCAAGGAGAGACATCCTTGGCTACACATTGCAGTGCATTGGGCCCACTACATGCACATGACTTAAGGGCCCAGATATTTGGGAATGTAGCACTGTACTGCATACCAAGCCACCTATCAGCGCTGCATTGTGTCACTGAGAAAGGGCAGAAGTGCACAGTAATTAGGCCATACAGCACATTCCTGAACTTTCACCCTGCTCTGGAACACAATGGACTGCCTAGCACAGACACAGGCACACTTGTACCATGTTGCTCGGGTGCCTGCATTGCATGCAGGATTGTCTTTGTGCAGGAGGGGGCACCTTACTGCACATTATGATCCCTCAGAGACCTGGCCGTCTTTGTATGTGTGCCACAGAAAACAGCTTACATAGGAAGCAGGATTGTCTTGGATGACTTAAGTTATTTTTCCTTGTTACAAATCACCTTGGGAGACCAATTGATCTGATACATTTCTAAGTTTATTGGTGTGGGATACCTGACATACCTCATGAACCATGGGAGTTGCATGAAGACACCCACACAATGCCCATGGAACCCCTTCCTTCTACACAGTGATGCTACACTGCATTTTGCGCAGCGTTGAATTGCTCTGGATCTTTATGCCATAGAAAGGCACACAAAGTGTCTTTGCCTTACTTAACGTATGTGACTTGGGGGTTTGCATACACATGTGCAATGATGCATGGTGTAAGTATGAGGCATACCCCTCATACATATGGCCCTATCTCCATCAACAGACACAGAGATGGCTATTATGTCATACATTTTTTACTGTTATGTACTTCAGAATTGCTTACCAACAAGTAGGTCATTCCCATATAGCCCATTCTTGAAGCACTCCTTGATAATGCAGTGCCTGAAGATGTAGACATCATGCGCACTCCCCGGGTATTTTGCCAGCACATTGTTGAACGTCCCCATATAGTCCACAATGGCCTGGGCATTGATAGAGTATGTGTGCTTCTGGTTCCTGTACAGTTGTGATGTTTCTGCAGGGAGAACCTGTTGCACATGTGTGCAATCCAGGGCACCTAGCACATGTGGAAAGCCCGCAATGGCATAGAAACCTTGCTTGGTCTTCAGCTGATTTTGTTGTGTCTTAGGGAATAGGAGGTACTGGGCTGTGAGGCGAATTATGGCATCCAGGACAGAGGGTAGGAAGGAAGAAAAAGATGGCTGCGATATTCCTGCCACTCTGGCTGTTGTGATCTGGAATAAACCAGATGCCAGCATGTGGAGGACTGCCATCAGCTTGACCTATGGAGGGAGGTTGGTGGGCCTGGCAGTTGGTGGCTGGAGCCTTGGCGCTATCTGGTTCAGCAGTTCTATTATGGACTCCCTTCTGAGTCTGTAATATCTGCCGACCTCATCCTCCCTGAGGTCAGTGAGGGAAATTGACTGTCGCTTAAACATGTTCCCTTCTCCTGCGCTGCCAACATGGTGGTGGTGATGATGGTGGTGGGGGTCTCCTAGCAACTCCCAGCAGAATGAGCACCTCCACGGCGTAGTTGTGCTTGCAAAACTGTTTTGCGTGGCTTGTCGTTATGTACCACAGCCCCTGCATCATTTCCTTAGCCTGGGTTGCTGATGCACCGGAATTACGACACATTTCAGGCTCTGCACGCACCTTGTCGATGATGCGTCATACATTGACAAAACCATAAATATCACTGTGTTCGTTTTACAATAGAATTTACGGGGAAACACCAACCTTGCATATTTTTATCTCTGCATAGTGCTGCCGGTTCTGGCTCAGGTATTTTTAGACACAGGCCTACCAAAATGGACGCATTTGGCCAGATGCGTTGAATGGTAAATATGAAGTACTGCCTGCACCACCATGGCGTCAAAAGTAGTGATGTAACGAGGGCATAAGCCTCTTACAAATATGCCCCATGGACTGGACAGTCTCTGGCATTCCCATTTGGAGAGCACCATGGCTATCCAAAAGACGCAGACCATGGGGCGTACATTCATCCTTTGTAAGAGACACAACTCTGGTGGGGTAGGATACCGGTATGATAAGTAGAGGACTCTACGCTTTCCTCGCCATCCACCCCATTATAGGAAAAGTCAATTTCCCCGCAGTGGCTGTGGGAGCAGACTTCGCACCATGGCAAAAGCTGAATTGTCAGCGCATAGGGGAATCTATATGACCAGTCGGTCATTAAATCATTCCAGTAGATTAAAGGAGATTACCGTGTCAAAGAATAACATCTAAAATACAAGTCAGACACTGGTTGTCACAAGGCAGTTTAAAGAAGGAAGCAAGCCCAGTCCTTTCATCACTCAAAAAATGTCTGTTAACCAAAACTGGGGATAAACTTATCCCCAGCAGAGATAGACCAGTTTTTAAAGAATAATCATGCAGATGGGAAGACTTCAGGTCAAAAACGATGAGAGACCGAACTAGGGTGTAATGATCCTCCATCGTCATAGACCAAAAAGCGATCACGGCCCTCAAAGAAACGCTTATAAAAATATCTGCATACTGGTACTGCACCCCAGAGAGATTCCATTTATGGGACAATTCTAGATTCAGGGAATGCTGACGTGGTTGTGGGTGCACAGGTAAGCTCCTGAACTTGCTGCAGCACTCCCCTAAGCTAACAAAGTGCAGGATAGAGGTGCTAGACGATATTGATTCAATGTAAGAAAGTGAACTTTTGAGGCTACCTGCATTTATCATGCTGGGAGTGGCTAACAGAGTTTCTTATCCTCTTAAATTTCCCAGGAGAAAGGTGGTTACAGTGCTCCTGGGCAAAGCGAAACAGAACATCCTGGCAACTTGGGGGTCAGCCCAGATCCTCGACCAGAGGACTTAGATATATTGGGTGTGGGACATTCTCGCTATGGAGAAAATATCTATGACACTAGAACACAGTGGCATGGATTTTAAAACATGATAGAGGCCATGCTTATGAATATCTTTAATAGAATTTAGAGAGATAATGTCCCCCAAATATCTAAGGGTATTTTGACTCTCAGAACTGAATCCAGGGATACTGGTTGTCTCCCTGAATAACAGACTGAAGGTGGTGGGCTAATTATGTCTTCATCCGATTAACAATATGTAGAGGCTCGCAGAAGAATGAGATATTTATTCCAGTGGTTTTTCCGTGCACATGGTATCTTTAGCACATTAAGGGCCATGTTTATTGAAGGGTTGTGTCACTTTTGCACCATGCAATGGTGCCCATGCACGACGCAACCCTTAAGTGTCATTTATCGAACTGTGCAAGGCCACCTTGCCTGGCCCTAAGTGTATTGATAAATCTGAAGTAGTGCAATACTGCGCAAATCGCTACGTTGCGTTACTCTGCCCCAGGGAGGCTTTCCATGGGTGGTGCGTGGGTGTTGCCAAACAACACCGATGGGTTTCCATCAGTGGTAGACCTGGGAACGGATCAAAACTACGCATCCCCAGGGGAGGTTCAACGAGGAGCAATATGTTTATTTCTCCTCATTTTTCCCTCTTTCCATGTGTTCTGCATTCTGTAGCGCACATAGAAAGAGAAAAATGCCCCTGGGGATTGTTTTTGTGCAGGAAGGTGCGCCTTCCTGCACAAAACCAATCCTGCCTACAATGCAGACACCCTTGCAGCACGTGCAAGGGTGCCTGCATTGGCGCTAGGCAGCACACTGTGCACCAGCGCTGGGAAAAGACAGGAATGTGATGTAGTATGTTAAATACGCCACATTCCTGCCCTCTCCCTGTCACGTAGAGCAGCAAGGTGGCTTGCCCGCTGCTTGACTTCTTAATGATCCGCCCCAAAATACGAAATGTTGTGACATTTGCAGACAGGTGGTGTGGGGGAAAGGGAGCATTTAGAGGGTATTTCGTTCTTTAATGTGTTCGCTAAATTTGGTTGAATTTACATGCCCATCCCAGGCAGAAAATGGTTGTAGGCAGGAGAATGTGTTTGAGACTTTACTCTAATAAAAATAATTATTTCATAAATAAAAAAAAAAAACAGAAGTTAATCCCAATACTTTTACGTGACAGATGGGAACGTGATTATTAGGGGGTACAACTGTGCAATTAAATATAAAATTAAGCTTAAAGAGGGTAAAAAAAGGTACTTGGCAGCTAATTTAAGTAGTGTGCGAGATCCAATTAAAAAAGACTTTCCATCTGCATATTCGACCGGCAGTTATTTGCTCTGAAAGCAGAGGATCTGGGAAGGCCAAATGTATTATTATAACTAAAAGGACCATTGTCAAGGTGTAAATAATGTGCTTCGAGGTGTACTACAGAGTTTTTTTTTTTTTTTTTTTTTTTTTGAAAAGGTTTTATTAAGCAATAATTCGGTTACAAGTACGGGCCTACAACCACCCGGGCCGGCCGCTAGGTACAGAAGGAAATCTACACATATCAAGGCTACAATCAGTTCCCAGGGCACTGCCCTGCAGTGGCTCCAGATAGTGCTCGAGGAACAGGAAGCGTAAGTCCAACAATCACAAAAACAAAAGAACAAACAATACACAACATAAGGCGAGTTATGAGGGAAACCAGTGCGGGTCAGGCTCCCCCCGGGAAACTCCAGTCAGGACAATTGAGCAAACCGCTAAAGAGAGGAGTACCGGGAGGCCGGGGACGGAGGGGGGGGGGGGGAGGGGGTCAAGGAAGATGAACGTCCATATGTAGTTGTTCCAAAAGGCGCCAGGAGCCATCAAGGGTCAGGGGGACATGGCGATATCAGTATCTACCAGGGGGGGCGTACAAATGCCTCCGCGATACGCGTTCCATTGCCCCCAAATTCTACCCCATGCCCCCGGCTTGCCACGGGCCACATACACAGTCTTCTCCCTAAACATACACCAGTCCATATTCTCCTTCCATACTGACACGGTGGGCGGCCGTTGAGCGCCCCAAAGTTGCGCTATGTCCCTCTTGGCAATCATGTTCCCTAGGGCCGCCCACCGCGTCTGAGCCGCGCTGTAGTCATTGGGCTCCCACACATTCAGGACACAGCGACGCACCTCCGGCAGCAGCACGACCCCGGTGACCTGTCCCATAACCGTGTGGACCCGGCGCCAGTAGTCCGCCACCTCGCGGCACTCCCAAAGGATATGAAGAAAGGTGGCGCTGAGCCCACAGCCTCGCTTACAGAGCCCATCGCCGGAGAATCCCATCGAGACCAAGCGCGGACCCGTCACATACACCCGGTGGAGAATCTTGAGCTGTACCAACCGGAGACGAGCCGGAATGGCAACCTCCCTGGGGGACGACAGTGCAGACTGCCAATCTTCGTCGTCCAATTCCACCCCATCCCCAGTCCAAGCCTCCCGAAGGCGCACAAAAAGGTCCGCCCGGTGATTAATTAATTTTTTATAAATTAAAGAAATAGTACTATCAGGGACATGTCCGTCAAGGATACGGTCCTCGAGGGGCGAGGAAACAGGGATCTTGGTCCCCTCCCCGAAGACCGAGAGCAGGGCGTGTCGAACCTGGGCGTAGCGGAAGAACTCCCTGTCGGTCAGCTCGTATTCGGCCTGGAGCACCGCGAAAGTCTTTACCGCGCCCTTATGCCACAGGTCTCCCACTTTGCTGATACCAATCGTGTCCCACTGGTCAAACCCCTTCGTGGTCCACAAGCTGCCCAGGCGGTCGGAGGCAAACAAGGGAGTAGCACATGTTAATCGCTCACTCCAGCCCATGGCCGCAGTGGCAGCCCTCCAGGTCCGCACCGCAATCTTAGTAGGATCCGTAAGGGTCCGGCCAGCCAGGCGGGAATAAAGTGCCCTGTTGTAGTTCCCGCCGGGAAGCAGGAACTTGTCCATCTCATACGCCGGATTCAAGCCGGGCGCATACGTGGCGTGGTTAATGGCAGATAGCTGCGAGGCCCAATAGTACCTGCGAATGTCAGGAAGCGCGATGCCCCCGTCATACCAGGGGAGAGTGAGCTTGGCAAGAGCAATACGCGCCCGCCCGTCCCACACCAGTCTCCTCTGCAGGCTCTCCACCTCCCGAAAGTAGGCCACTGGGATAACATCGAAGGAGTTCTGGAGTGCATAGAGGAACCTGGGAAGGGACATCATTTTAAACAGCGCGGCCCGACCCAGCGGGGACAGGGGGAGCCTGCACCACCGGGCCGTGTCCTCCCGCAGCCGCCGAAGTGGACGCAGGAGATTCTGCTCATAGCGAGCCACCGGGTCCAGCGAAACGTATATCCCCAGGTACTTAAAGCCGCTCAGAGAGATCTGAATCGGGAGCCGAGGCGGCAGGAGAGGAGGACCACCAGAGATGGGATAAACGCAGGATTTAGACCAATTGATCGTGAGACCCGAATTGTTCCCAAAGGAGGTCAGAACGTCAAAGAGGACGTTGAGTGACTGCCGCGGTGAGGTGAGATACAGGAGAATGTCGTCCGCATACAGCGAGACCCGATCTTCGAAGCCCGGGCCCCACCGGATCCCTCTAAGCGAGGGCTCCCAACGGAGCCAGGCAGCGAGTGGCTCCAGGGCGAGAGCAAAAAGCAACGGAGACAACGGGCACCCCTGCCTCGTGCCCCTGCCGAGGGCAAAGGGCCGAGAGACCCGCCCATTCACCACCACTTGAGCCATGGGTCCCGTGTAAAGGAGCCTCACCCAGCCAATAAATCCCTCTCCAAAGCCGAATTTATCCAAGACGGCCCAGAGGAATGGCCACTCAATAGTATCAAAGGCCATCGTGGCATCCAAAGAAACCAGCACGGCCGGTTCGGAGAGGAACTCCGCCCTGGCAAGGGCACCGTGAAGACGCCGCAAGTTAAGAGCGGTGTTGCGGTGCGGGATAAAGCCGCATTGGTCCGGATGAATAAGGTCGCACACGACACTCAACAATCGATTGGCCAGGACTTTCGCCAGGATTTTGGGCTCCGCATTGAGCAGTGAAATGGGCCGGTAAGAAGTACAGCGGTCTCGCGGCTTGCCCTCCTTGGGGATAACGACTATAGTGGCCAAGCGCTGGTCGGCCGGAAGGGAACCCGCCGCGAGAGAGTCGCGGAACATGCGGCTGAGGAAGGGCGCAAGCTTATCAGGACGCAATTTGTATAGTTCAATGGGCAGACCGTTAGGACCCATAGCCTTGCCCGAGCGAAGGGAACGGATCGCGGTCGCTATTTCATCCGACGACAAGGGAGCGTCCAGCCGCTCCCGGTCCTCAACGGACAGGCCGGGCAGAGCAATATCTCTCAGTAGGAGGCGAGAGTCATCCTCATCCCTGTCAGTCACCGGGGAGTACACCGCCCGGAGGTGGTCAGCGAAACATTCCACAATCTCATCCGGCTCAGTCACACACACACCGTCAGCAGCACGCAACTCGGGGACCACACGATTCACTCTCTCCTTTTTGTCCAGCCACGCGATCAACTTTCCCGCCTTGTCCCCCGCGTCATACAATCGGCCCTGCTGCTCCCTATACATAGTTTTGGCCGCGTCAGTGACCAGGGACCTATATTCGAACTGTTTCAGGCTAAGGGCATGTAGCCCGTCCGGAGTAACATTCGCCTCCAGGGCCGACTCCAACCCCGAGATGTCAGTCTCCAGCTTCACCACCGCCTCACTCCTAACCTTCTTGGCCACCACTATCTGGGCGAGGGCGTGTCCGCGTATCACAGTTTTAAAGGCTTCCCAAAGGGACAACGCAGACGACACCGACCCCTCGTTTTCACTGAAGTATTGGTCCATGGCCCTAACCAGGCTGTCACGAGTCGCAGGGTCCCGCAGGTACCAAGGGTTAATAGGAGCTATCCGCCCTGCAGACCGCGACCCGGTGTCAAAGAGAAGCCACAGCGGAGAATGGTCGGAGATACCACGCGCCAAGTGTCTGACCTCTCGAATCCGACCAGTCTGCGCCGCGGGCATAAGGAAGTAGTCCAGCCTAGAGAGACTCCCATGCGCCCCCGAATGAAAGGTGAACTGACACTGGGTCGGATGCATTAGTCTCCAACTATCCACCAAGCCGAAGGTCTCCAACATCCCACCCAGCCATGACTGGGCAGCGGGGAGGGTCCTCGGTGGGTGACGATCCAGTTCACCCGAAACCACAGAGTTAAAGTCCCCGCCCATGAGCAGGAGGCCGTCCGGAAGGTCAAGCAGCATTCGACCCAAGTCAGTAAAGGTGGAGTTCTGGAGACCCGGGGGGACGTAGACTGAAACCAGGGCAAGGGGCTGCCCCTCCCACCTCCCAAGCAAACACACATAGCGCCCTCTGTCATCCGAGACTATCCTCGTGATCTCCACCGGAAGGGAGGTTCGCAGGAGAATGCCCACCCCCCTGGAGCCCGTTGTGAAACCAGAATGGGCTACGAGGCGGTATCCCCCCCTGTTCATCGCATGGCAGACATTGCCGACCAAGTGCGTCTCCTGGAGAAACACCACATCAGGAGTCACACGACGCAAATATTGCAGTACAACACCCCGCTTAATACGATCCCCCAACCCATTGACGTTCCATGACATAAGCCTCAACCCGTCTCCCCCCATCCCCTCCAATAGATCAAGAGGCCCCCAGCCCGCAGCACGGTTTCCAAATATGGACAAAAATCAATACCTCGCCCTGTAAACAAAAAACACACAACAAAACAACCCCCCTTCCCCCCCAACCCCACCCCAAGTCCAACTCCCCCCACCCTGCACCCCTGCGGGCCAATGACCCCCCCCAACTTGCAGTGTGCCTGTCGCCCCCCTAACCCCATTCTACAAAAAGACCCCGGAGGAGGAAAGGGACCCGAACCCGCCCGCGCCCCTCACGGGTCCTGGTAAAACACAGTATGCAAAAGAAGTAAGACCCAACTGTACAGTGCAAAACCGCAAAAGCAAGGACCAAATGTCAGTCTAAGGGGACCCGTCACCTGCGGTGCCCCCAGAGGGCCCGGGCCGGCCACCCCCGTCCGGCAGCGAGTCCAGCCAGTCACTTGCGGCCACAGGAGAGGCAAAAAAGGCTGTCCGCTCTCCATGCTCCACTCGGAGTTTCGCCGGGTAGATCATCGAATACTTCAGGCCCAGCTCGCGGAGACGGCGCTTCACCCCTTGGAATCCCATCCGCTGTTTCTGGACCAGTTGCGTGAAGTCCGGATAAAAATTGATAGTCGAGTTCTCGTAGCGGACCGGGCCACGGGTCCGTGAAGCCTGCAGAATAGCGTCGCGGTCCCTGTAGTGGAACAGTTTAGCCACAATAGGCCTCGGGGGGGCCCCCGGCCGCGGCCGGCCGCCCGGAACTCGATGGGCCCGCTCCACGGCGAAGAATTTACTTAGGCCAGCCGGGGACAGCTGTTGCAGGATAAGTTCCTCGACCACGAGGTCCACCGGGCGGCCGTCTGAGGACTCCGGTACACCAATGATGCGGATGTTGTTGCGTCGGGCCCGTCCCTCGAAGTCCTCAAGCCGCCGGGCCATATGGTCGTTGACCACTCTAATGTCCCCAAGCGCGGCCCGCAGATCCGACACCTTCGCACCCAGGGTGGAGGTCCGTGTATCAAGGGCCTGGACCTTCTCGTTGGTTTTGGAGAGGTCGGCCCGAATCAGGGTGACATCGATTGCGACAGTGTCGATCTTACGGGCCAGGGCCTCATATTGCGTCGCGATGGTTTCCCTGATGCCCTCGATGGCGCCCATAATGTCCTGCAGGGAAAGTTCCGCAGAGACGGTCGTGCCTCCCCCCGCAGCATCCGGGGAGAGGCCAGTAGCGCCAGGGGGCCCCCTGCCCTGGGTGTAGCGGTCCATGTTGTTGCTCTGGACCGCTCCCCCGCGCAGAGAAGCCTTGGTCTTGCGCCCCTCCGGACCCCCTTTGCCCGCCATGCGAGCGCAGTCTCTCAATGGGACCTCCGATCAAAAGGTGTGCGGGCGCCAGCAAAAGGACCACAAACTGCCGATGTGGGGGTCGGAGGCGTCAGGCCCACCAGTAGCAGATGGAAGCAAGCCTCGGGCAGAGGCCCAGGAGGCACCTCGCCACCTTGAGCACGCACGCCAGCCGATCTCCTGAAGGCCAAAATCGAAACCGAAAGCGCTGACTCGGCAACTGGCACCGCGCTGAGGCCGCTGTTGTTCAATTGCAGCCCGGCCCCACGGGTCACCTTCACCCCGGCCACCTCCGCCGGGTGGGTCCCAAAAGTTCCGACGACGACAACTCAGGATTCCCAGGTCCAATTAGAGTTTTAAAAAGAGATATATGATCAGCTGGTCTTCATCTCCCAGATTCCATAAACCAAATCAGGATAATCTCAGGATATATTCCGAGGAGCAGAAAGGGTCCGGGGAGCCCTGTGCTCACGCGACCATCTTAGATGCGCGCTAGGCTCCTCCCTTTGTACTACAGAGTTGATAAGTGAACAGGCTGCTAGGGGCATGAATGAAGACCTTAACTGAAGCCCAGGGGTACCTGCTAAAGATATATGTGGTTACAGGGAAGAAAGTAAAGGTGTCCGACCAAATGCTCACCACTTTAATCCTCATAATTTTCGAAACATAATGTTGGTGTATAGACGTGCCTTTGTCTTAGAGTGAACATATGACTGCAATCTGTGTCATTAGATCTACCTTCTCTCCATTTGGTATCTGTAGAATGTAAACCAAATAGCTGTGGTTCTCAGCAAGAATTGACAAATTCTCTTGGGATATCCGCAAAGAAGCAAAACATTCTCAGAGTGATGCCTGTTCTTTGCAAAAAGGCAATTTTAGATAAGCAAGCCTACCCCTAGATAGTTTAATATGTTGCTGTAGGAATCCGAGCAACAACATAGCTGGAACTAATTCTAGTATGAATTACATCTTAGTGTATACTTAAGGAATGCCAAATGCCATGGCAGCTGTGCATTGATAAGGTAAACAGATTAATGCTTACCTTCCTACTGGTCCAGGAAGAAGCATGCAAATAGTAAACCTAGCAGTATTTAGGCCTAGAGGTTTGATGTTCAGATCATTTTATAATATGAGCACCAAGGGACCAGATTTAGTGTCCCTGGTGTAGAATTAAAGAAGGTGTAACTACCTATGGTTTGGTTTCATAGAAAAGATCGAGGCATGCAAGATACATTGTGCACTCTCATGAAGAGGTTTGTTTTGTTTTCAAAAACGTGTAATAATGTGAGAATGAGGAATTAATTTAATTCACAGTAGGATGTGGTGATGTGCACGTCCACATGCATTTTTGTATGCCCTAATCCACAGTCCCAAATGAGATTGGAGTTAAGTCTGAATGCTTAGCGCCAGCAGGAGGCAACACTCCCCCCCCCCCCACACAATAGCATGCATGTTCTACGCATAAATAAAACACACCACACACATTTTGTTTGGGTAAGAAACTACTGCAGGTTTATTACATACACCGTTATGTAATATGGTGGGTTATTTTACGGGCGATCCAAGGGCAGGCAACCATCTGGGCCGCCTGA
Source organism: Triturus cristatus (assembly GCF_964204655.1). Classification (NCBI taxonomy): domain Eukaryota; kingdom Metazoa; phylum Chordata; class Amphibia; order Caudata; family Salamandridae; genus Triturus; species Triturus cristatus. The sequence goes on from NC_140582.1 coordinate 91,551,714, forward strand.
TGAGCCAAGCAGCACTGGGGCGAACCCCATCTGTGCTGCCCCTTCGGTGATCCTCTTCCCGGGTCACGGTCCCTTATTACTCATGCCCCTTTAAGGGCGGAGCGTAGCAAGGCAAGCCCCCGGTTGTTCAGGCCCACAACCGCCCGAAAGACTAACGGGGCGCCAACACGGTTTTCCAGGAACCTCCCATCAGGCTCCTGGGCTCTGGCACCCCCTATGGTGCCGCGCAGAGGTACCCTTCGGTACCCATTTGCTTCCAGATCGCCCTGTAACTCCGCATGCAACGAAAAAGAATAACATTACAACATTCTATGCCTCCCCCGCTGCTTCCACGCCAGGTAAGCGGTAGGGTGGGAGACGGCGTGTCCAGGGTGCAAAGAGGAAGGACAGAGGGTGGGGGAGGCCTATGTACCCCCCCGTTACTCACGCCCCAGAAATGACGCGCCCTGCACGCCGCAGCCCCTGGCTGCCAGTGTAGGGGGACTCCTCCCCGAGGGGTCCCCATAATTAGAGGAAGGGGGGTGGGCCGGTGCCTTGCTGGCACTAGAGACCCCCCTTCTGGGGCACCCTGCGGGCGCCAGGCCAGCTAATTAGCGCCAGCAGGATGCAACACTCCCCACCCCCCCACAATAGCATGCATGTTCTACGCATAAATAAAACACACCACACAAATTTTGTTTGGGTGAGAAACTGCTGCAGGTTTATTACATACACTGTTATGTAATATGGTGGGTTATCTTGAGGGCAGGCAACAATCTGGGCCGCCTGCCCGCCTGATGAGCCAAGCAGCACTGGGGCGAACCCCATCTGTGCTGCCCCTTCGGTGATCCTCTTCCCGGATCAAGTTCCCTTATTACTCACGCACCTTTCAGGGCGGAGCATAGCAAGGCAAGCCCCCGATTGTTCAGGCCCACAACCGCCTGAAGGACTAACGGGGTGCCGACATGGTTTTACAGGAACTTCCCATGAGGCTCCTGGGCTCTGGCACCCCCTATGGTGCCGCGCAAAGGTACCCTTCGGTACCCATTTGCTTCCAGATCGCCCTGTAACTCCGCCACACCTCTGGAGGCGGCCACCGTCGCCGCCAGATCCCCCCACCAAAATAGCTATAGTCTTGCCTGCTAACTTTCCTGTCTAGAGCCTCCTGCAAATCTATATGATTGGTATAGACGACCCCATTTATATCCCAAAGCCCTTGATGTTAGGGATTTGACCGTTCAGTTCCCCCCGTGGTGGAACCCCCTGACAAACGGCTTAGAGAATTTTAGCTGATAAAGCAGTAAGCCCTTGACGGTAGCTTGAAACAGCAGTGTCTGAAGAAACAAGGCGCCCTATCGGCCTGTGAAGCTGTGCAAGCACTATACACCTCATGCGGGAAAGTTCCACTGCGTCACATGACATCAGCCCCGTCCCAACTCTGGGCGGGACAGTTTCTACTTTGCACAAAGCGCCATGTCTGCAATATGGTGCCTAACATTAAAGGCAGACTAAGTCTTACTTACCCCCATCCTCAAATATTCCCTAATGGGGGGGGGGGAGAGGTACCCACTGCCACCCCGGAGCATCCCCAGCATTGGAAATTACCCGCCCTGTAACGTATAGTTTTTGTGAACACTGGACGTGCCAAATGTTCGATTGACATAGTAGCCCATGTGCTTGACACCTTGTTCCCCCATTTATCGGGACGGCAGCACACTATGTTGGCTGACCGCGTCCCCACCAAGCATGGCTAGTATAGCTGACTGCAGCAACAGGTCCCCCCTGCACTTGGTTCTGGAGTGCACTTACTACCCCCCGTTGACCAGACAATTGCACAGACCCCTTTGAATGCTAACCCTGGCGAACACCTTATAGGTGTGGAATCAGGTTTGACCATGTAGGTGTTATTCCCGCTATAGGCGACACCTCACCCTTTCATATAATAACAACTTATGCAGTGACCTCGCCTGCTTAACTGACGTTGGATCGCAGATGCCAGTGCCTAACTATCTCAGACCCTGGATGCATGAACTCGCAAGAAAGTATTACATACTTACAGTGGATCTGGTAACCTGGTGGGCATTTGAGCTTAACTGTAGGTACATGTCACCTACCCTTGGGTCTGGGGTGCACTTACTTCACCCCCTTGACCAGGCGGTTGCACAGACCCCCTTGAGTGCTAAACCCTGGTGAACACATTAATGGTGTCAAATCAGGTTTGAAACAATATATGTCTTGTGCCCACTGTTGGAGACACCTCACCCTTTCGTGCAGTGACAACTTACGCAGCGCACCCCACTTGCTTAACTGCAGACGGATCACAGATTCACAGTACCTACTGTCCATCTCTGACTCTGGATGATTTAAACCTGCCAAAGTTTCGGAAACCAAGATTCACAGTTCTCTGTTTAGCTGTAATACACTTTCAGTGGATCCGCTAGGAGATACCACAAATCGCATTGGTCATGCGAACCTTAAGTACACAATTTTTACCTGGGCGTACCTCTAAAAGAGACAGGCTCCACACAGCTGTATGGCCAGAGACACACATATATTAAACCTATTTACTGTTTTTTTTTACTTGGCACCCTTCTGGTTGGTGATGCGGAACCACCTACCCAGCATAAGCTGACCGTCTGGCGTTGCCGCCACACCACCCATGTCCCTTGAATCACCCTCCATCCCCCTGTGCATCATATTGCTAAGTGAGCAATCAATTCAACATCCCTCCTTTCCTTCCGGACTGTTGCCTGTTCAGTTAGATCTGTGGTAGCTGCGCCCAGACTTCCCACGCAGCTTTATTGCTAATAATGTGACCAATTGACCTTAGGGGAATCTCACGCTTGCAACTTGTAACTACAGCGATTGTTTAATTGCAATGATACTGCGTGTCTGAATGAACTATGCACAGGTGATTGGACTCCCACATATGCAGTTGTTGTGAACATTAAAGTGGATGGCCCGGACGTGTTGGGGGGGGCCTCCCCCTACCAGTCTCTGCTGTAGTTTTCCCTTAAACAGAACGGCCCGCTGTAGCTCGGCGGACCGGTGAATTGTATCCCAAGCCTTCCTATGTGTAGTTCACATCGTGAAAATTGGGGATACTTTTAATACCACTGGCGGGGGAGAGCAGGTGAAGTACTGGGCCTACTGCCAGCATCTCCCCTGCTCCGTTAGGGTTTCCTAAGCACCAGTCCCATACCCTCATAGTCCACCCTAAATTTAACAGAGTTGACCCCCCCAACCTGGGTTGCGATGACCTAGTAGCCACTGGACCAGTATGTGAGTACTATCGGGGACCGAAGCTATCATCTATCTCAAGCAAGGAATGGCCACCTGCCGCACAAAATTGCTCCATGATAAAATGATCTTCGCCGGCGGTTAGCATAACTCTCTTACTTGATGTCCCATCTGGGTCCAACCCAGCACCCCAAGAAGTGCTTGCTTCCTAGGTGAGGTAATACACCTGACATACTATGCTAAGAGCAGAGTGCACCTGCTCTGTAACTCCCTGGCTGCTTGTCTGGCCTTCCCATATTCCCAGCAATACCTAAGGCAATGCTTCAATTCCAAATTGGTGTGACTGTGCACGAAGTGTAGTGAGCCTTCGCCTGCATGAGTCGCCCAACAGACAAGTTGGTCCTGACTAACCTTGTGTTCTGGTGCCAGCTTTGGGAAGGTGTTTCTCATGTTCTATCAACTATTGAGCTGTTAAAATGCTGAATGCAAGGAGGGGATGCTAACCTGCCCCAAACTCTGCGGCCACACAGCTTGCGCAAACTTGCGAGATACTAGAACATTTTGTACGTTTAGTAAATGTGACACATTGGCTAATGCAGGCCCAAAGTTCTGTGAAAATTGCTGCTGCATCCCAAAATGCCAATGGCCCTGAGTATAAAAAAGATGTGATGTTGCGATCCAACTTATGTAAATGTAGGCAGTGTTACCATCTGTCAGCTAATTGTTCAAGCACTGCCGCAAAAAAAAAGAAAGATGCATGGTATGCCTACCTACGAGATAATCTGCAAGACAGTGAAACCCAGACCGGGCACAGATTTAAAGATAGTCAATGGGCTGGCTGCCAATTCAAGTCTGGAACCATTGACTGCTAGGGAACCATTTGCTATCATGGCCACCTAGTGTTGAGGGGGTGTGTTTGTGATATCCACCCCATAAAACACCCGCCCAGTATTACCACAACCTGACTACTCTGTGTCAGGGTGTTCCGGTCTTAGAACGGTTACCTACTACGACTCTCAGCTGCCCATCCCTGTGGGTGTCTGCAGCTAGATGAGTACAGGCCTGATAGCCAGGGCTGCCTACTGAATAATTAATGGCAACCTTCGAAGTGGATTCCATCTAGCACGAAAATGATTGTCTTACGTGATGCACTAGCTGTGGCCATGGGACATGCACCACAATAAATTGTTACTGCAAAACAAAGTCAAATAAGATGCCAGTCTATAGAGATGGAACATGGGCTGCACCAATGATGGCCCACGGGTCAGCTGACTTAGAGGGGAGCCCACAAGACAGGTAAGTACTCCGATAGCCACCAGCAAGGACTTTTCCAGATAAATAAACTTCCCTTGCATCCTTGGTTGGTGCGACGTGGCCCTCACATTGTGTGAGGTTTCTCGATAACAAGTCGCAAACAGGTAATGCGTGAGCTACTTGTAGCTCCTGACACCCTGAAGTGGCTCTCAAATTGCATTTTAAACCTGTTCCTCAACAAAGGATTTATGTATATTGAAGAAGACAGCACTGACCACATCCGGACCCTTCAAGAAGAAACCAGCCGAAACAATCGCAGACCCTCATGCTAAGACAGAAACACACATGACAATAAACGTGCCACCATGTGTCCAATGAGATTAAACAAGTAAAAGGCTTTATGGCATCAGCCAGACCAAAAGTGGAGTCAGAGCAGAATGGTCTTAGCATGGGCCAGAATGGAGGAGGTATATGTGTGGCTAATGCAGGCCCAAAGGTCTGTGCAGATTGGTGTCCTTAAGAAAAGAAAACAATAACTGGCACACAGTGAACCAAGAACCGATAGTGACTTGTGTTGTCCACATGAGAACACAGCATCAGCTCACTAACATTACTGCAAATAATATCTGTGACACCCACCAATTCTCATTTTTGAGGTCCTGTTTTGATCTAAGAGATAATTAATATTGATGTTGCGTGGAACAAACACAAACATTTCTGCAAATTAACTAATATTTCTCACACACCATCCTGTGCAAGTCTACATCAGCCGACATGCTGCTCAAGTTGCTCCCCACCCCACGGCGCCGAGGGGGGCTAGCCCTTTATGTGCCTATCTTCACTGCCCCTAAGGTGGAGAGGCAAATACCACTGCCTGCGATGCAGGTGGTCACCCCTGGCACCGATGCCTCGGTAGGTGCCAGTGAGGCTTGTGCAGTTTTGGTCGTGTGCAAGTGGAACACTTCTCTAACCAGGCCCCCAAAGCTGTAAGAATGGTTTGGGCAGCAGGCACCGCAACGCAGAAGATAACCGATGGTGAACTGAAAGACCCCTGTGCGGTAAAGCCATGTGAATGATACCCTGCCCGACACCAACCCCAGAGCCGCTCGAGAACAGCCCAACACACCGTCGCAGCTGTGCTTACAAAATCCCTACAGCCTAATTCACTGTAGGTCATCGCACGCTGACCACTACCAAAACCAAACAAGGCTATGCAGACACCCTGCGACGCAGGATTCCTGATTCATCAATTTAAAGGCAGAACATGCAAATGCCATTCTTCCACCCCAGATGTGACGTGATGTCATAACCCCTAGCCACAGGAGGCCAGTTTCTTACCCATTGGCCTCTGTGATCACATATTAACTCCTCTCAAATGGCCTACAATTGGCATGGAGAACCCTCGCTAACACATGCAATGCACCTTTTAGAAATTATTTACATTTATAATCCACTTTCTAACACAGGGGCACAGTTTGCAAGCCGGCCGCTAAACATACGACGCCACTGCTGCTGAAAACCTGAGCAGTGAAACCTGAATGCCTTCCACACATGCACCTCAAACTGTGCCGGGCCATGCAGTTTTCAGCCATGTGTGGGCACGGATTTTCTCAGACGCTTTGAGGCCTGCATGGCTCAATCTTGCAACCGTACCAGTACCAGCTTTACCGTTATAAAAGAGTGGGGATAGGGGCCCCTTATGGAGAAGAGGCTGTAGAAAATTCAGCCAACGCATGACCGAGAAAATGTATTCCCCAGTGATAGGAGTGTTGCACGAGTAGTGAAAGACCCCTTGAGTCTACAAAGCACAGGATGCGTATTGACACTTTGTGGCCTTGATACCTCGTGGCACCCACCTAAATGCACGGCTGCGAGGTGTTTCCAGTATCCACTGACCAAGTCCCACATCCCTGCCCCTCGGCCGCCTCGCAAAGGCAAGCAGGTGACCCCGGGCAGGTCGCACCTCCCGGGCAACAAGCATGTGGCTCTAACTCAACGCAGTCTATGGACACCCTCGCCAGATTGCAGCGAGACCTTGCTGAAAAACGTAATTGTTTCTACCGATGGTGCCGGGCAAGAAGGGGCCCAGAGGCAGGGCTGTCCATCCCTCAAAGGCGGAGGGGGCGCCAGGAGGCTAAAAGCAATTGCCCCAATGGGCCCTGGACTCCCCCCACACTACACCAATGCTGCATACACCAAAAGTGCACCACGGAGCCTCGAGGACAGCATGACCAGGAGGGTACGGCCCCATCGTCGCCAGAGACCCCGGCCCCCCACGACGCGACACCACCGGACCACTACCCTACGATCTCACCTCGGATCCGCAACACCCGCGCAGGGAGTGTGCCACTGAATGACACAGCATCAGGCACAGGCTTTGCCAGACCACCCACATACAACACGGCGCCCCCGTCTGAGGCATGAGCACAGAGCGGCCTCGCTGCTCACCCCCCCCCAGCCCGCCACTCGGAGTCCCCACTGCGGCCCTGGAGCAGGCTCAGCCGGACAGAAGATAGCGATGGGGGGGGGGGGGGGGAGAACCCGGTCAGTCAACATTCGCACTATACTAGAAAACGCCTCAGACGGGACGAGACACTAGGTAGCTCACAGTGCATATAAAGCTTCGGCAAGACCCCGGTGGGAGGGTTGAGTCACCACACATGCCACTCAATGGTTCCATCCCGCTCCATAAAACGATCTCCCTAAGTTTGCTGGTAGGTAGAGCCCTTTTCCCTCCCTGACCGCGAACTCCGGACCCAGGGATGTGGCACTGCCCCAGCCACCGCGCAAACAGCGGGGGGTTTGCACTAATCTCCCTGCCCCCATGGCAAAACCGGTCAAACTTCGACCGGCACGCTGGGCTCCAGTGACAGCACCCTTAAAAGCTAGGGTCAGTCTATGCCATCGGGCATTAAAAATGCCGTCGGACCCGGGCACGAACATGCCCCTGACCTTTAACATATGCTGATCTTTTGGCCCCCCACTCGCAACCTGGAAACAGTGATGGCCACCAGCTTGGCCCCACTCGACAGGATGACCGGCCCACGCTGGAAATTGCCTCAGACACACCCCTTCCAGTGGCGGCTGGTGAGATTTTAAAGTGGTGGGGCTGAAAATTTTTGGTGTCGAATGGCGCGCGAGCGAGCGCAGCGAGCGAGCCCGAACCACCTACGGAGGGTTCGGGGGGGTTCCCCCCCCGAGAAAATTTTGAAAAATTAGCAGCCAAATGGTGGATTTTCAAGACTTTCGGAAGCCATTGTGCTTAACAGAAACAGGCCACTGCCTCCCCTAAAACTATCATCAGTTCCAAGGCCTCATGAATAAACCATTCTAAATTGCAATAAACCACAATTAATTTTAACAATGTTGCATAAATAGGTTGGATCTGCCTACTGACCAAGTGGCTACTTGAGATAAAATTGCATTCAAGGTAGCCCATCAGAGTAAAATGCCTTCTTTTTCCATATAGAATTGAATCTCATATTGGTTAGTGTTCATTTTTTGGAACTCAATAGCATGCATAAAGGCACCATGTATAAACAAAAAACACATAAGCATACAGAGATAAAATATATACATGCATGCAACACATAAAATGTTTCCCCTACCTGTGCTTGTCTGTTTCCTTTATGAATCATTTGTTCAAAGCCAAGTACACAGGAGGTGAATGAAATCTTCATATGATATAATTGGCTACAGATAGAAATATTCATTTGAAGAAAAAAATAATCCAATCTTATAGACTGTCAACCAAACTTTGAGCCGGCTAGCTTTACAGTTGAAAGACGAAACGTAAATATCCCTCACCCCAAAGCCAATTGTTCAAACAGTAATTTAGAATGCTTTATATAGATTTACATTTAAACAATCAAGCATGGTAAAATCCTTTCAAAAAAATATATAAGGAGCAGGAAGATGACCAAAACCTTTGTGTAGAGAAGGTTTAATAGTACAAGAAGTATGTTTTATATACTTTAAATTTAAATACTTTGTACATCACTGCTAAAGTGTCTGGTGAACCAGTACTTAAAAAAACTTGTATATTTACATGAAATATGCATTGGTGCATGGAAGAAACATAACTTTCTCAAACTTGTATGGGTTCACACATTTATATTATTTTACACCCATGAGGCCACCAACAAAATATTACTAGTAGATAACTCTATATGTTCCAACAAGAAAACAAACATGGTTATATCATTGATGAAAGTGAAATGAGCCAACATTCAGACTCCTTGCATGCAAATATGTGCTCCCTTACAGATGTTGCATCACTGCAGATGTGGGATTGAGTGAGCTACGGTTCAGATGACTGCCCAGGCCACTACACTGACCACTTGAAATACTGACCCCTTGAATTAAGGTGCTCTTTCACACAGACTCCTTTCTCAGACCTAAAATACATATTTGCCATCACTGCAAGTCAGTGAATTTAATATGAAAGTCTTCAAAAGACACACATGAAGTAACCACCTTTTCAGACACACCGGGCGCAGTTGAAAAGCGACAGACTTGTTATAAATGTAAATTTGCTGCAGAAGAAACAGATCTTGCAGGCTTTGTGTTCGAGGATGAGATCAGTGGAATCAGACCAGCAGGAAGAGCAATAAGGTGCAGCTTATAGGTAAATGTACTCCAGAGCTAAGAAACAGCCTTCAGTGAGCAATAAACAGGTTATTGGCATGCGAGTGACGCATTTTTAGGAAGTACCTCCTATCCATCAAATCTATGATTATCCCTTCTGTGCTGATATGCATAGCTCAACTAATGCAAGCACCCTCACTTAACACTTGGTGTCTCTGGTAACAGAGATGTGGTCTCACGGCTAGAATGTCGACTTTGGAGCTGGGAAACCAAGGTTCGAGTTCGGGCTCGACTCCACATCCTGTGATTCTGGGCAAATCACTTAATCTCCTAGTGCCTAACAAAATGAATGTGTCCTTGTGTAACGAAACAGTTGCTCATGTGAAGCGCTCTGATTGATGCACGATGTCTCGGGTCTAGTTCACGCTACATAAAACTAAAAAAAAATATATATATACTTTCTCCCAGTTTGAACGTTATACTACGGAATGAGCGGGATTAAAATCCCCTCAGGCTCCGTGAGGCCATAACTTTGAACTGTCAGAGCTTCGGGCTTCTACCGTCCATTAAAAGCCCGGAGTACTTTATTGCTTTCAATGGGAGCTACCAATATTCCAATGTTCTTATACTCGTAAAATCCCACTCTCCAAACACGACCACACTGCTCCCAGAATCGCTGCTGCAGTTAAAATCCTGGGGCAATAATGAAGCACTCAAACCATGATTCTAGCATCTGATGGTGCGGGATAATTTATTTTCAGGAATGCCAGGGATGTTGGATAATCATTGTCATTTCATGGAACCTTTGACTGGCTTGCAAAATGATGGAAAGTGCAATTGGTGCGTGAAACAGACATCTATATGAGTTTGTTATCCCAAGGATTTATTCATGAAACTGGGTTTAAATTCCAGGGAACATTTATGTAAATACCAGCCTTTTGTCTGTGCAGCGCCTTTGCCCATGCAAAAAAAACTGTTTGAAGTTGTAAATTAAAACCATCAGGTCTGTGTAACTTGTAGACTTTTGTTTTCAGTTGGAATGTCCCAAATCATTTACCCCCAATTCCTGATCCGTTTTGCCTGCGTTTTCTCAGAAAGATGTTGCCAATTGCATTGTGGGCCGAGCAATAAACTAATTATCATGTACCAATCCTTTTGTAATGCCACTAATCCGATTAGTGGTAACAATGAAAGAAAACCAATTGTGCAGCGTGGAAAAAATGCCTTGGTTAAAGTGGAATGATCTGGGAGTGGCGTCCAGCCGTTCAAAGGCCCCTCGCCCAGAGGAGCTGGTGAATAGGGCCCCAGTGGAGGCTGTGGGGACAAGGGTTAGCTTCCTGACGACAGCCCTTCGTTCCCTTTCATTCCACCCCGCACTTCCACCCGGGCCTAAGCGAGCCCTAAACACTTAACTCACAGCCAAGCCCGACGAACCTTGACCCCATTTAACGGCTGAAATTCTGCCTTGCAGGGTCTGTAACGAGCATTTTAATGAAGCGGGTGACAATATTACAACGTGTCAAACGAGCCAAACCAAGTGCAGGAAATGAACCAATGTTCGCGCGGGCAGCCCTCTAAAACACCCGGGAGTCCAATGTTTGGTCGTGAAAGGGCCTTCAGGAGTTTGTTAAGACACTTTCTCACCCGCTCCGCGTCCGCGAAAGACACCAGGAAGGACAGTCAGCTGCCCCCCGAGGTCCATCGCTGAGGGGCGTGCAATAATGTCTCTTGCTTTGTTCCCACTGGAGATGGAGCCAGACAGCATTGAAAAAATGGCAATCCGCGTTGGAGAGCATGACATTTATCTGACTTCCTTAAAAGACTAGTTCTGTCCTTCCATTCCTACTTTGGCCAGAGAAGTTGCCCAGGGGACAGCCATTCTCTTTGGAAAAACAAATATTTACCCTTTTCATGGCTGGGGATGCCTTTGAAAAGCATCTTTTCTCTTGCTCCTCACCTGGTGTGAACTGTTTGAGTTCACAAGTCCTTCCTCCTACTACTGCCCTACTCCGGACAGCAACAGGACACACTGCCTCGCCTCCGACCTCGACCTTGGTTCTCCGCTCTGCAGTCCATCCATCTGGAGTGGAGAGTAAAATGGCTGCTGATACTCCAACTGCCGACTCACGCACGCGGGAAGCAGTCAGATCGACGTCATCGAGCCTGCGCAGACGGTCAGGGGTGGGGTGACACCTTGACAAGCTCTCCTCCACTCTCTGATTGACGTGGAGAGTTAGCGATCCCGGGCTTGTATTTAAAACGCCCGGGGCTAACTTAACTTCCACGTCATCAGGGGGTGGAGACTGGGCCTTCCAGCTAGGTCTTTGCCGAGCTGATGACATCACAGCCTTCAGGGCTGTGATGTTGTCGGCCCGGCAAACACATAGCAGGCTTCTTTGGGTCCGGGAGCAAATCAGTCACGTGACGTGACAGCAGAGCTGCGCCAGTATTGGTGAGACTGCAGACTCTGCAGTGAGACAGTGCCCCGTGTTCTACTTTGGGATTTTTTTTTTATAAAATAAAATGTGATCTAAGCAGTCCCTGTGTTCTACTTTGGGGATTTAAAAAAAAAAAAAATATGATCTGAAAAATGTACCTGGGGCGGAGCCCCGACGCCCTCAAAGAGAAACCGCCACTGACCCCTTCACAACCAAGTCGGAACTTGGTACAGCCCGAGCCCCCAGGCTTGGAGCCAGCAGGAGGTCGGAGCCACCGGATTCTTTTGTTAATTAAGGGAAAGAGTAGGGGTGTTGAGGGGCTGAAAATGGCCAGCACTCACCGCAACAAGACCAACGCAAGCTGTATCAAGGGATGCGACACGCTTGGTACGGGGGGTGCCCAACCGGGCGCTCCCCCCCCCCCCCCGGGATTTACTCATGGCCTGCTTTAACACCCGCCCGCTTGCAGTGCGCCCAAGGGCTGGCCTTGAGTTATAGACTGGCATTGACATAAGACTCAAGCTGACCATACATGGCTTGTGCGAGGAGATCATGTTACAGTTAGAAGTGAAATGTGCACAATAGATCAGCCTGCATCCTAATTGGAATCGGAGTGCAGTGGGGGCACTGGAGTGGCAGTTACCTGTCCCCAAGTACTTGCTGACTCCATTGGTCTTGAACACCTCTTTTGCAGCAAACAGTGCATCGCTGCCGTGCACTGTGTAGTAATCGCTGCGATCAAAGACCTGTAGGGTGGTGCTGGGCTTATTGGGCAAAGAGCGGTAGAAGGCTGGGAAGCTGCTCTCTGCTCCGCTGTCTAGGGCTAAGATTTGCTTGGGTTGCACAGCCATGCTGCAATCTCCACGGCCAGGACAGAAGAAGGCCGAGGAGGGGGCCTCGCGGTGCTCTCGGCCCCCCCTTATCCCCCACGCTGCAACTGGCCAGCGAGGGTCGGGCCCCCGGAGTCGAGTAAGCCGCATTAGACGGCCTGGAGCCTCCAACCCTCCTCTCCGGTCTGCCGGAGGCAAAACGACCAGGGAAAGGGGCTGCTGACCAAAGCCCCCTGGAGCTGTCCTGCCCCCCCAAGCCGGCCGCAGCCACGGCAATGGCCGGGCTTAACAGCCTAGTCCCCGAAGGGGGTGGGGGAGGAGAAAGACACTCACCGCATACGCAGAACAGCTCCAGGAGATCCCACGTCCCAAACAACGGTGTGTCCAGTGCGCAAAGAGGAAGGACAGAGGGTGGGGGAGGCCTATATACCCCCCGTTCCTCGCATCCTGGAAATGACGCGCCCTGCGCGCCGCAGCCCCTGGCTGCCGGTGTAGGGGGACTCCTCCCTGAGGGGTCCCATAATTAGAGGAAGGGAGGTGGGCTGGTGCCTTGCTGGCACTAGAGGCCCGCCCTTCTAGGGCACCCTGCGGGCGCCAGGGCAACTGCTTTGGCTGTACAGGTACATCAACAGGTTACCCTGAATTTTACTGAAATGTGGTTGTTTCCTAAAAACAGCCTTGGTTTCTATATCTGAACGACAAAAACAGTATTGTATCAATTTTATTTGCTGACAGTTATCAAAAAGTGAATTTTACTGGATCAATCTGACAATTCTTTCATATTTAAAATTATCAATTGGGCAAAGTGCAGGGAATAATGATGTACAAGAGATATATTGATGCTCTCGAGATTGAAATAATTACATGCTTGATTTATATACAGACTCTAGTATATCTTATAGGAAATATGTCAATGCAGGTCAGAACAAAATTCCTTACATTTTTAGGTCTCGGCTAGCGTAGGCTGCTCAGACATGCGCAGTCTCGCTGGCAAGATTTTATGTTTTTGGGTAGCTTTCACTAGCGGGGTATAAGCCCCACCCCTCTTTTCCATTGGCTGGCATCACCGTTTATGCTAAATGGTGGCCAGCCATTGGAAAAGAGCTTCCAGTGACGTACACTTTTCTCTTTTAGAGCCGTCCCAGTTGGACTGGCTCGTCTGACTTCCTGCTGGCGTAAAAGGTTTCTTATCTTCTTTATGGGGCCAAACACATGGCCCCATAAAGACAAGAAACCTTTTAGCAGGCGAGGCCGTCCAAGTGGGACGGCAGAAAAAGGCGGCAAACGCCATGGCGAGCATTTGTTATTTTCTTACTGTCACACACTATGTCACTGTAATCCGTGATTTATCTGCAGGGAGTCCTTCTATGCCACACACAAGCACCTTCATGGCATTTTGTGCCACAGCAGTCATTCCTAAACATCTCTAGCTTCCTTGCGTGGAGACAGTACAAGCAATTTCCGGGCGTGTAAGATACGCAGAGCCGTGTTTTTTGTCTCGCAGTTTTATATAGCTCGAATTCAACCTGGAGGTATCAGGGCGCTTTACAGGAGCACCAGCTGTTCCAGACGGGCACATCCATGTTTTGTAAGGCGCGGGGAGATGAAGTGATTTGCCCAGAATTACAAGAGGTTGAGCCGCAAAGACTCGAACCTGGTTACCCAGCTTCGAGGTCATATGCTCTAACCGTTAGGCCACATCTTAATGAGTCCAGCCTGCAGGGACAGGGGCCCCTGTACTTACACTCCAGAGTGTGGCACTCCTGGGCGTGTCACTCTTAAGTTTGTCAGTCCTGTGTGTCTCTCCTGAGGTTATCACTCCTGTATGTATCACTACGGGGTGTGTCATTACTGAGGGTCTCACTCCTGAGTGTGTCACTGGAGCGTGGGGGAGAGCAAACAACCCCATACTGGTCACCGTGTTCTATTTGTATGCCGATGCTTGTTTAAACCCGAGGTGCGCTTGGTGGGCGCTATACCCCGACCTTGTCACGTGAGAGCTTGTGTCTCAATCTTCGCCAACCAGCAGGAAGTGCGTGAATCTTCTGGGAGAGAGAGGCACTTATGGAGGGGAGAGAGTGCATCCCCCACGAGCACGAGAGTACCTCTGAGGCACGTGACAGTGAGTGCAGGTGTGAGGGCGTGTAAGATCCGCAAAGCCGTATTTTTTGTCTTGCAGTTTTATATAGCTCCAACTCGACCAGGAGGTATCATGGCGCTTTACACGAGCAACAGCTGTTCCAGATGGGCACATCCATGTTTTGTTAGGCGTGGGGAGATGAAGTGATTTGCCCAGAATCACAAGAGGTTGAGCCGTAGAGACTCGAACCTGGTTACCCAGCTTCGAGGTCATATGCTCTAACCATTAGGCCACATCTTAATGAGTCCAGCCTGCAGGGACAGGGGCCCATGTACTTTCACTCCAGAGTGTGTCACTTCTGGGCGTGTCACTCTTAAGTTTGTCTCAGTCCTGTGTGTCTCTCCTGAGGTTATCACTCCTGGATGTATCACTACTGAGTGTGTCATTACTGAGGGTGTCACTCCTGTTAGGCCACATCTTAATGGGTCCAGCCTGCAGGGACAGGGGCCCATGTACTTACACTCCAGAGTGTGTCACTTTTAAGTTTGTCAGTCCTGTGTGTCTCTCCTGAGGTTATCTACTCATGGATGTATCACTACCGGGTGTGTCATTACTGGGTGTGTCATTACTGAGGGTGTCACTCCTGAGTGTGTCACTGGGGCGTGGGGTTGAGCAAACAACCCCGTACTTGTCACCGTGTTCTATTTGTATGACGATGCTTGTTTAAACCTGAAATGCGCTTGGTGGGCGCTATACCCCGACTTTGTCACGTGAGAGCTTGTGTCTCACTCTTCACCAACCAGCAGGAAGTGCGTGAATCTTCTCGGAGCGAGGGCTACATATGGAGGGGGAGAGTGCATCCCCCACGAGCATGAGAGCATCACTGAGGCCCGTGACAGTGAGTGCACGTGTGAGGGCGTGTGAGATCCGCAGAGCCGTGTTTTTTGTCTTGTAGGTTTATATAGCTGGAACTCAACCCGGAGGTATCAGGGCGCTTTACACGAGCACCAGCTGTTCCAGACGGGCACATCCATGTTTTGTTAGGCGTGGGGAGATGAAGTGATTTGCCCAGAATCACAAGAGGTAGAACCGCAGAGACTCAAACCTGGTTACCAAGCTTCGAGGTCGTACGCTCTAGCTGTTAGGCGAGACGCGATATGTGGTGGGGGAGAGGGAGAAGCGGGAGTTGTGTGCGCGCGCGGCCAATGCTTGGAAAAACAAGCATTGAAAATGCAATAGGTCTCGCCTTTGATTAAGTTAAAGCCATTTGCTTTGCTAATGGTATTGTGTAGCAAAGCAAATGGCTTTAACTTAATAAAAGGCGAGACCTATTGCATTTTTAATGCTTGTTTTTTCTATATCATAAAAATGGAAATAACAGGTCGAGAAAGGATATATTTCGGTACATGGATGGTGAAGAGTTGTTACCTTTTCTTGTTTTCA
The DNA here is from genome assembly GCF_964204655.1 of Triturus cristatus. Classification (NCBI taxonomy): domain Eukaryota; kingdom Metazoa; phylum Chordata; class Amphibia; order Caudata; family Salamandridae; genus Triturus; species Triturus cristatus. The sequence goes on from NC_140582.1 coordinate 91,567,565, forward strand.
TTTCCCTCATCTCCAATCTGAAGGTGACCTGGCTGCAAAATAATAAATTGCTTGGCTATGTAGTATTTTCCCACTATAGTTTGTTTTGCAACGAAGAATGCTACACACATTTACACGACTGCTTCCAGAAAAAACTGCTTGTACAATAACTTACTACAACTTTGCTACAACAAGAGATGAACAAAACAAATACTACTGCTGCGCCATTCGCACACTATTTCTGTCCAATCAGATCACAGACTGCAGTATGCAAGCATAATGCCATAATTCAACATAATTGACAGTATAATTACTATATAGCTGTTCTCCGAGCTGATCCAACATAAGGTATATACTTCCCCAAACCCAATATCTAACAAGAACTGGCAAAGCCAAAATGTACGGCCTCGTCATACTGCTTTACATTTTAGTTTTTTTTGCAGGCATATGCCACAAAAATAAAAAGCTAAAAAAATAAATTATCTAAACATGATGGCTTTGTGCTTCTAAAACAAATGTAATTAAAAAATGAACAATCACGGAACGAGTTCTTACTGACAGTCAAGTGTTCCTAAAAAAGGTGTATAAAAGCTTTTTAGTTTTACAGCACATCACAGGAAAAAATTATTCATATTGGGTGCACAAAAAAGTTACTATGGATTTTGAATTACTGAAACCTTAAGACGTAATTTAAACACACAAGGATGGCTAGAACATAAAAAATGAATTGAGTGCAAAGAAAAAAAGCATTGACACAAGTAAAAAATTGATCTAGCTACTCTGGCACTGAGGTACGCACACTTCTTTGAAGGTGGATGACCACATGATCAGGTAGAAAGCCACCTCTCACAGTGCAGGAGAGCGAAAGTCTGAAGTTGGCTAAACCCTAGTCCTGTGGTGTAGGCTGTGGTGGCGGAAGCACAATTGACCAAACCAATAGATTAAGTCGGTAACTCAAAGCGCCTCTATGTATGTAATACATGTATCTATTTATTTATTATCACACAGTGCTTGAGAGACCGCTAAAGCTGACTGTGGGTCAGACATAAAAAGCTCTTCCACATTCCACCACTACATATATTCTTTCCTGTGGGCTGACCCAACATTTTATTTCCGATCTAACAAACTAACAGCTGAAGAAGGCTGTCCTAAAACCTCTTTCTGGATGCAATATTATTGTTAATATGATTTATTGGGATTGCACTAGTCTGGTGAGGCAACTAAAACAGTCTCTAGGCCAGACCTAAAAAAAAACTCTCCAAACTCTGTTAAAGAACATGACTGTGAGTTCACAATGAATGGTGATGCCATTGGCATAGCAACATGAAAAGCTCCAAAGGCAGAACTATTTTTATCAATAGTTTCAGAACGGAGGAGCGAATACAAACTGGTAAGCAAGTCCAGCTCCATGGCTGATTTGGGAACAGAAGTTTCAAAGGACCTTGAAAACACAAGCACCCCAGAGGTAGCAAATGGGGAGTCTGGTGAGGATACTGCAGTTGAGCCCTTAAATCTAGAAGATAGAACAAAGGCAAGTCTAGTGCAAGAAACCAAGGCAATTATCATAGATTTTGGTACACACCATTGCAAAGCTGGTTATGCTGGAGATCACAAGCCGACCTATGTGGTTTCTACTACTGTGGGCAAGCACCCTCAGGCAACTGCCAAAACTGGAGACAACCGTAAAGAAAGTTATGTGGGACAAGAGCTCTTAAACACTAAGATGCATTTGAAGCTTGTCAACCCACTGCAACATGGTATTGTGGTGGACTGGAACTGTGTCCAAGATATTTTGGAGTACATTTTCAAAAAAGAAATGAACATCGCATCAGAGGAACATGCTGCATTGGTATCAGACCCCCCACTTGGTCCCGTTACCAACAGGGAAAAGTATGCAGAAATGATGTTTGAAGTTTTTGGTTCTCCAGCGATACATATTGCTAATCAATCCATACTCTCCATGTACTCCTATGGAAGGATATCTGGTCTGGTCATTGAAACTGGCCATGGAGTTTCCTATGTAGTTCCCATTCATGAAGGCTATTTGGTGCCCAACATAACCAAGAGAGTGGATTATGCTGGATCTGATGTTAGCAAATACCTTAAACAGCTACTAAATGATGCTGGCCACAGTTTCACTGATGAAGACCTTCACATGATGGACTACATGAAGAAGAAATGCTGCTATGTTTCGTTAGATCTGGACTATGAAATGGGCTTGCCCCTCAGTGACTACATGGTTGATTACGAACTTCCGGATGGGCGCATTATCACTGTTAGCAAAGAAAGGTTCCTGTCCTCGGAAGTTCTCTTTTACCCATCACTGTTAGCAGTAAATCAGCCCGGCCTACATACTCTGGCTATTGGCAGTATCAACAGATGTGGCGCGGCCCTTCGACAGGTAATGTTGGGCAACATCTTGCTTTGTGGAGGTTCTACTGTGCTGGAAGGATTTCCGGAACGCTTTTTGGGGGAGATGAATAAAGCTTTTCCTGAGGAAGTACCCGTCATTGAGGCTACAGCTGAAAGAAAGTATGCCGTGTGGACGGGTGGCTCGGTCTTGACGTCACTTGAATCCTTTCAGCAGCTGTGGGTATCAAAGGAAGAATATGATGACCAGGGACCGTTAGTCATTTATAAAAAATGTTTTTGATTTATTGATTATAAATTACCACACAGATTTTAACTCCAACCAGGAATGCAGGGCTTCTAGCTAAACATTTTTTCTGAACTATTAATTTTGGATAACAGTAGACTATGTCTTTACAAAAGCATAAATCTAGTATCTTCAACATTTCAGTTTAGTCTTGCTTTCTTTGTTTTGGTTTTGTGTGTTTATAGCTAGGTTAAAGTGAATGTAGAAGTGATATCCAGGCTGCTGATATTTATTATGTTATTGGGCTGTAAGAGTGATGCACAAAATCTGGTCAATAGAGAAGTGTAGGTGGATACCTTCTATGCTTTAAGAAAAATCACGGTAATCCAAGTTTTTTAGTCCAAAATTTTTATAGCGTTTTTCCAAATGACAAACATCACTTAACACATGGGTAATTCAATTTGCAATTGAGAAATTTTACACAAACTCTTAAATTCCCAAAATTACGGTAAAAGGGGAATAGATCATATTTCTGGGATGCATTTATAAGCAGAAGTAGACTTCCTATTTGCAATTTGGCCTGGCGCCCCATACAGGCGATGTTTACCCCTTGCCTACTTGTCTATTACCATGAGCAGAACCAATATTTTTTTGTCTTTGTAATTCAGGCAAATGATCAGATATCTGTTGAGCCCCAACAGCAGCCTCTTACATGTAGAGTCAGGAGAAAGGCTGGAGGGAAACTCCTTCAACCAGTGACATCAGAAACCCAAACGTTAGAGCAGGTCTGGCCTTAGACCATGCTGGCAAACTGCATGTGAATTTCAGGTTGACGATCAGTGCATTTTGGTAGAGGTATTTCTTCTTAAGTAAAACCAAAGGAAATGATGGACGGAGTGTTGAACATTGCAAGCACTCACCCCCAGTCAACTGATCTGGGTTTAATCCATCACCGTTCTTTAGCCCACTCTGCCACCCCAGTTCAGACATGGCCATATGCAAATCAGTCTGACCCTGTGCCTCATGGGAACAGTCCAGCCCGAACTGCCAAGCCATGCCTTCCCTGGACCGGAAACAAGCTTCCTAGGACCGGTTTCTGGCATTTCAGCCGTCTTCAGCCAGGCTTGCTTGAATCCAGTGGCAAAGTGAGCAAGGGACTCACGTCTGAGCATACCCTGCCAACTTATGGCGAACAAAGCAAAACCAAAGGAAATGATGGACGGAGTGTTGAACATTGCAAGCACTCACCCCCAGTCAACTGATCTGGGTTTAATCCATCACCGTTCTTTAGCCCACTCTGCCACCCCAGTTCAGACATGGCCATATGCAAATCAGTCTGACCCTGTGCCTCATGGGAACAGTCCAGCCCGAACTGCCAAGCTATGTCTTTCCTGGACCGGAAACAAGCTTCCTAGGACCGGTTTCTGGCATTTCAGCCGTCTTCAGCCAGGCTTGCTTGAATCCAGTGGCAAAGTGAGCAAGGGACTCACGTCTGAGCATACCCTGCCAACTTATGGCGAACAAAGCAAAACCAAAGGAAATGATGGACGGAGTGTTGAACATTGCAAGCACTCACCCCCAGTCAACTGATCTGGGTTTAATCCATCACCGTTCTTTAGCCCACTCTGCCACCCCAGTTCAGACATGGCCATATGCAAATCAGTCTGATACTGACTTGAGTTTCAATGGAAGGCCACCAATAGAACTCCTTAATTCTCTTACAGGTTTTAGAAATACCAAGGTGGCCTTGGTGTGCTAATTGAATGATATACTTGCGCAACTTTTCAGGAGGAACAAACAAATCATGACGCATGATGATTTCACCCACAATAGAAAGTTCCTCAGCAACATGAGCAAATTTCTTCAAGTCACAAGATAGTGTCCTAGTTGCTGGCCAACCTTGAGTAATAAATTGTTTAACTTTTTGTAGATTGTGATCTTTATCACATTCTAACTTCCAAGTATGTTCAGAAATAGAAGGAAACCCCACAACAGCATCTATAGCTGCAACCATACACTCTGAAATATTATTATCGTCTTCATTCTGAACATTTTCTAAAGACATCCTGGAGAGGCAATCTGCTCTAAAGTTTTTTCCTCCCAGTAAATGTTTTATTATATAATGGTATTCTTGCAAGGTGGATAGTAAACGTATGAGTCTAGCAGATGCTTTGTTTGGGCCAGAACCTTAAAGCATATAAACTAAGGGTTTGTGGTTGGTGAAGATATCAAATTCTCGTCCCCAAATATATGATCTAAATTTTTGAATAGCCCAGACACAAGCGAGTGCTTCTCTTTCTATTGTGCTGTAACGCGTTTCTGGAGGTAGTAATGTCCTAGAAGCAAATGCAATTGTATGTTCCTCATTTCCTACCCACTGACAAAGAACAGCTCCTAAGCCAGATAAACTGGCGTCAACATTTAGCAAACATCTGCAATTATCCTGAAATGGGCGGAGAGCCGGGGTGCGTTCTATAATGACCTTTACCTTATTAAAAGTATCTTGCAGATCATCACTCCATGAGAATTTTGCACCATTCCTAAGTAATGCTCGAAGGGGTTCAACTATCTGAGCATAACCATGTACGAAGTGAGCATAATACTCAGCCAAGCCAAGAAAAGAACGTAAAGCGTCTCTATCCTTTGGAGGTGATGCTTCACGTACTGCTTGTATTAGTGAAAGTTTAGGTTTAATGCCTTCTGGTGACAGTGTGTGACCCAAATATTCAAGAGTTTGAACACCAAATTTGCATTTTTCGTGTTTGATGGTCATGCCAGAGGAGGACAACATTTGTAAAACTTTGGTCAAAGTGGAATTAGGTGCTTCACGACTGCTAGCGTGGACCAAAATGTCATCCTGATATGCCTGGACTCCTAAAATATTTTTTAAAAGAGAATCCATGAGTTTTTGGAATACGCTAGCAGCGGATGCTAGTCCAAATGCTAGCCTGAGGTATTTGAATGCCCCAAAGGGAGTAATAAAAGTAGTGAGTTCTTGAGAATCTACGCTGAGGGGGGTTTGGTGATATGCAGACCGTAGATCAATTAGGGAAAAGTACTTAGAATCCCCTATGCCAGCTAAAAGATCATGGATTTTTGGAAGAGGGTGACAATCTATAATGATATTCTTATTTAATGAACGCAAGTCAGCACAGAGCCTCACCTCGCCTGACTTTTTCTTGCAAACGACAATGGGAGAAACCCATTGAGATGAATCACAAGGAACAATTATGCGTTCAGAACAAAGATTGTCTAATACTTTTTTAAGATCATCTCTGGCACTGAGAGGTAAGGGTCTAACTTTGTGTATAACTGGTTGGGCATTAGGTTTGAGTCTTATTTGATGTTCAAAACCCAATACGGTACCAATTTTGTTAGTAAGGACCAAAGGGAACTGCTTGATAATATCATTAATTTCAGTGGAAAGATCTGAAAAAGAAGAAGAGTTAATGGCCAATATGTTAATACTATCAGCATCCTCTGCAATGTATCCTTATGGTAAATCCGCAAGAACAATAGGGTTGTCAGAACCTGGTTTAAGATAGATTCCCATTTTTGCAAGGTCCTGCCACCCAACAATGTCCCTACCCTTGATTGCAACATAGATTTTTGTAAAAACATGACGACCCAAACATTTTAAATTATGCTTGAAATATCCAAGCATATCAATTTTATTCTCTCCAAATGCCTTAGGGTTGATGTCTGTTGGAGTGAGGGGTATGAAATTATCCCAAGTGTTAATAAATGAGATCTCTGAAAGAATTGTAATAGGAGATCCCGAATCAGCCATGGCCCTAAATGGAATACCAGCAACAAAAATATCACACCATGGACCTTTAGCAGTACCAAAATCACAAATAGCATTGCATTCAATAGTCACAACAACATTAGTAAGTTTTTCTGAAATGGTTTGCACATCTTCCGTTATGTCTATGTTGTTAATTTTAATTGGTCTCCTTGCTCTGCATACTCCTTGAAAGTGTCCAATTTTTTTGCAAACAGTGCACCTCTTCCCTAATGCTGGACATAAAGGAGAATTCCCAATATGTGACTTTGAACCACATCTGTAGCATATTAAGTTTTTTCTTTGAAAGTTCCTTCCAGAATTGTAAGTAGAAGTGGCAGATACACTTGTTTCAGGTTGGCTGGTAACAGAATTAATGGACTGTCCCTCTAGAATAGCCTTAGATGAGACCATGGAACGTTCAATTGATTTAGCGATATCAATAGTTTCAGATAATGTTGGATTTCTGCAACTTAACAGTCTTTCTTGAATTTTGTGTGAGAAACAGCTGAATACGAACTGGTCTCGTATTGCACAATCTGTATTTTCACCAAATTCACATGTGGATGCCAGTATTCGTAATTCTGCAATGTATTCTTCCACTGTTTCCTCAATACTTTGTTTCCTTTTAAAGAAATTGTGTCGTTCTAACATAAAACTAGGTTCCTCATCATATTGCTTTGATAAGCGAGCAAGTGCCTCCTTGTAAGTGTCCCAGTCATCACCAGACCCTGTATGAGCGATGTGAGGTAAATTATCAAAGACTTTTTGTGCTGCAAGACCAATGCAACTATATAGGATGGCTGCCTTACGAACAGCTGGATACTTTGTAGCTTCAATTGCTACTGGATAATTGTCAAAAATGTTGAACCATTGGCGCCACTTATCACTTGGTTTACCAGGAGACTGAAGAAAAGGAGGAGGGGTTGTAATTTGTTGAGGAGACGCCATGTTGTCAAAAAGTATGAGATACACAATTTTAATTAAATAACTTTTTAAATCTTAATAGTTTGTGAAGGCACAACGTGAAAAAAGTACTTGAAGATAAGGTGCCCCAAAAAAAATTATTGGTCTGAATATAAAGGCAGTTTAAAAACGCTTACAATAATAAAGTTTGACTTCAAATAATGAAATGGCTAAAAACATAAGTAATTCCTCTTATTTTACCAGTCTTTCTGTAAGATTCAACATGTTAAAGTACTCAAAATATAGTGGCCGCAGTTGTGAATACCTTAAATGTAGATGATCAGTTGAATTTTAATGCTGTGCCTTTATATCTTGAACTATGATGAGCCGGTAGCGTTGAAAAAAGAAAACACTATAAATGGTGTGCTGTATCTTTAAATTGTTGTAATGTGGTGAGGACGTAATGTTGAAGATCAACGTGCACGATCTGTTTTTTTTTTTTTTGAGACAGCACCTCCCCTGTAGATGCGAAGAGGGGGCAAGCGTTGGAGATCGACGTGCGCGATCTCGTCCTGAAGAGAAGTGGCACTTCCGTTGCAAATGCGTAGATGGCAAATGCCGAAATTGTAGGTCCGCGATGTGATTAAATCCAAATGAAGACAGCTGCGTCTTGTCCAGCCTTCGCGGGTAGAAAAGCGAAGAAGCTAGAATCCGACGTGTGTCTCTCGACCTTCTTTTTCAAAGTCGAGTAGGAAGGTAAATCTGAAGAAATTGGTGAAAGTGGTAGGTGGGTGAAGCATTAAAATCCCAAATCGTCGCCAATATGTTGAAAGTACAATAATCCAAAAGCCAGGTAAAGGATGAAGAAGGATTTATTCCATTAAGAAATTCACCCACGACCACGACGTCCTGCTGCCACGGATTCCAGCACAAAACTACAGTTGCTTGGAAGACCGGTGAGCAGAGAACGGCGCGGAGCGTGGACACATTTAATGAACAACATGTTGACACACGAGATAATCGTACGCAAGAGCCTCATAAAAGGCTCCATGCACTACGATGATCTTGTGCATGTAACTATGACGTCACTACAGCGATCCTGACTACCTAATCACGATGCGACCGCACATGGTGCGGTCGCATACTTCCATTTCTCAATGAGAGCTCGTGTTATGGCCATAAACCGCCTATAACATAAGCTTCCATAGAAGAATGGGAGTCTGTGTTCATCCCTGCACCCTGTGGCAGGCACCTCAAGGTGCCGTCCAACAGGTGCAGGGATCAACAAGGGAGACCTATGGTGCCGCCTCGGCCTCCAACCGGAAGCCAAAAACAGAAGGGGGCACTGCCAGGGCCCCCAAACACACTTTCCATCAGGGTTTCCATGTCGGAAAGGCTGGCATGGAAACTCTGCCGGAAACCGTGCATCGTAATCCAGAAGGCAGAAACGCTTTCCATTTGGATTATGGGCCGGTCTCCGATTGGCAGATGGGCTCCTGTAACATAATTAGCCGGTCGGAATTGAAACCAACGATGAGTGTCGGAAAGCATCAACCCGAGGTCGGAAGATTTGCAACACTCATCATAATTGGTCCCTTAGTGTGAATGCCTTTAAGGTAATTTGTTTGATAGCCACATGCTTGAGATGTTTTTTACCATTTTGTCTTAGCAGCAGAGGTCTCATTAAGTAACAGAAATTTCCCAAAGTTTCTGCAATGGTTGCTTGAAGAGATTCATTGTGCTGTTGCAATATATTTAGGCCCCCTGTCTCACAGGAGGTGTTAGTACTGCAGTTCTTGAAGATGTCAAATGTGCGTGTGTGTGACTGTGTTTGTGTGTGTGTCTGTCTGTCTCTGTCTGTCTTTCTGTCCCCTGAATGCTGATAGTATACTCTTGACCGATTTATAAGTCAAACCATTGTGACATGACCTTATTCCTTGGGGGAATAATTACAGTCTTAAACAAAAGTTGTAGTTTTTACTACTGAATTTATTTGTTGTTTTATATGTAACTATGATCTAGGTTAACTGCCCATGGAGTTCCCCTTAAGCATGGCGGGGATCACAATTTAGTCGATAAAATCGTTTTTATACCCAACTGAAATTGTATTTTTGGGGCCAGTAATTATTAACTCTGACTTCTGCTGTTACTAGCAGCCAATTGTTATTCATAAACATTTTCTAGTCCTTTATTAAGGTAACAATTTCTTGACATGTTTTCGTGGTCTCCCAGCATGCAGAAAAAAAATTAGGTGTCATCAATCTACTCATTGATCTCCGCTCCTCTTTCAGTTTTTCAATAGTTTAAAACCCATGTTCATATTATGGGATGGAAAAGGAGAGCTCCGCGGGACACTACATGTAGATGTACTTGCTGAACCTTCAGTTAGCCGGTGCACACCATAGATTTCTTATCTGTTAAAAAGGTGGAGGTCTTTTTCTATTGAAACTCCCCTAGGAATGTGAGCTCTGTTTGCAATAAAATGAAAAAGTTGCTGGTGTGAGGTGTGATCCAGAGCATTCTTTTTTTCAAACGTGTTTTTATTAGCATTTAATTTCTCATTTGACAAATGTATCAGCTCATCGCATTACATGGTATACACTTCACAAGATAACATATAATTACAGTAATCTTTTCATGAGATTTAAGCAATATATAGGTTGACATTACACTGAAGAGAAACGAGCGCTTCCGCACTTGTGTAGTATGCTAATGGAGGTACAGTTTCTTCACAGGGGGAGCGGTGTCGTCAGCTTTGATCTGATATGGGGCCAACCCTTCCATTCTTATGCGTTGAGCCTCTTAAGCCACCTAACTTGAAAACCCCAACCTAACTGGAGTGACTCTAAGGGCGTTTTAAGGGGCCCCGGGCCCCAATCAAACCTCCACTGGGGGGGGAGCTCTTTGCCTCTGTGGAAATTCCTGTCTCAGGGACAATGTGGTCTAAAACTGGAACAGATGCATTGCTCAAAGTGAGGGTGGTCAAACCGCTAAGGGATTTGTATTAAAAAAAAAATGTAGTCATCCCTGAAAATGTCTGCCATCCTCTCAATGCTAAGAATTTTCCAGAGGCGTGAGTGCCACTGAGACAGCTTGGGTGCTGCTTTCTCCTTCCATGCCGCTGCAATTACGGTTTTGGCAGCACCTATGCAAGCCCACATAATGGCTCTGTCCGCTTTAGTTTGGTGTTCCAGCTCTGGGTCTCTTATCCCCAAGAGGATGCCCTCCATGGAAGTCACAACGGGGTAGCCCAACATGTCTTTCATGTGTGCCAGAATTTCCTCTCAAAATGTTTTGATTGTGGGGAAGTCCTACCAAATATGTCGGAAGTCTCCAAGAAGGCCGCACCCCCTCCAACACTGATCAGAGGCGTCTGGGAATATCTTTTTGAGTTTTGTGGGGTGCATGTACCAGCCAAAAAGAGTTTTAAAATGGGCTTCCCTCAAGTCTAGGGAGTGATTGTTCTTGGTGATGTTTGTCCACAGTGGCTTCCAGTCGGAGGTTTCCCTCTTTGTCATACTTTCCAAGAGATTCATGTATCTGGGTCTTGGTAAGTGTAGTGTAGCGAGCAGTAATCTGTATAGGAAGGAGATTACTCCCCTCATGGAGCCCACCCGCCGCACAAAGTTTTCTGTTGGTGTTCGTTCTCACGTTGCTGCCTCCCTGACCTGTGGGTGAAGGGCCCAGTGCTTGAGTTGGAGATAGTGGATGTTACATACTCACGAACGCGCGAGGTGTTTCTCGTGCGGTCACGAGTGAGTGTCATTTTATGTTGACATGCAAAGGCTGGTAAGTTCAGACATGCGCCTTTCCGGTGTCTTTGTTGGCCTCTGAAAATGGCATCGTTGTTGTGTGCTCACGGGGGGTTTATCTTTGAATATGTATGTGGGTATATAGTGCGATTCGTAATGCCGTTACGGCATTCAACTGTAGCTGGTACTTCCATGAACCTTCATTTATGAAGCTCCGTAAATAAAAGAAGAAATCTTACTTTTACTGCTTCCTGTGTTTCCTGAACTGGACATGCAATTGATCCTTATCTTAAATCGACACAAGCTGTTTTATTTATTTATATATTTTTTAACTGAAGGAGCGTCTTTGGTTGACCCTTTCAGCACCGTGTGAAACTGACACAAGCTGTTTCTCTTTGTGTTTTACCTGCATGCTTCCCAGAGAACTTTGTAATAAGATATTTGCCACTTATGGCAACATTTTTTTATTCAAAATAACTGTCGGGCACATGTGTATATTTATACAAGAAGAGGTTTCATGTCCTTGAAAGAGTACTGCTGTTAGTTTACATTTGTAGCTTATTACAGTGATACACACACTTTTCATTCCTGTCAAGACAGTCAACGGTGACTACTTTTATTATTTTTCTTCTTTCTTCTCCCTTGGTCTTTTACACTTAATAGTCTTAGTATGTCAGGAATTGTACCACCTCCATCTTTTCTATCGTCTCCTGGTGAACCACCCATGGCTTGGGACATATGGGAACCTGTGTTTTTGGCATACATTGAGGTTCTTGAAGGGGAAGAGTGTGAACCAGAAAGGAAATTGGCTCTTTTGAAATATTGTTTAGGTAGTATGGGTTTAAAAGAATTTAAAAATCTTCCGGTTCTTGTCAATCCTGGAAACATTAATGTATATCTTTATGCAGCTAAACAATTAAGTTTGAGGTACAGTAAGAAAACCAACACTGTTATGGATAGATTTATATTTTACTCCAGGAAACGGTTGGTTAATGAGTCCATTGACGAGTATGTTTCTGCGTTAAGATCACTTGCTGTCACATGCGATTTTGAACATATTTCATATGAGCAAGTACTTTAGGGACCAAATATTAATGAGCACTAATAATAAGAAAATTCAGGAAAGGTTATGGACTACTTTTGATATGTCTCTAAGTGCAGCTATTGTACAAGAAAATAGAAGTACAGAGAAATGTGAAGTACAAGTTGTTTCCAAAGACTTTGATAAAACAAAAAAAATGTACTTTCCAAATTTAGTAATACTCAAAGGAATGACAAGTTGTTGTATCCTTATCCTTTCTTAGTGTTGATGATACATAAGAATGTAGAATGTTAGTAGTATGTATTCTATGTTCTGTGCTTGTTCCAGCCAGTACTGTTACTGCTGCTGGACAAGACACACCTGTTTCCTGTGTTGAATAAAGTAGATATCTTGTTATTCGTATTTTCGTGGATATTTATACATCAATTTATTGGCGACGAGCTGGCGGATGAACCTTTGATTCATTCACAACCCTGAATTGAATTTTCAACTGGAATAACAATTTGTTTTTGGGTGGGGGGAGTTTCCTTCTGCGTTGGAAAAGTGGATTTTAATTGGATTCGTTTGTTCGTTTATTATATTTTTATTTGGCATATATAGCCATAAAAAGAAAGTGCTACAATACATACAATTAAAATCTGATTTGTACAAACCCTGTAGCCATAAAACAGTATAAAACACAATAAAATCCTGCTAAATCGAAAAAAGGAACTCGACCAAACCATAGGAAGAACCTAATTCATCATCAGCGAGGGGAAGGAATCACTTATACATTAGGTAAACATTTATACATCCACCATAAATAACAAGGGCCAGGGGTCTTCCCAAACATGGGTAGCATCACATTTCTGCCCGCCCCTTTTAAATTATATAACGAATTCCTTCAATGACTCCTGTATAGCAATGACAAATCTTCCCATTGCACATGTCACATATTTACTAGTAAGCTAAGCGGTTGATCCCTGCTAAAAATTTCATAGACAGTAAAAAGGGGTTTCAAAATTGTTTTCCGTTCGTCTAAGAACCACAAGCAGTCCAACAGAATATGTGGGCCATTGCATTTTATTTGTAATCCATATGTGCACAGACCTTGTTCATTCATCATAGTGGATTTTATCTTCCAATCAGTGTTGCATGGGTTCAGGCCCACTCTAAATTTCAAGAATATATTTCTAAGTTTTGGGTTAGGCATGACCTCAAAATAGGGGAATATTTGATCGTTAGTCCACCCGTTTATCAAGATCCGGGAGGACGATTTATTCCTCAAATAACCCAAATCTTCCTCTCTGGCCATCGTATTAATAATAGCACGCAACACCGACTTGGGAATCTGCTGCCCCAGCCTCCATTGGTCTGGTTCTAGGGATAGTTTGACACACAACTTTTCTAGCCTAATTCTAGCGTGGGACGCCCAATTTAGTTCGCTAGCCTCTATTTCTTTTTTACAGAGTTTTGCTATTTTGGCGGGCCCCTCTCCATTCATTCTCTGCCAAAAATTCAATACTGCTTGCATACCCCGAAAATTCCAGGCTGTAAGATGACATTCTACTCGTACAGCCTGTATCATTGTTGACGAGGGGAGTGCAAGGAGTTGTTTGATGTATTTACCCTCTTTTAAGTTCCAATCCGATTTACCTCCCATATATAGTACCTCTACACCGTATTGGACCTGTGGGTGTACCAATGCATTAAAAGCCGATAGAATTGGCCGCAGAGAGGGGCCTCCATACTTTTGCTTAAAATGTTTGAGGCCCCATACTGAAGAGAGCACCTTTGATTTAAGTGACTGTATGTGATCCCTCCAATTTAACTTATTGTCGAACCACATACCCAAATATTTGTATCTATCCACTTCTTCCACTCTAACCTCTCCCAATTTCCAGTATAGGGAGCTTTTCATTTTCCCCAATACCATTATTTTGGTTTTTTCTAGGTTGAACGTGAGGCATTTTTTTAGGCAATATTCGTAAAAAATATCCAGGTTTTTTTTTCCAAGCCCAACTCTGTCATATCCATTATCACTAAGTCATCTGCATATAACAGACAAGATATATGGGTCCCTCCCATCTTAGGGCTTACCCCACCTGCCCTACTCAATATATTGGGCAAATCGGATACAAATAAGGAGAATAACAGTGGGGCAAGAACACAACCCTGCCGCAAACCATTAATTATCTGGATTTTGTTAGATAGGGTTCCCTGGGTGTCCAAGATAACCCTGGCCCAATTACTTGAGTGCATTTCCTGGATTAAAGCGAGTACTGCCTTGTTGATTCCGAGCTCTGCTAGCATACTCCACAGTAGACTACGATCTACTGAATCGAAAGCAGCTCGGAAGTCCACAAAGCAGAAAAATAGATTACCTCGCACTTCAATTGCCTTTTTTGCTATTGCCCATAGACTGAGGCAATGGTCAATGGTTGAATGGCCCTCTTGAAACCCACCTTGCTCTATTGGTATTAGGTTATACTGCTCTGCCCAGGATTTCATTACGCCTAGTAGTATTTTAGAGAAAACTTTCACCCCTACATCCAGCAAACTTATTAGACGGTAATTCTGGCCTCACAATGGCCCCATTCCAACTTTCTGGGAATACTCCCAAAGTTATAATATGTTGAAAGGTCGCATTTAGGAACCTTGCCTACCAATCTGTACTATTTTTTAATATGATTGCAGGCAGATTATCTGGCCCAGCTGCTTTGGTTAGCTTTAGGGATTGAAGAGTTTCTTTTATGTTTTGAATGGAGAAGTGCAGCCCTTGTAGTTCTGACTCCTCGTACCTTATTTCAGGGTCTTTTCCCTATTTGTACCATTTTACAGTTTACTGAAATGGCTAGCCCAGTCATCTTCACCCACTAAACACCGCATTTCCTCCTGTACGTTAACCTCTTTTACCAGGCGCCAGAATGATCTTATATTATTTGTGTTTATCACGTCTAACATTGTATTCCAATTTTTGGCCATATATTCTAATTTACTGTCTCTCAACTTATTTTTATATTCCTGTTTTGCCACTCGGAGGCTCTCCAGAAATCCTCTATCTGGCCTTATTCTTAACTGTCTTTCCCATTTTCGTACCCTCAATTTTAACTTCCTACACTCATTATTAAACCACCCATTTGTTCTCGCTTTTTTCTTAAAGGCGGGCCCTGCTTTTACCTGGATCCTTAGACAATTTACGACCTGCTCTATTGTATGCTCATACTGGGTTAAAATTGTATCACCTTGCACCACTTCATCCACAGCCCTATAATCAATTACTAAATTATTAACCAATTTCAGGCTGTCCTCTGTTATGCGCGTAGTTAAACGTCTAGGGTATTCAATCAGTAAGAGAACCACTTTTTCTCTTTCCGACTCTTGTTCCATCTTTATTAGTAAATGTAAGGGCCAGTGGGCGCTACCTTCACACTGCAGTATTTCAAATCGTTCTACTTCCTTGAGATACCATGCGTTTATAAAGGCGTATTGGGCAATTCTGATTCCCTATGCGTAAAGTCTTCCATGCAAGGCGGTCGGTATTAGACCGTCCATTGGCACTAAATAATCCTATGGATCCAAGAAATTTTACTAAATGATCATCTCATGCGGAATTGCCAGCGCCAGCAAAACTTGCTGTCGGTACTTGTGCAGTGGTCAAAAGGTCTTTAAAAAGTTTATCGCTATGGGAAGGATCTAGTTTATGGTTAAAGTCTCCTAAAATCATTATCAGATATGCAGGCACATGCATCAACCCAAAATGTGCTTGCAAAATTAGCGAATAGCAATTTGCGAGCGCATTTTACCGTTTCCCAATGCATCAACCAAATAACCCAAAATTGCAATATTACCGAGAAACAAGAAATAGCGATTCCTTATCAGCGACAACAAGAAAAGCGTGAGCAAATAAAGAATCGCAAATATAAATCGCTAATCGATGCATCAAATATCGCAAATAGCGATTTAATCGAAAATCGCTATTTAGTGTAGAATAAGGGGAATCAGAAGCAGGTGGTAAAAATTATTAACAACAGCTGATTAGCTGCTGAGGGCTATTTAAACTGACCAATGAGGCCATAGAGGCCGCACACAATGGCGGCACTCTACGTGTTTGCGAGGAGGATGAGGATCCATGCAGCAGGCCAGGGCAGAAGGAGAATCCAGGAGAGGATATTCCGCCTGCGCATCACTGTGTTGGGACAAACTGATGAGGACATATATGATAAGTACAGGATTAATGCTGCTATGATACCTTACCACATAGCTGAATCAGAACCACTAATGCAGCACCAGACACGTAGGACCCATGCTATCCCTACCCATGTCCAGGTGTTATGTTGCCTGCACCTACTTGCATCAGGAAGTTTCCAGGGGGTAGTGGCAGTAGCTGGAGGGGTATCACAAAGCTCCCTCTCACGTTTCTGCAGATCCATCCAGGCTTCCATGATGACTCTGATCCACAACCTCATCACCTTCCCCACAACCCAAAGGGAATTGAACCAAACAAAATTCGATTCATATCGATTAGCCCAGTTCCCTAATGTGATAGGATGCATAGATTGCACCCACGTAGCCATATGTCCACCAGCAGTCAATGAGTATATCTTCCGTAACCGGAAATCGTATCACTCCATCAATGTCCAAGCAGTGTGCAATGGGAAAAATATCATAACCGACATCGTAGCGCAATATCCTGGGAGCACCCATGATTCATACATCTTCCGACACAGTGGCATACACACACGCCTGCTCAGGGGAGAATTTGGCGAAGGACACCTGCTAGGTAAGACAAAATACTTATGCACACTAATTCATTCTGAAATGGCAATACATTACCCGACACTAACACATTGCATACTACCCTGTAGGTGACAGTGCATACGCCGTGAGGAACTATATCATGACTCCATACTTGAACCCAGGCTCCCCACAAGAGCAGCGGTACAACGCAGCACACACCAGGACATGTAATGTGATCGAACGGACATTTGGATTGCTCAAGATTCGCTTCCACATCCTGCCCAAAACTGGTGGTGCGATGCTGTACCAGCCGGAACACTGCTGTAGGATAGTGGCAGCATGTGCAATGTTGCACAACATAGCTACCAGGAGGAGCATACCCATAGAGGCGCACGAGACTGAGGACAACCAGCCCCCTGTACACCCACGACACCCGCATCCTGCAAGCTCAGCGGAGGGGCAGAGGAAACGTGCAGACCTCACACAACATTACTTCAGAGGTACGTAATAATGAGACAAAAACTAGCAATCTTGACCGGCACCGTTTTAATTAGCACGTGACCAGGTACTGTTGTGTGGCTAAACATAGACTTAGCTTAAGGGTACATTCACAGCATGTACCAAGGCACAAATAAAATAAGGATTTGGACTTCATTCACAGTCCCTATGTATGTCCTGAACATGGTTACGCCACCATGGCTAATTGTCCGGAGGTATGTTTGTGCTCAGCGCTTCCTCCCACGCACACCGAGATGTCTTTCACCTGCATCGGCATCCCCACCCATGGGTGCAAGTGTAGGTGTTGAGCGACGTGTACTCCACCTCCTGCCAGTGCTGACTGGCGCTGACATGCTGCTCAGGCTGGATGCCCCCTCACTCCCCTCATCTCCAGTGACATTGCTGAGGCCACCAGCACCAGCCTGGAGCTGTTCAACAGCAGTGGTAACTTGGCCAAGGGCCCTGGCCACATCCCCACAACAATGCCCCATGTCAATCTGCATTGTCACCGACCTCCGTGACAGCAGTGCAGTAGCGTTGCACAACTTATTGTTTGATCTGGTATAGCCAGCCAAGCGCGCCATGAATTGGCGATGCCTCCTCCTCTCGGTGTTGTGTCCCTCCTGCATCACACGCACGAGCTCCTGCAATGTGGCGTTAGTGTGCCTGTTGCCTTCCACAACTGCTTGAGTCAATTCACTCACGCGATCTGACAGAAAAGTTCTTGTTCATTTTTGACATTTGCAGGTTGATGGCTCCCATGTGTCGTGCTTGCAGGCGCTGCACCCTCATCATCTGCGACTCCACACCTCCCCAGACATTTGGAGTTGCTCCCTCCTGTGCTGCTATGTGACCCCTTGACCTGCGGTGGTGGTGGTCCTCACACTAGGCAGGCTTGGTGCAGGTGCCCTTTCACGTTCCGGATTGCTCTCCATTGGCTGAAGAGGAGGGACTGTGGCCCTGCGTCTTGAGGGTGCCTGGGATGTGCTCGGAGGTGTGACTGGTATGGCAATGGCAGTATCTGCAGTGGTCTGTGTGCTCTCCCTGCATTCACTGTCATCAGTGTCTACTTCTTCTGCACCTGTGGTGTGAAACAGTGCAAGATACATTTTTGTTTGTGCTAATGTTTAGCAACATTACAAATTCGTTGGCTCTTAAGTTCTCACAGTCTGTATTCACTGTCTGTAATGCATTTTTTAAACTATGGCCACACAATGTGGTATTTGACTCACTATTTGGTTCAGGGGACTACAAATCCCTTGATGCATTAGTATCTCTATGTGAAATGTGGCCTGGGGTTGATTACAGCTGATTGGCTTTTTATTACTGTATGGGCGCAATTAGTATTTACATTTATGGGTATATTATAGTGCCTCTTACCTTGTGTACTGCAGGCCGCGCCGGATGCATCCAGCTGCGTCACTCCCACTGCAGCTTCTGGCAGGATTGTGCCCTCCACCAGGTCCTCCAGGGCTGTGTTGTCTGGGACTGTTGAGGGTCCTCCTCCAGTGCTCTTCGCCTCCTTCAGCCTCTGTGCAATTCTCTCCTTGGCACGGCTCTGTAGGTCATACCACCTTTTTTTTAACTCTTCGATGCTGCGGTGTGTCACACCCACAGCATTTACTTTGGCTTTGATCCGGTTCCAGATCCTTCTTTTCTCAGCCTCTGGGACTTTTAGTGAGAGCTTCCCAAAGAGCTTATCATGGCTCTTTACCACCTGTTCAATGAGGTACTCTAGTTCCCTCTCACTAAATTTGATCTTTCGTTTTCTGGCCCCTGCCCCCTCTTCTGCTGATGTGTGGGCCATTTCTGGTATTAGCAGTTGTCTGGATACAATGTATTCCTTTCCACAGCTCTCCACAAGCACTCTGCTTCCTGCTCTCACTTCCTCTGGGCACAGACTGCAGCATGGGAAGAGTTACTTCCTGGTTGTGAGGTCATCAGCCTGCTCCCAATGCGACTTGGTAAAATAGCGGTCTCGCTAATTGCGATTTCGCTAATAGCGATCTCACTATTAGCGATCTCGCTATTAGCGAGATCTCTATTTGTGTGTTTCCCGGCATTTGCGATTTTTTGGGTTTAATCGCTATTGTGTTTAGCGATTATTAGCGAATCGATATTTATTCGCTATCTGCTTCATGCATAGGAAATAGCGATTCCTTATTTGCGAATACTTAAAAATCGCAAATAAGGACTCGCTATTTCTAAGCTTGATGCATGTGCCTGATGGTGCTTTTGTTGTACTAATAGCCTCTAGATCCTTCTCTATTAGATCCAGTTGCTTTTCATAGTCTATTATTGCACCTGGCTGAATATATACATTGATCACAACTATAAGTTCCCTGCCTCGCATACTCCTATACAGTTCTACCTGGCAGGCTAATAGCCACCTACATTTCACTTTTAAATTGGTTATTTCATTGGCTCTTTTTGATGATACCAGTATAATCAACTCCTAGATTCATTCGTACTGCCTCTCAATAGGTTCGGGTATCTCACACAGCAAGGACTCTTGAAAACACAAAATATCATAGCTACCCAACATTTCTCTAAAGGTGTCTTGGGATAGCTGTCTTCTATACCCCCTATATTCCATGAGAGTGTCCGTAGGCTGTGTGAAGACCCTAATTCCTAATCCAGCTCACTCAACCCTTCGTCCATACTATTCCCCCAACTTATTGCAGACTCGGACAATGGCTCAAATCGATTGCTCAAGGCCGGCCCCTTTGCGCTATTTGTTATTGTTACTTTTAGCCCTCCTTGATTTTTATCTGTGCGTATTCTTCTATATTTTGCACCTAATATGTCATACTGTATTTGCTCCGGGCGTAAACCTGCGTGGTAGGTGAGGGTCCCAGAGTCCCCGGGATTACCCTCCTCTATACCAAGTTGGCAATCATACACAAGACTTATTCCCTCCTTTTCCAGGTCTCCCTCTGCCCTTATCACAATCTGCTTTACCAATTCAGAATAAAAAAGCCCCTTTGTTACCTCATATCCATCTGGATTAGTTATAAAACCTATTTGTCTTATATCATCAGAAGTAACCCCACCCAATGTGGGGCATTTGTCCAGTATTTGTAATAGGTTGGAGCGATTTAAGGGGTTTATTTTCCTTCGCCGCTTTCTCCCTCCCCTTTGCCCCCATGGTTCCATATACACCCAAAGGTGCTCACTACTATGATACTTCCTAATGTTCCCGCTACTTCTCCCAACTACTATTGCAGACTCTGACTTTGGGCAGCCTCTTATCCCGGGTTGGTCTAGAGGGGGCTCTCCCCTTATTCTCCTGTTGGTTAGATTGCCCTCCCCCCTATGCCCCGTTCTCCTCTGGCTCACCGGGCCTTGGGGTTGCAAACTTCCACAGAAGGTGTTCGTCCTCGTCACTGTTCTTCTAGCTTTTCTATTTCGGATCCATCCTACACTCGTTTTATTCCTAACTCCACCTCTTGATGACTTCTTTTGAGCCTGTATTGTCATACCTTGGTTATTGCTCTCCCCTGACTGTAAGCCCCTTGTCATTTTCAGCTTTATCTGCTGCTTCCTTCTGTTCTTATGCTCGGGTCTATACCTCTTAAATCGCCCATAAGATCTCTCTTTAATTACCAACATAGGGCATTTTGAGATATATTCTGTCGAGGGATTTTCAATCTGTGTAACATCATCCTCTCTCGCACATAATGATACATATAACTCCTGATCTCTCTTTTCCACTACTGGGAGAACTATAGTTGGCATGCAATTATTAATTTGTTTTAGTTCTTCTGCTATCTGTTGTAGTTCGGTTTTATGGGTTTCCCCTTGCCCATTATGTTCGACCAAAGCGTCTAATATTGCCTGCATAGTCTTTTGCATTAGAAACATCACCTCTAGTAATGATGAGGCCGGAGTTTCTGTCATTTCAAGTGCCAAGGATGACTGGGGAGTATCTGGGGAAATAGAACCCCGTTGTGTAGTATCATTTCCCTTCCTCCCCTGCCCGTTAGCTGTCTGTTGCAATACTTCATTATCTACAGAGGGACTATCCCTTCCACTATGGAAAAGGCGGGGTGATGACGATAACCTAGGTTCCAATGAGAACAACCCCCCTTCGTTTACCCCCCCTTGTTCGCCCAAGTTTTCGTCCAAAGCTGGGAGTATAGAGTTGTTTATTTCACTCATTACAGTCCTTTGGCTCATTGTGTGATCCTTATTATGAGAACCACCTAACACAGAGAAATGATCACTAACATCCAGATTTTGTTTTAAATATTTCCCAACAATTTGTTTTATAGATTGCCCCAAGGAAGTTCCACTTGCTTCTTCTGCAGGGAGTAACAGTTTCTCTTGCCTGCTAGGTGTCATAATTCCTTCTAGGAGTTCAGTACTAGTATTCTCCTCCTTGCGCTTTCTAAATACATCGGCTTTCGGTCCCTTTTTAACCCCACATGTTTTCACTTTTGGAGGCATTTCCCTTATGCCCTTATTCCCTATGGATTTGCCTAGATGTGGAAGAGCCAGTGCAGATTCAAATTACAGGTTCCTCTAAGCCTCCACACTTTTCCACTCTCGCTTTGGTCTCCTCGCTCCTGTCCATCTCACAAAGCAAGGTTCGGGTTCAAAATCCTTTTTCGGAAGACCCGAAACTATGCAGAAGTGCGGGGCAGGGCTAATGAGGTCAGCGCGCTAATGAGCGCGAGGAGCGGGTACCATATACCAAAATTTCAGGTAATCAACTTGCAGGATGAAACTAGGAATTTTGAGGCTCACCTGGGGCACCTCTCAACCCGCACCCGGTCAAAACCGAGCCGTCTCCGCAGACTGCCCCCCCCGAGCCTCCTTAGTACAGCAATTCTCTCTCTTGGCTGCACCTCTCCCAAAAATCCGCCACTTGTTACCTCCGCTTATTGCCTCCACTGCGCCTTTCAGCTGTCCCCAGCTGTCCTTCACCATGCGCAAAAACCTTCTTTCCCGTCCACCGCCACCATCAGCCCCTCCGCCTGTCCGCGTCAGAGGCGGGGATTTCTTCCGGAGGGTTAGGCGGGGGTTTAGGCAGGTGAATCTAGGTGAATCCGGGCACCGGGGGCTTTTTACGGCTGATATCCATGCAGCCGCGGCCGGCCAGCGTCACAGATTGAACTGCCGCGCTGTGCTGCGCTGCGGTAACAACGAAGACACGGGCAGGAACTCAGTGGATCTTAGGAAGCAGGTCCTGTGAATTCACGTCCCTCACTGATCCCTTAATAATTGAATTATATTTGGTGGAGCACAAATTCAAAGAGGATTTTTCTTCGGATGGTAAATTTTGTTTTCTACCTTAGAGTCGTTTAGCCGTTTGAAACGCTTCTACTTCACCGCATCCTTTAAAACGGAGAAGCGCGATGTTCAAAATCCTCTCGCGTCTTGCATTCCACATCTCTCAATGCAATGACGTGGGACTGACCGTGCGCTGAACACCCAGTGTTCTACATCGAGCGTACGCAACATATGACTTTACTTACATAACGTGAAGTGTAATTACGCCCGGGTCACGCAACGTGACCCCAGAGAGAGGCCAGTTTTTTTTTTTTTTTTTTTTTTGAAACCGTTTATTGCAGTTCGTAAAAGTTACAAGTATGGGCCTACAACCATCCGGCCGGCCGCTAGAATGACAAAAAACATATTGCACACATACAGTAAAAGTCTCTAGGCAGTGTAGAGCAGTGAAAACAGGAGTAATCAATGGTGCAGGCCACACAGCTCCAAGCCCACAGTACGGTTCCCTTTTCTTGAAACAAAACAACACCAAAAAACCACACCCGCAAGGCAACCGCCAGTTTTTTTTTGGGCGATTTCAGTTCCCACAACAACGCGGAGGGAATTACAAATTCAATAACTACGCGGGAGAAATAACTCCTGATTACGATCTACTCTAAGAATACACAGGAAACAGGTGGGAAAGTTATTATTTTACTGTATTATTATATACAATATGCATTTTGAGTGACATTTAAAAAAAAAGTCTTACGCAGCAATAAAAATTCTAATTTAGGAAGTAATAGAATTTTATGACGGAGTGATTTCTCAACAAAACTTTACGATTAATCCTCCCCATAGTGTTTGGGTAACCGGTCGAGAACCGACCATGAAGTGGTCTGAATGGAAAGAGTATTTTGATAATTACATTGCAGCAATTGATGAAAATAAGAAAATGTCAGCTGAACAAAAGAAAATAATTCTTTTACTATCTTTCGATCTATTAGGATTAAAGACTTATAATAGAATGCCTAAATGTGCTGTTACTGGCTAAAATATATTTTTAGCAGCGTTACAAGATCTAGACAAATACTTAACACCAACAGTTTGTATTGGAATTACGAGGTATAAATTCTTTCAGCGTAAACAGCTTAAAGTTGAAGTAGTTGATAACTACGTTGCAGAACTGAAGAAGTTAGCTATCGATTGCAAGTTTGGTACAAATCATGATGAATTCATTAGAGATCAATTAGTGATGCATAGTAACAATAATACTACTCAGGAGAGGTTATGGATTAACGGAGATTCATCACTAGATGAAGTTGTCAATATTGTACGCAAAGCAGAAATGTCTGGAAGATGCGCTAATGAACTACAACTACCAGACAAAGATGGGGCTTGTGTATGTAAAGTTGGTTCACGGAAACCTGA
Source organism: Triturus cristatus (assembly GCF_964204655.1). Lineage (NCBI taxonomy): Eukaryota > Metazoa > Chordata > Amphibia > Caudata > Salamandridae > Triturus > Triturus cristatus. Next base: position 91,591,486 of record NC_140582.1, read on the forward strand.
GAATAATAGGAAATATGACTCAAAGTGGAAAACGAATAACTCTGAGTGGAAATGCTACCGTTGTGGCAGTAAAGATCATTTAGCGTACAGTAAGTTATGTCCAGCCATTAAACAAAAGTGCATGAATTGTGGCATAATGGGACATTATGCAAAGGTTTGCCGAAAAAAGAATTTTAAAGTAAAATGTGTTCATAATACTAAAAGCTCAAGTAGTAGTGAGAACGAGGATGAGAATGAGAAACAAGGAAGTATACTAAATCTTCAAGAAAGGAAGTTTGTACTAAATATTGACGAGAAGAACACAAAAGGAAAACCAGAATGTAATATGTTCATTGGTAGAGTTAGAATAAAAATGTATGCACTTTCAGGTTCACCTTTTACAATAGTGAACAAGGAAGTATGGAGGAATAAATTTACAGAGAAAATAGGTGTATACTTATTTCCATCAGATATCAATCCAGAAAGTTTCACTGTTGAAAAATAGACATGATTGGATACAGATGGTTATCTTTCACATTTAAGGGCAGACGAGCAAGAGGAAAGGTATATGTGGCAAAGAATGGCCCATCAGTATTGGGCTGGCAATATCAAGGGAACTTGCATATTATTTAGGATCCAAATAGTGTGGAAAAAGTTTTAGTAGTAGATGAAGGCATACCTCTTGGAAGAGAAATGGAAAAGAAGTTTCCGGGTGTATTTAAAGAACAACTAGGCACACTTAAAGGATTTGATCATGAGATCATTGTTAAACAAGATGCTATTCCCAGAGTACACAAAATGAGAATGGTGCCAATGATGATACGTGAAGAAGTTGCCAAGGAGCTAGAAAGATTAAAAGAAATGGATGTCATCGAATGGGTGGAATCCTCTGACTGGTTTTCTCCGGTTGTGGTTGCTCGACGGAGCAATGGATAAATCCCTTTGTGTGTAGACTTACGCCATGTTAATAATAATAATATACTTATTGATCGTTTTCCTTTACCAAAAATTACTGAAATGGTGTCTTCTCTTAAGGGAGCTTCATGGTTTTCAACCATCGATCTTTCAAGTGCCTATCACCAGATTTTGTTATCAGAAAAGTCTAGGAAAATTATAGCCTTCATCTCACCTTTTGGTTGTTTTCAGTACAAGCAGATGCCTTTTCGCCTTGCATCGGCTTTATATTAAAGACTTATGTATAACTTATTTGGGAAAGAAAATGGTGTATTATTTTTTCAGGACGACATTTTAGTTTTTGGTGAGAATAAAGATCAACATGATGAGAGGCTACATACAGTTTTAAGTATTTTAGGAGATAAGGGTTTAACTATTGAGTTAAGCAAATCGAAATTTAGCGAAAGAAGTGTATCTTACTTAAGTCATGTTATCAGCGAGGATGGTGTTAAACCTAAACCTAGTTTAATCAATGCTATTGCAAATGTACCATCTCCCAGGAGCAAAGATGAGGTATGATCTTTCCTGGGAATGGCTGAATATTGTGCCAAGTTTATCCCAAATTTTGCAGAGAAAGTACTTAATATCAGGCAACTTCTCAAGAAACATGCTAAATTCTGTTGGGATTCATTATGTGAAGAAGAAGTCCAGTATATTAAAGAATTGCTAGAAAAAGTTCCTCATGTAACAAGTTTTGACCGAATTCGGACACTTACGTCACTGTAGACGCTAGTAATAAGGGCTTAGGAGCCGTTCTTTCTCAGAAAAATGTCCAGGGCAAGGAAAACATTATTTTGTTTGCGTCAAGGTCCATTTCTCCCATGGATGAAAAATATCCTATAATTGAGCGAGAAGCACTTGCTTGTGCCTGGGCCCTTGATCATTTTAGAGCCTTTATCTGGGGTAAACCTGTTATAATTCGTAGTGATTATAAACCACTTATTAAAATGCTTTCTACTGAAGGTATTTCTTCTTCTTCTGTGAGATTAGCAAGGTTGTCTATGAGAATGAAAGATTACATTTACAAAATAGTTTATGTTCCAGGTAAAGAGAATTTAATAGCTGATTTTTTGTCTAGATTACCAAACCCTTTGGAAGTGTCTGAGGATGATCCTTGGAATGATTTTAAAGTAGCTTTTGTGCATGATTCAGGTAGGTCTGCCATTGAACATAAAATTTGGATGGAAAAGCATTTGGAAGACAAAGTTTTATTAGAAGTTGTTAAATACATGTCAGAAGGATGGCCTAAGAAGGATGTGTTATCAAAGGAGTGTAAAGCCTTCTGGGAGGTCAAGTATGAGCTGTCATTAGAAAACAACATAGTTTTTAGAGGTTGTAAAGTGATTCCTCCGGTTGGAATGAGGAATTGGATTTTGAGTCTATGTCATGAAGTGCATTTTGGTGTTATAAGAATGAAAAATGTTGTTAAGGCATCTTTTTGGTGGCCTTCTATTGATAAAGCAGTTGAAACGTTTGTTAATGACTGTACCATTTGCTCCTCTTCAGATATGACTTTCCACACGTTAAGACCACCTATTTCGGAGGTAAATGTTCCTAATCAACCTTGGGAGAATGTTGCAATCGATCTTATGGGTCCAATTGGTGAGTCACAAGAATACGTTTTTGTTTTAATGGATTTATTTCCTAAATGGCCAATTATAGATATTGTAAATAAAGCGGACACTAATACTGTTTTGGAATTTTTGGATCAGGTATTTTTATCTGAAGGTATTCCAGTTACTCTCTTGAGTGACAATGGTGTACAATTTACATCATCAGCAGCCAAAACGTATTTTACTAGGACTGGTTTAAAACACAAAACCACGGCACTTTACAATCCTAGCGGGAATGGTACAGTTGAAAGGTTCAACCGTCTGTCGAAAGGGGCAATTCAAGGTGCTGTGTCTGATGGAACTGATTGGAAATTGGCTGTAAAAAAAGCAGTGTGGGCATACCGTATAGCCGTTCGTTTAGAGAACGGTAAGGTATGGAATTTAAAAAGAGTTGTGTTATGTACAAAGAGTCAATTAGGAGACAGAAGTAAAACAGATTCTGTTACAGATCCACTGTGGTCTACTGATATTTGCGAACTAAATTACCAAAATACGACTGTACCTGAAACAATTTGCAATGTTAATAAAATGTACTAATGCAGTGGATGGGCGAAGTGAAAGGAAGAAAAACTTACCTTCTTGGTTGAAGGACTTTGTTGTTGGATAATTCTTCTTTTTTTTTTTTCTTTTGTGTAATAGGTAGTGGTTCTAGTTACTACATATTATTTTTATAATTATTTTTTTTGCTTAATTCTCAAACTATTTTATTGTATCCTTTTGTTCCATTATGAAGAGGGGGATGTGTTGTATCCTTATCCTTTCTTACTGTTGATGATACATAAGAATGTAGAATGTTAGTAGTATGTATTCTATGTTCTGTGCTTGTTCCAGCCAGTAATGTTACTGCTGCTGGACAACACACACCTGTTTCCTGTGCTGAATAAAGAAGATATGTTGTTATTCGTATTTTCGTGGGTATTTATACAACACAAGTCCAAAGATCTAAGACTAGACAATAAAAGAGGTCCTTATGCATGTTGTAGATGTGGTAGCAGTGGGAATCTAGGAAACTCTGAAAATGATCCAGCTATTGAAAGATCTTGTTTAAAATGCAGGAAGAAAGGACATTTAAACCGAGTATGTAGATCAGTTCCCAGGAGAGTACATTTTGTGCATTTTGCTGATGATTATGACAACATTTCTGAAAATGATGAACATGATGTGAATACTGTGTTGAATTTAGAGGGAAGTAGCACCAAATGTCCTTCTTGCAATGTCAAAATCAATGCTGTGAGCACTCATGAACTGGTAGATTCATGTGCTTGGTATACTATTTTATCCCATGATGTTGTCAACAAACACTGGCCCGATGTAAAGTTACATAACCCAGATATCAGTCCCGGTGGATATACTGAGCACAGGATTTGGTTGGTTTCTTTTGGGCAGATTTAGTTTTCTCTGGTTGTTCTACACATGGTGAAGTTTATGTATCCAAGAAAGGTCAATTACTTTTAAGTTGGCCATATCAAGAAGATATGGGGATTGAATTAGATCCCAATGCTGATCCCTAACTATTTAATATAGGAAAATCCAATTCTAGCAATTGTGATTTCACTAACGTCATACAAGAATTAAAAATGTTATTTCCTAGCGTGTTTGATGACAAGTTGGGAACATATCAAGGATTTAAACAATCCATCAAAATCATGGCAGGTGCTATTCCTGTTCGCCATAGAGTGATAAATGTTCCTCTTTCTTACAGAAACAAGCTTAAAGATATGTTGCAAGATTTATGTAGCAAAAACATTATTGAACCTGTAGAATCGTCACCATGGGTTTCTCCCATTGTGATTTCAGTCAAACATTCTAGGGAATTGAGATCATGTGTGGACGTGCAAAGTCTAAATAGTGCCATTTGGGTGGATGCTCATCCTCTCCAAAATTTACATGAAATGGTCTCAACCCTGGCTGGTGCAAATGTTTTTACATGTTTAGACCTCACTAGTGCATATCATCAAGCTGTCTTGGATGATGAATCAAAGAATTATACTGCATTCATAACACCTGAAGTATTATTTAGGTTCTGTAGAATGACATTTGGATTGGCAAGTGCGGCTTCTACTTTGTCATCTAAAGGTCTCACTTTATGCGCTGACAAATGCAGATTTGAAATATTGGAAGTATCGTGGACACAACATAAGTGGAGAAGGTATTAAACCCAAGAACAGCCATGTTGACAGCATAATCAATGCACCTACCCCTAGTTCTAAAAAACAATTGGTGGTGTTTCTTGGCTTAACTGAATTCTGTGCAAGATTTATCTCAAACTATGCTTCTAAGGTGGATCCTTTCAGGGGTTTGTTAAAGCAAAATGCTGTTTTCAAGTGGACCCAAGAGATGAGCCCTGCTTTTTCCCAGTTGAAAGCATGTGTTTTCAATGAACCTTGTTTAAACCCCTTTGCGATAGGCAAACAAAGTATTGTAATGGTTGACGCCAGCAATAGTGGTTTGAGTGGTGTGCTTATCCAAAGAGACAATGGCAGGGAATGGATAGTTGCCTATGCATCTAGAGCTTTGGGTGATGGTGAAAAAAATTACTCTGTAATTGAAAAAGCGCTTTTAGCATGCGTTTGGTTTGCTGAACATTTCGGAACTTTCCTATGGGGAACCAAGTTTATTATAAAAACAGACCACAAACTACTAGTATACATGATGGCACCAGGTGGAGGTCGTAAAATGTCCGCCAGGTTGGCAAGGTTAGCTTCCAGATTGCAAAATCTTCGCTATCAATTGGAGTTCGTGTGTGGGAAAAATAATGTACACGCTGATTGCATGTCGAGGTTGTCGTTAGCCACTGCTCCTTCTGAGAGAGATGACAAAGTAGATTGTGAAGTAGCATTCACATACAAGGACATTAGTTTGTTTGGAAATTCTTGTCCTATTGTTGACGAGGATAAATGGTTAGTTGAAATGGAGAAAGATATTGAACTCAAAACTGTTGCTGAGTTTATTGTCAAAGGATGGCCAGAAGAAAGGAAAGTTCAAAATAATTTGTCTGGATTAAAGTGTGCGAGGAGTTGGCAGTTGAAAATGGCATAGTTGTCAGGGGGGATAAATTTATTCCGCCGTTCAGCTTAAGAATCTTTATTATTGGTCTAGCACATGAAAGACATTTAGGGATTTCAAGTACCAGAAGAAGGGTCAAAGAATGTTTTTGTTGGCCAGGTATTGATGCTTGTGTTGAGCAGCAAGTAAGGGTGTGGCAACAGTGTGCAATGAGGGATAAATCTGTGAAAGCTCTTTGTACTGAGCCGCAGCCGGTTCAGCTCCCTAATGGTCCATGGCGCAAATTAGGTCTTGATATTATTGGACCGTTTGCGGTCTTGCCTAAAAAAGTCGTATGGCTTGGTTCTTATTGACTACTATTCTAAGTGGCCTGAGGCAAAATGGTGAAGGATGTTACCTCTGAGGTTGTAGTTGAATTTTTGGACTGTGTATTTTGAAGGGAGGGAATTCCCCAAGAAATGGTTACCGACAATGGACCACAATTTGTCAGCAGATTTTTTGAAGATTATCTTTCTAAGTGTGGTGCGTCCCATAGGAGAATCGCTGTATTCCATCCTGAGGCCAATGGTCAAGTGGAACGATTTAACTGAGTTGTTAAGGAAGCAGTCCAATTGAGTGCCAAAAGTGGAATGAAGAGGAAAATTGCGTTACAGTCTATGCTTCCGACTTATAGAACAGTTCTTTTAAACTACTTAGGGGGGCGCAAACCTGGGTCGAAATTAGTGCCTTGGTGGTTAAAAAACAAGCGCAGCACTACTGTTGATGATGTTGAGTTGGATTTTAAGGAAATCAGACGCAAAATGGAGGATTATAAATCAAAAATGAAACATGACACGGGTGGCAAAAGGGGTTCTGTCAGCAAGCAAAAAGTAAATGTTGGTGATGTTGTGCACGTTAAAAGATCCAAAGCTGATGGAAAGGGGAAGAGTGTTTGGTCGGACCCCATCCATGTCATACAAACTTTTAGGACTGCTGTACATGTTGAGGGGGGTAGTGTATGGAACCTCAACAGAGTTTCTTTGTTTAAGGGTAATATTGCAAGTTGTGACATTTCTGAGAGCACGTATTTTTGGATGTAACTAATCCTCATCAAAGTGTGAGTATGAGACGTTCCCAAGTTGATGACATCACAAGGCAAAGCATTGATAGAATAAGGTGTCCGCCTGCTAAGTTTGCAGATTATGTTCTTAGTTAAAGAAAAAATAAAAATGAACAGATATATATATAAATATATATATATATATATATCACTCGAAAAAGGCTTATCGCCGAAACGCGTCGTCCTGCTTTTTGTGTACAATAAAACCTTTGTACATTCTCCTGGTGTGCCGTTCCTCTGCTTTATCACCTTCTGCCGAAGGACGTTTGAAGCTATTCCTGGCATATATTGCGGTTGCTGTAACCGCCGTACCGGCACCAACATCGTGGGACCGGTGAGCCGCTAAGCACAGCAGTTTTTGGACATATATATATATATATATATCACGAGTATTCCTCCGCTACCTTCAGACAAGCGGTTCTCCCAAAGAGATGGACACGGACCCAAAGTTTTGTGCAAATTGTAAATCTCCTTTATTCCTCTGTCGCCATTACGCGTTTCGGCTCTCCTGAGCCTTGATCACAAGACAGTGACTTGAGAGAGATAGCTCATATTTAAAGTGAAAGTACGAGTGAAATTGTGACCACGTGATAAACATGACGTAATGATATCATCATAGACATAAACAACAAGAGCAGCATAATTTGTATAATGGAGGGTACCATTGATCTTCATTATTGTATACTGTAATTGAGTAGTAAGGTGACATTTTTAAAATTCTATGTAAAATACATGAAATATACATTGCTGATGCTTTTGTGTATCGAGTCATCCTTTTCATTGTTGTTAAAAATCACATGAGTACACATTGCGTAAATGTCGGTAAAATACCGTGTGATAACTTTCATTGCCTGATGTTTCCATTTTCAATCAATACATTTATTTATATCATCGTGTCACAATTATTTAAAATCAAAAACAAAAAAACTTTTTTTGAACAATTGTTTTTGAAAAAGTGCAAAGTGTTAAGTGCAATGTGTGTGCAAAAGAGCCAGAAATGTGTGCCGAACTTTCATAATTCCAGAGTCAATTCAGTAGGGTCATATTACTTTTTAAGTTCTTTGTCATCTTAAAATATTTCATACTTAGTGATTTGAAGTGTTCATGCATATATTGTTTTATTTAATCAGCACGAAAGGTTAGGATATGCCACGCCACGGGTTTTTACTTTGTCTAACCAATTGTTGTTAATATCTAGTTGTTGGGTTTAATGACCTATAGCGATGTTGTAGTCACTTGCTGTGACTGAGGTCCATGAAATCTTGAATTTTGAGTTTAATACTCCTAATACTTATACAGTCCTTAAAAAGTATTATGTGCTACATGATGAATTGTGTGATCTGATATAAGGTTCATATCCGCCTAATAGCATTAGACCACATGCACCTGTAAAGTGCATACGTGTCAGTGCATACTGAATTGTGCAAAATGCCAATAAATAGATAAAAGGTATTATAGCCTTAAAAAATATATATATATCTATTTACCTACCCTGATAATGTGACGTATGGATAGGTGCAGTTTAAGAACATATTCCAATAAATATAGTAAAATAATTAAATTTCATGATCTTATAAAAACCCTATAAAACTACAATAAAAAAGACACATATCACAATATTGTGTTCACCATAGGCATAAAAGGAACTGTAGGTAAAAGTATAGTGATTCAAATTCAGTTAAAAACTAGATATTATGGTTATTATTGATAAATTAAATTAAAGGTTGTTACTATCTGATCATGTAAGGCCATACTCCGCTCTGTTAGATTAAACATGTATATAGATCCTCTGTAGCATTAAGGCCTGCAGGATGCTTGGTATCTAGTTGCAAGATGTACCGAGTTTCTAGCTTTCTTAGTTTGTTTTCTCGGTCACCTCCTCTCCTGCTTGGTGGAACAGTATCTATGACAAAATATTTTAATTTACGGTTGTCAGATTCATGTTGTTCCCTGAAATGTCGGGCAACGGGATAGGTATTGTCCTGATTTGTGATGGCCCTAAGATGCTGGAGGATACGTTTAAATACAGGTAATTTAGTGCTGCCGATATACCGCATATTGCAGGGGCATGAGAGTACATATACCGCATATTCTGTTTTGCAAGTTAATAGCTTAGAGATAGTGTGGTTTTGGTCACTAAAAGGGGTTTTGTATGTGTTGGTATTAACTCCCTGAATACAAGCCTTGCAAGTTTTGCATCTGAAAAAAATCCTTTCATGGATTGTATCCAGCTACTGTTATCAATCACCTCAGGACTGGTTTTGACTAGTATGTCCCTCATCGAGGGCGCCCTACTGTAAGTGATGGACACCCTCTGCGATAGCAGGGGTCCTATCACGGGGTCGCTGCGTGCTAGTGGCCAGTTACGCTGGAAAAGTTTGTTCAGTGCTTTATGCTGTTGGCTGTATTGAATGATCAAGCGAAATTCATCATTTGTTTTAATATCATCACCCATAGTTTTTCTGGAGCCCATATTCATAGGTGTATCAGCAGATTTTTTATCCTTAATGGCTTCCTCCCTGCTCCAAGTCATGGATTTTTTGATAGCATTATCAATAACATGTGTTTGGTAGCCACGTTGTTGGAAGCGAATTTTACTTGCTTCTTGAGCTGCCATCAAATCATGATTATTGCTGCATATGCGTCTAATCCGTAGCATTTCCCCGTAGGGGATGCTATTAATAAGGTGTTTGGGATGTGCACTTGATGCATGGAGCGTGGAGTTACCTGCCGTCTCTTTTCTAAAGAGGCGGGTTTCAATTTTGTTGTTGTTTATGTAGACTTGGGTGTCTAAAAATTCAACTTGTGAATGACTGATTTTTGCAGTGAAATGTAAATTCATATTATTGACATTAATCTTTTCGATAAAATCATTTGCTTGTTGAAGTGTACCATTCCAGACTACAAAAAGATCGTCAATATATCTAAACCATGCTTTAACATTATTGCAGACATATTCACCATGTTCTTCCTTGAGGACCAGCTCCTCCCATCTGCCCATGTGCAGACATGCGTAACTTGGAGAGAAGCTGGCCCCCATGGCTACGCCTCTGATCTGCTGATAAAGCTGGCTGTTAAACATAAAAATGTTATTTTTCAAACAGAATTCAATCATTTCCACCAGCATGCGGTTATGTTCTAGATGTTGAAAAGGTCTTTGAGAAAGGTAATGTTGAATTGCTGTTAGACCTTCCGTATGCTCTATACTCGTATATAAGGAAGTTACATCCAATGCCATAAGTAAATAGTTGTCCTGCCAAGCAAAGTTCGAAATTTTTCTGAGGAAGTCACTGGTATCCTTTACATAAGAAGGCAAGTTCTGTACGAATTCCTGTAAGTAATAATCAATGTATTTGGTTGTGTGCTCCACCAAACTGTTTCTGGCACTGATTATTGGTCTCCCCGGAGGATCATTGTAATTTTTATGAATTTTGGGGATAAAGTAAATAGTTGGTGTTGTTGGACAGTCATTTTTCAGGTATTTGAATTCGTCATTGCTGATCAGTTTTGCATTTTTCCATTTGTTAGGCTTGAGATAGAACTCTTTGTGAGTAGCTTTCATGTTACCCATGGTGGTCCGTATGTAACATGCGCGATCATTGAGTTGTTTATATGCTTCCTTGTTGTATAGACTAGTTGGCCAAATTACGATGTTTCCGCCTTTGTCACTGTTGCGGATTATGATTTCCTTGTTTTTTTGTAATTTGGATGTTAATAATCTATATTGGTGGTTCACTTTGTTGTATTGTTTGATTTTAGATTGTGTTTTTTTATTTAACTCTTTCATTTACGTAGTTACAGCTTCATGGAAAATATTGATGGAGTCTCGGATCATAATCGGGTTGAAGGAGGATTTGGGTTTGAATGGACTAGCTTTAGGAGTTTCATTCGCTTGGCTATTTTCGTTACTCAGATCTTGCATGATTTGTAGAAGAGATGCGTCCGATTAGGTCAATGTCGTTGCTCCATGTTGGGTGTCAGATGTAGGGAATTCACTGTTAGTTGCTTGATTAGGTGTGTTCATTAGAAAATGCTTTTTTAATTTTAGCTTGCGTATCCCTTTGTATACATCCAGTCTGGTTGCCGCATAATCGAAATTGTTTCGTGGTGCATACGAAAGACCCAGTCTTAAAATATTTGTATCTTGTTTCGTCAAATTGATGTTAGATAAGTTGACTATGGTATTTTCTACCTGCTCGTCCATTATGGTTTGTTTCTCCAATATCCCCGTCCCCTCCTTCTGCTTTGTCTTTGCTCATTTGGTGTTTGCTTTGCGCCTCTGCCGCCGTTTGTAGTTGGCGGTGCTGGATTTGCCTGGGGTCTTGTACGTAGTGTTTGCCTGCGTTCTTGACATAAAAAATTAAGTTCTTCTCCCGGAGATGGTTTAGATTTTGATCCCGTCGTCATGGCAGTGCGCATTTCCGATTCTGAATCGCTACCTCCCCCTGAGCTTACTTCTGATTGGGGGGTATTGGTCATGCGGTTCTCATTAAGATTTGATACTGATGGAACTTGCTCAGCGCGAAATTTTGACTTTCTGAGTACATCATAACGTTTGGCAAAGGTGAATATTTGACCCAACTCGTAGTCCATTCTATCTCTTTGAAATTTGTACGCTTTTCTCGTTTTGATTTTTTCTTCCTCTTTTTGTAGGCGGGTCATCATTTCATTTCTTAATTTATTTTGTTCGTCCTTATGCTCGTGTTTTTCCAACTCCTCATTAATTTCCTCAATTTCCCCCAGCAATTTGGCTATATATATATATATAATAAAATATTTTCTTTTAAGGGGGAAGGTGTGTTACATACTTGCGAACGCGTGAGGTGTTCCGCGTGCGGTCGCGAGTGTGTGTAATTTTATGTATACATGCAAAGGCTGGTAAGTTCAAACACACGCCTTTCCAGTGTCTTTGTTGGCCTTTGAAAATGGCATAGTTGTTGTGTGCTCGCGGGGGGGGTTTATCTTTGAATATGTATGTGGGTCTGTAGTGCGATTTGTTATGCCTTTATGGCATTCAACTGTAACTGGTACTTGCATAAACCTTCATTTATGAATCTCCGTAAATAAAAAAAGAAACCTTACTTTTACTGCTTCCTGTGTTTCCTGAACTGGACATGCAATTGATCCTAATCTTAACAGTGGAGGTGTTTGTTAGGGGATATTTGAAACTTTGGCAGCATTCAAATGTGAGTATATCATAGTTGTGAAATAGGTCTGAAAGCATGAAGCAACCTCCCGCTCTCCATGTGTCAAATGGACCCTCGTAGAGCACAGGGGGGAATTCCGGGTTATAATGGATTGGAGTGTAGAGTGATGGAAATGTGGTCCACTCCCTTCCCCTAGATACCTCGTAGCACACCTTAACAGTGGTTCGGGTAGGAGTGCTAATGTAGGCGTTTGTGGATCTATCCTTCTTAGGGTTCCATATGAGATCCCATATTGTTCTTCCCACTATCGCCCTGTCCATATGCAACTAGTGCTTATCTGACTCCCTCTTGGACCATTCCGCCACAATCCTCAATTGGGCCGCTTTGTAGCATAAGTTAAAATCAGGGAGAGCCACTCCTCCCTCGCTTTTCGTGCATCTCAGAGTATGGAAGGGAAGATGAGCCCTGCCGTTCTTCCAGATATATCGAGTGAACAGGGAACGTAGTCTGGGCAGAAGATCCCTATCTAGGTCAATTGGTAGCGCCTGGAATAAATATAAAAATGTGGACAGCACTGTCATTTTTATCACCTGTATGCATCCTAGCCAAGAGATAAAAAGTGGTTTCCGCAATTTGAGATCTTGCTGGAGTGGCAGTCAGACGGGTGGGCAGTTGGCCCTATAGAGGCCCTCTAGTCATGGTGTTAGTTGTATGCCCAGATACTGGAACGAGCATTTGACCCACTGAAAGGGGGTCCACTCATGAAGGTGTTTAGCCTCATCTTCTGTTACCGTAAGGTTTAGTATAGATAATGTGGTGAGGTTAACTCTGAAACCTGCCACCTCTTCAACTCACTTATTGTTATTGTTATTGTTATTGTTATTTTAATTTTATACCGCGCCTAATCACCTGCAGGCCTCTAAGCGCCCGGAAAGATGGAATAGACCTGTAATAGACTTAGACCTGTAGCGAGTGGTCCGGGGGCGGTGAGCGTCATCAGGATGTCATCCGCGGACAATGAGATTTTATGTTCCTCTCCCCCGAAGCTAATGCCCCTTATATCTGGGGACGCCCGGATCTGCAGTGCCAGCAGCTCCATGCTTAAAGCAAATAGCAGGGGTGATAGTGGGCAGCCCTGCCTTGTCCCTCTGTCAAGCGGGAATGGGTCTGAGCTGGTCCTGTTAACCTGCACTCTAGATCGTGGCTTTGCATAGTTGGTCTTGATCTTGTCTATGAATTTCTTCCTGAACCCAAAGTATTCAAGTGTGATGGAGAAGAATGACCAATCCACCCTGTCAAAAGCCTTTTCGGCATCCAAGCACACGAGTATTGCCGGGATCTTATGATTAGTTACTTTTTCAATCAGATGTAATGTCCTGCAGATGTTGTCGTGGGTCTGTCTACCGTTTATGAAGCCTGATTGATCAGGGTGGATTGGATCTGGTATCAAATCTTCTAGCCTCGCTGCCAAGATAGCAGAGTATAGTTTGGCTTCTAGATTCAAGAGGGTAATTGGCCTACATGAGGCGCAGTATTGTGTGTTTTTCCCCGGCTTAGGGATCACCGTTATCACAGCTTCTACCATGGATGGTGTTACCCTGGTGCCCTCTGCCATAGTGTTAAAAAGCAGAGTGAGCTGTGGGATGATATCTGGCGCAAATGTTTTATAAAAGTAAGCCATCAGGCCCAGGGGCTTTGTTGGGTTTAAGTGCCTTGATCGCTTTCCCTACCTCTTCGTCGGTAATGGGTGCATTAAGGGTATCATTACAGGCCTGGGAGACCGGCGGGATCTCCAGCTAATGCAAGTACCGGTGTTGTGCATCTGTGTCAGGCAGCTCACATGTGTAAAGCTCCTTGTAGAATGTCCTAAATATGCTGCCATTGTCTATATCAGAGTGCGCTATATTGCCTTCTCTATCTTGTATACCTCCAATGTGTTCCCTCTCTATTTTTTCCCGAAGCTGCCTGGCTAAGTAGGTTCCCACCTTGTTCCCCTGTGTGGAAGAGATTTGCCGGAGCCGTAACAGGGTGTATTCAGCCCTGTTGGTATAAATTGCCTTGATTTTCCCCCTTTAGAGCATTTAGTTTAATCTGCAGCGCCCGGGAGGGCGACTTTTTATATTCTTTTTCTAAAAGCTCCAATTCCATCTCCATGGTTTCCCTCTATTTAGCCCTCTGTGTATTCAGTGTTGCATTAAGCTCTAAGCATTTCCGACCAGAACCACTTTAAATGCATCCCAGTTGTTCAGGGGTGAGGTGTCAGACTGGCAATTTAGTTGAAAAAATTCTTTGATAGACCCCCTTAATTCGTCTCTTAGCAGTCTGTCTCTTGTCAGGGACATGTGGAAGTACCATCTTGGGAGTGGTGTTGCCCCAGGTCAAGCAGACGGTGACAAGGCTGTGGTCAGAGATAGTGATTGGGAGAATTTTTGCCGCCTGAGCGAACCCAGTAGGCTTTGGCTGATGAAAATATAGTCGAGCCATGAATACGTTTAGTGCACATAGGAAAATAATGTGTAGTCTTTGGTCGTGGGGTAGAGGAGCCTCCATGCATCCTTGAGCCCTAAGGTGTGCTGAGCCTGTTTAATCCCCTTGGGAAAATTGCCTGTAGCGATTCTATGTGGATGTGTGCTATCTATTTCTGCCTGCCATGTGAGAATGATATCCCCCATAAGGACTGTTGGGCCTTCGGCAAATTCTCCCACTAGATCAAGCAAAGAGGATAGAAACACAGGTTAACCCAAGTTGGGAGCATACGCCAAAATAAACATGCATAATCGCCTCCTCAATTTTCCCTTCACCATGACAATAAGGCCTTCTTTATCTGACTTTATAGCTTCCGGTTGGATTTTAGTGGAGTTATGGAAGAGCAGTGCCACCCCCCTCTCTGTGGTGCCAGCTGAGGACCTGTAGATTAGGGAGTCGTTTTTATGGTGTAGCCTGACCTCCTCAGAGTGTTTTAAGTGTGTTTCTTCAAATGCCACTACCTCGAAGTGATGGTCAACCAGGTACTTCCATATTTCATGTCTCTTAAGTGGCGAATTTAGCCCTTTCACGTTTCAGGAGGCAATGGAAATCACAATAGCTCTGTTTTTGAGCTCCCCCCACCCTTGAACCCCTTAATGTGAGCTTCCGGTTCCCTCCTGCTGTGTCTGTCGTCGAGATCTCATGATGTCTCAGGACAGTCGTACGTTCGCTTTGACCCAGTAAAATAGCATAGTTAGTGTCCCCAGATGGCTACCACCAACCCCCTTGAACCCCACCACCCCAACAATAAAAACAGCATAATTAAAAGTAACCGGTGCCGGATGGCCCGTGGGCCTCCG
Organism: Triturus cristatus; assembly: GCF_964204655.1. Lineage (NCBI taxonomy): Eukaryota > Metazoa > Chordata > Amphibia > Caudata > Salamandridae > Triturus > Triturus cristatus. The sequence continues at coordinate 91,606,610 of NC_140582.1, forward strand.
GCTCTAGTGTCCTTATAGGGTAGGTTTGTGCTGTCTTGACCCACCTGGGGCCAGGATCACGCTGTGACGGGCACCCTCTATCAGTCTGGTTTCTCCACGTCCTCCAGGGCCTTCCATTTCCCCCTGTCTTGTCCGTTTCGGAACCTTCTCCGTGGGTATTTCTCGGCCCCGGTTCCCACTGCACCTTTCATGTTACGATCTGGAACGTCCGCTTTTGGCAGTTGTAAAAAATTGGGAGGCCTTGTTGCTGTCTCGCTCTTTCCCCCTCGACGTACCCTGGTTGCTCTCAGCCTCCATGAGGGGGGAGTCCCAATACTCTCAGGCCCTCCTCTAGTTCGGTGAAATGGCCCATTTTGTTGTTATGTTCAAAACTCAAGCCGAAGGGATATGTGCATCTATATTTGACTTTTTCAGTTCTCAGTTTCGTGGTGAGGGGCCTAAATTGTTGCCTCCGCAGCAACATGGCAGGCACTAGATCCTGGTATAGTCTGCAATGGAACCCCTGGAAGGCTATCTCATCCTTTTTCCTGGCTGCCTGCAGGATCACCTCTTTTACCTTGAAAGAGTGGAGCTTGACGAGGATGTCGCGTGTGCCACGACGTTCTCCCACCGCTTGATTACCTACCCGGTGTGTCCTTTCAATCTTGATTTTTAGCTGGTGCGGCCCCAAAATCTCCGCAAAGAGGCCTTCAATAAAGGCGTCCAGGTCTGGTCCCTCCACTCCCTCCTGTAGGTCTCTAATTCTGATGTTGTCTCTTCTTGATCTATTTTCCTATTTCTTGTCTTATGTGACCGTGGCACATTTGTCCAGGTCCTGCGCCTGGGCTTCCACCTCCAGAACTCTGGTGCTCCCGGAGTCTACCTCCTGCTAGAGGGCAGACATACGATCATTTAGGTCGGCTTTGAGTTGATCCATAGAGGACTTGATATCTAGTTTAATCTCGGAGCGAAGTTTTGTCTTGATTCCCTAAGAGAGGCCATTAAATCATCTTTTGTGAGCGCCATGGCAGCGGTGTCTTCTCTTTGTTCCGGGAGCTGTCTCTTCTCGGTATCGGTAAAGTAGTTGGAGACTCCGCTTGTCACTTTCTTTGGTGGCATAGATGCAGACTGGTCGCCACCCTCACCCCGCATGCGTGCGACCTTCAGCAGAGAATGGGGGACCCTGCAGCGAAAGCAACTTTCACCTCCAGTAGCTAGTGGCTCCTCGGGGGCACTCCCCCTCTCCAGACGTGATCAGCACCCCGGGCTTTGTTATCCTCTCGGCGGGAATATTTTATGTCCCTCTTGCGTTCCCTTACGCCTCCTCCAAATCGGGCCTTACACTACATGCGGCTTCAGGGTTTTCGTTTTACTAGGTGAGGACACCCCCTACAGTGGTGCTCCGGGCTCCCTGCCATGCAGTAACCCCATGGAAGTCCTCCATTTGTGGCCACCTAGGCTCCTCGAGTACAGCCGCCATCTTAGGATCAGGCTTTCCAGGAGCAGCACCTCGAGTTAGCCCACATCACCACCAACAACTCTTGGATCTTGTGGGGGCCCCCTCCTCAGAGCCCCCGGTACCACTCGTGGATGTCAAGCCCACCTCCCGACCCCCTTCACCGTCAGGTTAGCAGTGACCGACTCGGGCTCCTCGTGGCACCACTGTCTTCCCGTGGCACCACTGTCTTTGGAGTCGGGTGTGGCAGGCAGTCGCGCCGCACCCTCCTCGGCAGTTTGCACTGCTTCACCGCACTGCTGGTTGGGTCAGGCCATGGCAGTGTCCCTTCGAGCTCCCCTTTAGCTGGATCGTGGAGGCCCTTTTCCGACGATCACCGCTGCCATCTTGTGAGTTTCCGGCGTGTCTCCCTTGCGGTTACCTTGGGCGCTAATTCCTCCGTTCCTGACTCATGTATACACTCCTTTACAGCACTGCCGGTGTCACGGTAGCTTAGCCGTCGACTGGGTGAGTACGGCCATCTTGCCTGGCCACGCCCCCCAGAGCATTCTTTTAACCGTATTTCATTTATGGCCTTTAACCATGTTTCATTTATGCCTAGCTTGTGTCTAGGTTTTGTTGATCTATACTTTTTAAGCTGTTTACCACTTGCGTTTTATGCTTTATAATAATGCTAACTAAATTGATTAGATCTTTCCTGAGTTATGCTTGTATAGTTCTTTCTAGATTATTTCTCAATGTTTGTTTTACATTATAGCCTTAATCGTCTGATTTAGGTTTAGGTGAAATAGCATTTGGGAGTACTACATTTTCCTTTTATTTACTGTGGAGGAAATTGGGTGTATTTGATCTATTGCTTGAACTTTATATTGAGGCATTCGTTTTAATGCTGAGTATTATTTCAGTCAAGTGTATTGTGTTTGATGGTCTCTGATGGAGGTTAGTTATATAGTAGTATATACTGTGATCATTCTTAAGTAACTCACATTTCTTCTAGCACAGTTCATTAGTGACCAAATAGAAAGAGGGTGCAGAGGCAGCCCTGTGGACAGGGGAAACGGTGGTGGGGGAGTTGTGCTAAATGGTGCAATCTCACTAAGGTCCAGTGTAAAATACTGCGAAATCTGCTCTCATAGGGTTAGTTCTATGTTTGCAGCAGGTTTCTTACTTTTTAAGTATTAATAAATATTTAGAGTTAGAGTCCAGAGTGTGGGCATTTATGGACTGATATCTTGTTAAAATAAGCAACTATCGACAAAAAAGCAAATATGAGAGACTGTTCAAGGTGAGTGGGGAGAAGGAACACCGCAATATGTAATTCGTCTATATAAGAAGGCGGGTCTTACATGGAGGATTTTTTTTTTCCATGGACGAAAAAATACATGTTCTAATGGACATTGTTGTTTAATTTACGCGTGCTGAATCCTCCACACGATGGAAATTTGCATACATACCTTTTATATTCTTTGGTATGCCAGGAAATTTCTGACTGTCAAAAAATTCGTAGCTAGTAGTTTTGGAATTCATGTTATTATATGTTAGTTAATTTAATTATTTACAGCAACATGACATTAAGATCAGAAATGTTGTACACAGCATCTGTGATAGTACACAGGGCAAGGAAAATGTCATTATTTACATTTAGATTGAATTTCACAGATTCGTCATGATAAAATATGCCAATGTCTAGAAATAACTGACATGAACAACATAAGCAGTAGTATGTAACAAAATGAACTATGTCTAGCGCAATCAGTGTCTAGGTCCACTCAACAAAACTCTGCAGTGCTATAAACAACTCAACTCTACACAAATAAAGTTCACTTTATACCACTCTACAATACAAATCCACTCAACAACACTCTATGCAACTCCCTCTATACCATTGCATACCACTATAATCCATTCTAATATACAAAACACAAATCCACTCTACACTTCTCTATGCCACTCCTCTACAACACTCTATACTACCCCACTATACTCATCACCACTAAACGTTACAACACTGTACTCCACTCTATACCACTACAGTCATCGACAGTACTCCACTCTTTACACTCTACTGTATACCACTCTACCACACTCTACTCAATACCCTTTACACCACACAAATCTACTCTACACCACTCCGCAGCATAGTATAGGTCTTAACAACACCCCACTCTACTCAAAAAGTCTTTTCCACTCTAACAATCTATTCAACTCAGCTTTACACCCTTCTACTATACAACTCTACACTCCCTACATTACACAACACAACACGACACACCATAACACACCATACCACTCAACTCATCTTTACAATACTCTGCTCCACACCACACCAATAAACTACACTCTACTCTACTTTTCAATACTTCACAAAACACCCCTTTACAACAATAACTTTTAGCCGTACTAAATAGCAACCACACCAATATACAACATAACTAAAACATATTGGCAAAGCCATTGGCGAGACCTATTGGCTATATCAATGCTTGTTAAAGTTTATTATCCTCAGAGTATTTGAGTAACGGTCAAGACAAAAAAAGGTATATCTCTAATTGACCTTTTGAAGCCTGTCCAATGCCTTGTTGAAATGCCCATTTTGCAAAAACTCCTCAATGGGTTTATATTAAACCACCCACAGGCACCTCCTCTGAGTAACGTTCTGCTTTAGTGCCAAGTTTTGTGTATTTCCATTTAGCTGGTTTTGTTTGCTGCAGTGGTAGTCACATTTTCCTGTGGAAGTTAAAATGGAAAACAGACTTTTTATTAACTATTGCCCTTCCATTTCTATTTCAGGAGAATTCAACCAATGGCGCCTAAGTGATAGGCAAACCAAAAAGTGCCATTTCAATGGAAACTGAGTCTTAATCATAACTAGAGAATCACTGTAGCCAGATGTATAATATGTCTATAAATATCATTCATCTGATGTAAGCAACAAATTGATACTTCAGGCTACGAAAACCATTTATATGCAAACTTTTGGGATGACCATCACTTCTTCAGGCACGCTTCAAATTAAATATTTCTGAGCTGCAGCACAACTTAAAAGTGAAATCCTCTCATCTGCACATACTCTCTGATTGCCAATGATTTGTGGGATATTTCATTCTTCTCAGTGAAGTGTAGTTTATTGTTAACTCCTATACCCATAGAGCTCACAAAAGTAAGATTAGCAATGTTAAGTCCATTTTGTTTTTTAAATCGATGTTAAACTGCAGTTGTCCTCGTATCACATTTGGTGTTCATGCACAATTCAGCTGTTACACTATATCTGTTGTGGTATCACTTTGTTGCCCATTCACAATCTTGGTGTTAAAATGTATTTTTTTAAACAAAGAAGACTAGCTTAAGTTGACCAAAGTGATGCAGTACTCAAAGTAGTTCTGTCACAGACACCTTGTGGGTGTATTCATGAAGCCCTCACCCACCAACCTAGTTGGTGGCATGCTTCATCATCGGGCCTACCCAGTGACACCTAGTATGTCCCGGGTGTGCTACGACGCCTGATTACAGCGGAGCTGGTATATTGCTGAGAGTGCAGTGAGGTCGGGTGAATTGTGATTTAAAACGGCTTGGTGGTGGTCCCAGTACCCAAGGGTAAATTAAATTTTAATAACTGGGCCGACACCAGCGGTTAAAAGTAAGGCTACAGGACGTGTAAGGTGTCTGTGACAGAACTACTTTGAGTACTGCATCACTTTGGTCAACTTAAGCTAGTCTTCTTTGTTTAATCACATATAAATCCCTCGGGGACATGGACTAGCTTTCTAGTCCTCTCTCTCCCTCTTGTTACACGCGCAAAATGTATTTTTTATCAGCATCACATTAATCTCCATCCAGAATGCACAGCACCCCTTTTGTACGCCAAGGCCTTTCACTGGATGGGCCTTAATGTGAAAAGGTAGGGTAGAGAAAGGGGCAGCAAGCCAAGCAGTGCTGGGGTGGAAACAGTCAGGCCAAACCTGTGCTTCTGAAAGGCTGTAAGGTCTTGAGCAATGGCTGGTATATACTAGGCTCAACTCTGCATTCTACATAGTTGCATTTGTGAGGGGCATTTAGGCAAAGGCTACTGAAAGAACAGCACTGCAAATGTCCATTCCTACACATGCTTCCCAGTACCTTGAAAAACGTAGTCGGTATGGGTAGAGCCAATCACCTGATTCGATGTTGCCTCTAGTTAGCTGTACGAATGTGCACAATTAATATTATATAATATACTTGATAGCATGTGGGCCTTGGGCATGTTCTTTCCATATTAAGTCAGTGCCTCAGGTCAGTGGGGCTGGGAAGAGTCAGTCACTTGTTATGCAAATGCTTCTGGGATGCAATTTCATTTTAGCCACAGCTAATTACATTGTAGGCGAGCCTTTTGAAGGACAAATGTTTAAGATTACAACCAGGCTCAATTACCACCGGTTTCACCAAAAGATGGGTCACAATGGATCAGAGACAGTCACCTGCCAGGCTGATGTCTCAAAGAAGTCATCAGAGCTAAATACTGTTGCTCACCTGTACCACCTTTTGTTTTTTAATGTTGATAGGGTTGAAGTAGGGTTAGTATCGTGTAGGTGAGGGTCGAGAACTGTGCAGAACATTAGCAGGCCCAACGCATCTTTAAAGGTCTACTTGTCTAGATGGGTGATTAGGAGTGTCACAACTTGAGTACATATCGAAATAGGTATATTTGACCTTTTAAGCACATACCACCCTGCCCTATTGGGTACCTATAAGCTTACCTTAGGGGTGATTTATATGTAATAAAAGGAATAAAAGGAAAGTTTAAGTTTTGGCAAGTTGTTATAAATGTCAATTCAACATACTGGTGTAAACCGCACACACAGCCTCTGTAGTAGGAAGCCTAACATATTTGAAGGACTACTTCTCTGGGTAGCACAATCAGAGCTACAAATCCAGCAGTACTATTTAATTTACAAGCCCTGGGCATAGGTAGAGGATTGAACTACAGACTTACAAATACATTAAATATACAAATTGGGGATAAGTCAATGAAACCATATTTAGGGGTCAATCAATCAATATAAACTTTATTTGGTTTTTGAGATAAAAACCATAAAAGCAAAGCGAACCATAGCATAACACATCAGTTAAAAACCATCCTCAAGATCTACAGGTTAAAAATACAAAAAACATACAATATATAAAATACATAAAAAAGGCCACAAAACATATCATTAAATACACAATAAAACATCCTATAGGAAAGAAGTCTTGAAAGGGTTCCAACCATCCTCATACGCCAAAGGAATTTAATCACAACTTTCTCAACCTTACAGCGACTTATAAGAAGCTCAGGACATTGAGAATCTCCTGAAAGCATCTGCAAATAAATACGGGCAGGTTGGACCTGGGTAAAATTGGCCCTTTTAGGGAGGATATATAGCTTCCTGGGCACAGCATCAAAGATGCAAAACATGCTAAAATGCAGCGTGTCCTGCGGAGACCTATTGTCGCAGCTGCAGGACGTAAGGTTGTGGCCCCTGTTCCCACCGCAGGGGTAGGCTAACAAAAAAGGCAGTAGGTCCAACCAAAACCTAGTTAATAAAGAACAGTCATACCTACTTTTGTCACACAAAAGGTAAGGCTTGGTGGAATGTACAATTTTCAACATGACGTATTGATGAACGTTGGACTTCAATAAGGCTCCCTCTTCCCTGTCCCTGACCAACAGCTTCTGTCTAAAAACAAATGGTCTTTGAGAATCCTTCTTACAAATCCCATCTGGGTTGCTAAATAGGTCTCCCCTTCCTAAGCTCGAAAGTGAATCCCAGATATATTTAAACCAAGGAATTTGATGGAAATAATCAAGATACAAACAAACCTTTATGATGTCCTTACTAGTTGGATCCCAGGCCTAGACCAAATGTTCACCCAGAGGGAAAGGTGGTGAAAGGCCGTGATGTGGGATAAATGAGCCACTCCTATTTCTTCATGTACCAAGAATGTGGAGGCGCTTAGCGAGATGCACAAAAATCATTGTAAAAAGGCATTTTCAACAATTTGAAGCTGGTCCTAGTTAATGTATCCCCAAATCTCACTACCATAGACTACTTTGGAAATGCACTTGGCCCTATAGCTCTTTAAAAGGGCTCCAGAGGATCTACTACCCAGCCGTGAAGCAAAGCTGAAGACAGCGGCGTTAGCCCTGACAAAATACTCCCTTTTCTACTAACCAGGGGGGAGGCAACTCAAGGCCAAATCGAGTAACAGACCCAGATAAGAAAAGACGCTAGTCTTTGGCACTGGAGTTTGCCCAACTTTAAATATAGTAGATTTTGTGGATCGAGGGCCAACAACCATCACAAAAGAATTTTTATTGTTCACCGATAAATCCAACTCCTCCCTAAAGTGGACAAAGGAATTCAACAGTGACTGCAGATCCCTGGTGGTTCTAGCCATCAGAACTCGATTGTGTGCGTACAGTAAAATCGGTAGGCAATGTGGACAATCTGCTTTGAAGTCAGCTAAAACCTGCCTAAAGTTATTAATATATATTTTAAAAAGAAAAGGGACCAGGATATAGCCCTGTGTTACCCCCTCTTTGAATTTGGAAGTAGCCTTTGGGTCTTTAGAATACTGTACCATGGCCATGGTATCCCTATGAAGATCCCTCAGGAATAGGACAATGTTCCGGTCCACCCCCATGGACAACATGATCTGTCAATTCTTTGATCTGTTAACACAGGCAAACACAGAAGAGAGGTCCATAAATGCCAAGTGAATGGAACCGGGGCATATAACAGTGTATTTGCTAAGGACCAGATAAAAATTCAGACATTGATCCACATTTGACCTCCCAGGACGAAATCCGTACTGGACTTTGGATAAAACATTGTTGCAATCACTCCACATACAGTGTCTATCCAGGAGATTACGCCCCACAACCTTGACCACTGAGTCGAGTAATGAGATGGGCCTATAGCAGTGGGTGCTATCCCTGTCTCCCTTCGTAAAAAGTTACAATGATAGACGTTGCCCATGACAAGTGGGGCAGGTCAGCACTTTCACATTAATAAGGGTGGTCAGGACAGGTACCCAAACCTTCACATCTTGTACGTAGAGGTCGGGTGGTATTCCATTGAGGCTAGGGGCCTTATTTTTAGATAACCCCACGATTCCTTTTGTGACCTTCTCGGTGGAAAATATTAAAACAGCTTTTCCTTCTACCACGCCCTTTCCTCCACGAGGTGCGGATGATGGGTAATTGTAGATTTCCTCAAAATGGGCCACCTAATTACCTTCAGTGATGTGAGCCTCCAAGGGAGCAGCTGCTCAAAGTGCTGTTGATGATGTTCCAAAATTTAGACGTACACTTCAAGGTGCTAGCTTCAATCAGATTTGACCAGGCCTCCGCCTTTAAGATGTACTTACGTCTAATCAATTCTCGTTTATACAAACTACGACTCTTCTTAACAAAGGAGCGATCCCTGGGTTTAGCACTCAATACCCTCTTACGATTTCTCAGTGCCTTGGAGTAGCCACAATCAAACTGTCTCAGCAACGTACCATCTTGCCACAAAACTGGTGCCTTCAATAGAGTTGAAATAATATTCGAAATCTCAGAAAAGCCTCCAAGATGCCAGATGGGTTGCTTAGTTTGGATGTACAGATTTCAAACTCCTTCTTATGCTGGGAGTAAAGGGAGATATAAAAGAGGTCTGGAATTATCTGGGACCACTTAAGCATCCTATCCCAATCAGTGGCCTTAACGACCTCTCTTACACCCACCCTAGGGGTTTTGGACCAACAAAGATCCCAACAAATTGTGACACACACCGGGTTGTGATAACTAAAGGGCCTCTAAGGTATTGCAAATTCGGAAATATAAGGGAAGTGCAGAGACAAAGATAAAGTCGATAAATGACTCACAACCTCTCCCTGTAAGAGTGGGGTTGATATCCTTCCTCATTGGAGACAGCTTGCCCATTGAAGAAACTAGGTCAAACTCATTTAACATGGTATTGAGTCTTGTGCCCTGTTCCATGTGCATTCCAGTCATGAGAAAACATCCTAAAGCATCTGCACCACCTACCCACGGATCCCCACATACATAAACATTAGAATCACCAGCAACCATTATATTTACAATGGGTGAATTGAAAACTTTTATGCTTCTTAAATATGAGCCCAGGGCTTGAATATTATTAATTCCAAAAGAAGAAGCGGTGGTGTTGTAAAAATTCAACAATAGGAATTTGCTGGGCCCTGTAGAAAATAGGAAAGCTTGTAGGGTAGAGGCTTCTGTGGGTAGAACATCAAATCTGCTTCTAATGGCCAGAGAAACAAAAATAATCAATCCCCCTACCCCCTACCCGCTCGTGAAGGAGTTGCAGGCGTATAAATTGTCTTATAACCCTCCAGGAAGAAGCAGTTCGTAGTGGCCCATGTCTCCTAGAGACAAATCACATCAAAACCTTTGATGAAGCTCAGCCACTTTGGGTCACTAAACGTGCCAGAAAGTCCAGTGATATTCCAGCAGATAATGTTATACTCTTTACAGCTGGGAACCATGGAATCAAAAGAGCTCTGGACTGGGCAGGCATTCTTGTCCTCTAACTGAGGATTGCCCACTGCCAGTCAATCGCAACCCTCCAGGGATGACAATGTGGCAAACCTGTTGTGAAGGGCCATTTCAGTGAAGACCCCTTGCTGTGTGTTCGGGGCCAGGACCAATTGTAATAGGACTTGACTCTGATCAGGTTGTGAGGTGTAGTCCAATGGTCTATAGAAGAACCCCAGGGGGAGGGCCACGAGAGCAGAAACAGGACTACTAAGAGTGGGATGCCTGCTATATTCTAAAATTCTCCCTGGCATGTGCAGCCTATTGAAATTTATGATGATACAATCCCCACAAGGTTTTTCTTCACCCTGCCTATCCAGTTCACTCTTCATACCATGTTGATATATCCTTCCACCCAGGACCCTAGGGTTGTATTTGAATCCAGCCAATGCATGTCTTTATTTTTTACTTGATGGAAATTCTCTGAGGAACCTGGTGAGAGGGAGGGTACATTTACCCAAACTACCACATGGGGGTGGCTTCAGGAGGTAGATTGAGAATAATCTGCCTGAGCAGAGGGGAGCTTGATAAGCTATTATGTGGCCTATTAGCCTCCCATGGGACATGCCAGCTGTCACTGACTCTTTACTGCCATCACCCGCTCCGGGATTCCCACCCACTCTCGACGATGAAGAGATAATTTCTGACCCATCAGCTGGGTGTGGCAGCTAACAATAGCACCAGAACTCTAGACTCTTGTCGACTCTGCATCCCTTGCCCATGCCAACGTCTGTAGATCACCTGGCCTAACATGGTGGATAACCTTTGAATGGAATGTTAGAAAGAAGGGCTTCTGCGGGGCACATTGGCTGTTTCTGATTCTGTTTAAAAAGTTCCTTTTCAATTGCTGCTAAACGTTGACTTATGGGTTCCGATTTGGCATTCAGTGCAACTATTAAAGAGACATGGAAGGGGTACATAAAAACCACCATATTGGACTTTGCTGTGACAAGAGGGGCAGTGCTTGATGGTAAATTACCATTACAGCCTGGGTGGAGAACATGCCCAGGTCCCCGTCGGAGCGCCGAATTACGGCGCTCAAACCAATCACAACGCTGCAGTGCATGCAGCATTGTGATTGGCTTCGGGGATCCTGGATGTGCTTTCTGTTCTGCAACTCCGGCCTGACGTGGAGGAGAGATGACGCAGGAGGTAAATATATTTTTCTTTTTTATATTTTTAGACCCCCTATCCCCCCCACCCGCCTCACCACCCCAGATCAGTGCCGGCTGCCACTGCACAGGAGGTGATGTTATTGGGCCTGGGCCCTTAGCAGGGGAGATATACAAATGGGCACCAGATGTACAAGAGGGTAAAAGTGGAAGAGAAGAATGGGAAAGACATTGCACGACCAGCTCTATTTCCTTATCAAAGACCCCTGCTGTGAGCTACAAAAAGGCATCCATGGTGGAATCCATATTTGTGGGAGCCTTAGAAGCAACCACAGGGAGCTTATGTTTCCCCATAGGCATTCTGAACTTGCCCAGATTCTAGCTCCGGGCTGAAGGTTTCACACAACTCCTGGCTGGATAGGTGTAGGGAGTAAGCAAGCCTTCACGGTGCTCCCGACAGGCAATAGAGTAAATATAGTTCCCCAAGGCTGTGTGATATGGCAACCTACAGATGAGATGTAATACCCAATTATATTGAAGAATGGGCCAGAGTACACCCCTAGAGGGTAGGATAGCAAGACAAAGAAAAACAAGCATTGGCATAGCCAATAGGTCTCGCCTTTGGGACCTTATAAGTGTTTAGCTATGCAACAGTTGCACGATCAAACATCAAAGCGGCCGCTAAAGTGAAAGTAATTGCGGTAAAGCGCGGCGCGCGCGCCCGCGCACATGCACTGTAGCTCCAGGCTGGCCTGGTAGCACTTTTTGGAGCCCTCTCAATAAGTCTCGCCAGACCAGCTCATGCGCTGGGTCAGGCGAGACCTAAAGATGCAGCTCCTACCAGCTCCTCCAGGCAGCTGAAACAAGTCCAAGTGGTGAAGAAGTAAAGCTGCTCGATACACACACTTCCTTTCACAGTCCGGGGGGGATGGAACTGGTGAGTCTGTCAGCCGCAAACTATACTCGTGCTCAGTGTCAAGAGAGGGGGCCCAGCCTCCTACGGGCTTCGCCCGGGCGCAGCCCGTGGTGCAGGATTGCTGAAGCTCTTTTAGCGCTGCTGTATAGGCCCCACCCCCTCAAGGCACGGACTGCAGGCGTGCCTCCTGGTGCCTAGGGTGCTGGAATCTTTAGTCCCTGGCACACTCAAGGTCTACAGAGGGAAAGGGTCCATAAACCGCCTCACAGGATGGGTCATTAACATTTAGCTTACCAATATCTGATACTTATAAACTTTTCAGTCTCCTAATTCCAACTGACTTTCTCGGTATGTAGCTACATTTCTTAGTGACTGTTTCATTGTCCAAATGGGCATATAGCTGACTGTATACATGCATATATCAGTTACTGTACAAGTGGTGACTACTTGCATCAGTACTTGACTACATATGTAACTAAGTATATCAGTGCCTCCTTGGGTTTGCATCTGGATTTGTAAGTAACTTTCACACTTTCTTTCACTTTACGTGTACTAATAACTCAGTATATACAAACACTTTTTTAAAGTACACCGTTATTAACATACCTGTGAATTCTCCTTGTAGTTCGCCAATTTTTAAGTCAGTATCACATGAAATCTTTTCTCACTAAATTTCAAATCTAAAGTACAAGTGGGGGGCGTGGCCAGCCGTGAAAGATGGCAGACGCCTGAATAGGGAGCTCGCAGGCCGGGGAAGAAAAAAAAAACCTAATCCTCCCTTAATTAATGAGAATCCATGCCACAATCCAAGCGGTTACTCAGCTGAAGCACCGGTGGCGGAGGAGGCTTCTCTGGGACTACATCGCAGACTGGCTGTGTGAACACGCTGCGGCTGGTGCAGCGGCCGGATCCCTGACTACGCGGCCTGGTTGAAAGTGAGGAGGTATGGAGACAAAAGCGGGGGCGCGGCAGTAAACCCTGGAGTGCGCCACTCTCCTTGGTAAGGGATATGACACTCACTAAGGCAGGAGCCGCATTGTGGATGGGGACATGATCGGTGGACCGAGAACCTCTCGCAGGGCCTGTGCTACGCGCCTGGGGAGACGTGACGCAGAGGTTCGGCCGGTGACAATTTTGGTATTCACGAGGCGTCCCTGGTGGCAGCCTAGGAAGGAAGCGGCCGCTCAACCTCGCCAGTGCCAGACCGACCTGCAAAAAACTTTCCCAGCAGAGGATCTGGTAAAACAGATCTGTCGACCTGCTGAATCAATTTTTTCTAACCTGGACCACATAGTGGGCTGGAGGCATAGCTGATAGTTCATACCCCACACTACTGGGCCCCACAGTGAATGACACTGTGAACTGTGGCCCTTGGAAACCGACGGAGCCTATGGTGCTAGTCACTGCCACAGTGGGTCCAAAAGCGATAGTGCCCCACAACTATGGCAACGGAACATGGAGCACAGAATTGCAGGAATCCGAGCTCCGCGAATTGGCATTGTAGAGTGGAATTTATGTGGGGTGCGGCCTGGACTGCAGCTTGGCTAATATAAGGACCAGGCTGCATACTGGGACATACTACTGCCAGACAAGCCGGTGACCTGGGAACTAGCCCTACAAAGAAGACCAGGAGGCAACAGGTATGGCAGGCCAACCGTGGTAGCCCAATTGAAAGGAATTACGGGAAAGTTCTATAAATAGCGGCAATCACACATCGTACTAGGGGGGTGCAGCCAGAGCGAGTGCGGAAGTCAAGGGAGCAAAACTGTGGTTGCAACAACCCCCCGTATAGAGAATAGGCCTCACCATAAGGGTCATGAGCCAGAGCTACCGCTAGTCCACGAAGACAGATTGCAGAGAGGAGGGCCTGATATTCTGCAGGGTGCACAGAGAGCCCTGTGGATACAACAGCACAGCTGCGCTTGGCAGCCATCTTAGGAGAGAGCGCAACGCGAGCATGGGAAGGCCCAAAGGAAAGCAGGTGGAGCAGGGCCCGACAAGTGAATCTAGTCCAGCCTGATGAGTGACTCTCCTCCTACACAGGAAGTAATCCCAGACACTCAGTTGCAAGCAGAGTAACCCCCAGATAAGCTGGACATTATTCTGTGGGAAATCCACGAATCCAGAGCAGTAATGGAACAGCAACTGGGCAAACTCACTACAGATGTGAGTATACTTCGGGCAGACCACAAAAAGCTGGCAGAAAGGGTTCAGAATCACGCGACAGCCCTATCAGATATCACACTGTGGAGAAAGGCACAAACTGAAACGGTCTCCCAATTGCAGCGGCAGGATAAAGAGTTACAGGATAAGGTGGATGATGCAGAGGGGCGGGCACGCAGTAGAATTATCCGAATAGTTGGGATGGCCGACAAAAGGGAAGGCCAAGACCCCACGCAATTTATAGAAAACTGGTTACGCACCAAAGTGGCGCCTGAAGGCTTGACGGAAATGTTCAGTGTCAAAAGAGCTCACAGAGTTCCCACAGGATTGCGGACCCCTGGTCTGCCACCGTGGCCTATAGTGGCTAAAATCTTTAACTACAAGGATAGGGACACGCTTCTCCGTAAAGCAAGAGAAAAGGCACCGCTCCTCTATGAAAACACAAATGTATCACTGTTTCCGGATTATACGATGTAGGTACAAAGGCAAAGGAAGGCATTCTTTAGGGTCAAACAGCATCTCCAACAACTTAACCTGCGCTCTGCATTAATATTCCCAGACACAAGTTAAAGGTAATACATGATAAAGCCAGCCATTTCTTTGAGGATGTTGAGACGGCATGGCTATGGATAGAGGTAAACTTCCCAAATCTGGCAATACTGGAGGAACATCGACAGCCCGGAGGCTGAGCCAACGTCTTAGTTGAATGGCACATCAGAACGCGGGATGACAGCAGTGAAGAGACGAGAGGGCAACCACCCTAGAGCAGAAGATTGAAAGCAGGAGAGAAGCTTTGAAAACGGCGGCGGCGCTTAGAACGGCAGGAGAAATAAGTCGATGTGAATCGTCATCAGATGGCTTGCCAGCAACAGAATCAGAAACTAGTCAACCTCTGTTCCCTTCTTTCACACCGCAAACTGCCAGAGACCTGGAATGGCTATCAGTGGACTGCCGGAAACGGGAAGTGGACGCCCACAGCTACTGAAACCAGAGTCACTGCAGATGGACATACGAAGTTGGTGTGATGCGAGAACTGGTATCAGCTGGTACCTGTATGGGCATGGACTTCAATATTATGCATAACTTTTGTTATGCACTTCTTCCCCTTTTCTTCTTTTTTCTCCTCTCCTACTCAATAATCTTTTCTGTATACCTTGTTTACGATATTTATTATTATTGGATGACTATTGTAATGTTGCCAGTTGGCACGAAACAGGGGTACTGGCACGGGGTGACATGGTTCGTGGTTGGCGTATCTTCCCCCCATGCGAATGCAAAGAGCAAGTTAAAATTGTTGCTGGTTGTTGCAGCAGTTTGGTCGAGCACACTCACAGGGTTGGACCGAAGTATTGGGATTGTTCTAGTTTTAGAAGTTAGCAACTACAAGGGCACACATTGGGGTAAACGATGGATTATACCAGGAAACAGAGGTATAGCACACAGGTGGATATCATATTGCACACGTAAAGTAAATGGCGTCAAGAGTATTATATACGTTTCTTATGTGGAATGTCTGTGGAATGGTACAAAATTCATGTACAGCTGAATAGGCGGAAAGCACACATAGTATTCCTGCAGGAGACGCACTTGAACATAGCGGAGACGGGCAAGCTCAAGAAAAAATGGAGAGGCCAATTTTACAGCACTACATATTCGGCATTTGCAAGGGGCGCGGCAGGATGGATACGAACAGGGGTCCATTTTAGTCTATTGGAACAGTGGGTGGACGATGAGGGCAGGTATGTATTTCTGAAAGGAGAGATGGATGGACAGGTATTAGTGATAGGTTGCATATACGCACCAAACACGGAACAAGATGAGTTTCTGAGAAGAATAAGCGCTTCTCTTGCGGACTGGGCACACCACCCGTGGATACTGGGGGGCATTATAATGCGGTGCTGAATACGCAATTCTACAGGTCACATCCACTTCTAGGGGTAGCTTTGGCAATACGTCGGGCTAAGGCACTCAAGGCATGGGTAGACGGGTAGGAACTTCTAGATGCATGGCATAGCAAAAATGCGATAACGCACGAGTACTCGTATTACTCCACAGTACATGCGGTGCACACAAGAATAGACCACATTCTTTGCTCTCCTGGCCTGATCCCACAAATACTTGACACGTTGTAAATGGGAAAAAAGCTGTCTGACCACAGTCCGTTGGAAATGGTGCTGGAATGGGGCTGAGTCCCCACCCCTGTCCCAACATGGAAATTGTATCCGCAACTGTTGGACGACGGGGCCTATAGGGTGCAACTGTCTAGCACCATTAATGACTATTTTTCCTGGAACGCTGGCTGTGCCTCCTCCCCGCTCATCGAATGGGAAGCATTCAAGGTTGTGGTGAGGGGCACCTCCATTGGGGCAGCAGTAGGAGCGAGACAGGAGATAGTGCGAGATTTAACCCACTTAGAGAGTCAGTTGGGGCCATTGGAGAAAGAAGCGGCTGAATCCCCTGAGAAGGTAGAACAGCTACAAAAGGCACATATAGAATATGCAGATCTCCTGGAGAAACTAAGAGTAATAGACTATAGGGCATATACCCAGAGGAGCCATATGGAGGCAGTCACACCTGGCACTGTATTGGCACGTATAGTACGGAACCAGCCCCAAACAACCCCTATAAATAGGATCCGCTCCCCACTGGGCGAGAATGCCGACACACAATTAACGATAAATGCAGCATTCCACAGATATCATAGGCAATAGTGTCCGTAGGAAATTTGGGAATTCCTTCATGCAGTTAACCTGCCAAAGTTGGGTGAAGCAGACAAGGAAGATCTAAAGTCACTGATTGCGACTGAAGAGATCCAGATGGCTATTAAGGAACTGCCCCGTAATAAGTCCCCGGGGCTGGATGGCCTCCCTACAGAATTCTATGCGGCATATGAGAAAGAACTGGCGCCGCAATTGAGTAAGTTGTATGCAGCGGCATTGGAAGAGGGTGCGCTCCCACTGACAATAAGTCAGGCACTGGTGGTTTCGTTACTGAAACCTGGTAGAGACGGATATTACAGCATATAGGCCATTGTCACTCTTAAAAACTAAGTACAAAATACTAAGTAAGTTTCTGGTGACACAACTGTGGCCTTATCTTGGGAAGCTGGTATACAAAGACTAATGCGGATTTGTACCGCATAGGAGCACTGCACACAATGTGAGGAGGCTATACCAGGTAATGTTGGCCCCAATAGATCAGTTTACAAATGCGGGATGCCTTAGACAAGCGTTTGATACGCTGAGTTGGGAGTACATGCTGGAGGCATGGGCAGGTATGGCATACCTGTGGAGTACCTGCGCTGGGTCAGGCTGCTATACTCTGCACCGATGGCTCTGGTAAGATCGGCCAAGCACATCTCGGGTGCATACGAGATTTATAGGGGAATGAGGCAAGGCAGCTCTCTCTAATGCTTTTTATATTAGCACTGGAACCGCTTGCCCAAAAACTACGCACATCAGCCCAGGACTAGGGCATTCCTGTCGGTCCGACAAAGCATGCTGCGTCATAATACGCAGATGACATTATATTATACACCCGGTACTTGTATAGCGGACTCTCAGAACCTGTGTGGCACTTTGCGGAGTTCGGTAGAGTGTTGGGATTATGCATAAACTTTGACAAATCAGTATCCTTCCCATTTAAGCAGACTTATGGGCCACATGTGATTAATTTTGGAGAAAATAACATACAGATGGCTCCAGACACGTTTAAGTACTTGGGAGTGAGGATATATAGGACACAACAAAATACATTGGACGGCAACATACAGAGCACAATAGCTGCATTACGATCACAGATAGCATTCTGGATAACGCTGACGTTCTCCACCACAGATCGCTTGGCCATTGCGAAGATGGTGATTCTGCCAAGGATATTGTACTACTTTACAACACTCCCAATATTAATCCCTACAAAGGTGTTCCAGGTGCTAGATTCCCTGTTGACAGAATTAAAATGGGGTACTGGTAGGCGCAGGGTAGCCCTAAAGAAGTTGCAATTATCAACGACATCAGGAGGTATGGATGCCCCAGATTGAAATTGGATACACACCTAGAATACTGGCGCAGGGAAAATTACATGCAAAGCTACATGATGCAAATTTCATTAACAGCACGGACTCACCACTATTGCAATTATCCCTGCAGCATTGGAAATATGCATTAAAGTATACTTAATCACGCCTGTAATATTCTTCAAATACCCCCCGAGTGGGGTTGCCCATATCCACAGGCATAATCATATGGAGTCAGATAGCCGGGTGGGAGGATAGAGGGTTAAATACAGTGGGGGCACTGTTCCATGAGAGTATCCGGCTGTCACACATGGACTTTGTGCATACTAATGGACTAACAGACACCTTATTTCAGTTACATGCTGGAATAAAGCACTAAATAAAAAGGGTGTGGGCCCCGAATGGGCAGGAACCAGCAACAAATAAGTTAGTCAACATGCTCCACTTAATGGGTAATGGAAGGCCCCTAACGAAATGGCTGTATACAGGTATTAGTGAAACACAGATCTCCCCATTGGGGCCATGAAGGCCAAGTGGAATGCCGACATGGAAACAACACTCATCGACAGAGAGTGGACAACACTTCTTGCCTACCCGAAGGCAGTTTCACTTAACGCGCAATTTAGATTTATTCAATATATGAATGCATACCTCACACCTCACAGGCTGCACAAGATGTTTCCTGCAGTCATGTCAAATAGCCAGAGATGTATTGAAACAGATGCAGGGTTTGAACATATGATATGGTTATGTGCAGTGCTAGCACTCTACTGGGCACAGATAGGGCAGATACTAACAGATGTGGTTGGGGACAGGTCTTGGAATTCGTCAAAAAGCTGCATATTAGGGCTATATACTCACTCGAAGGGATACAAAGTACAGGCGCGCTTTGCCGACTTAGCGTTACAGCTAGTAAAAAGACACATTACTAGAAGGTGGAAGACAACGAGGCCGCCAAAAATAGAGCCATGGAAGGAGGAAGTAGAGAAATGGAGCTTAGCCGAAAGAGCTGCGAAACGGAAGGAAGAACAGCGGAGGCCGAGGAAAATACCCATTGCAATGGCATGGGATATGATGTGTGGGGCCTTTAAAGCAGGGGATGGGACCACTCAGGTAGTGGGCGACCACATAAACAACACATCATAAGTGCAGACACTGGGCAAATATACTGCCATTACACATCAATGAGCAGATATCACACGAGTCAGTGCCACGAGAATTAGTATGTTGTACATTGAAATGTGTTGATTGATACTATTTCTCTTATCACAAATGTAATGCATTATTACTCTGTATTCTAGAACAGACATTGATTGTGTTGCCCAAGTAGTTAGTTGCGGGATGGGTGGGGGGGGGGAATCTAGGGTTGGTAGATTGAGAATAAGCGCACTATGTTCTGCCTGTTATAATTGTTAAATATGGTCAACATACGGAGTAAAAATGTTAAGTAGATGGGATAAGTTGAATAAATATATGCACGGTATTAACAAAATGGCAATTGTATGGCAAAATAATGACAGTAACAAATGTAAATGATACTTGCAGAAATACATTCATGTATTGGAACGGGTGACAATTGTACGAATGTCTTATATCAAAACTAAATAAAGTTTGTTTAAAAAACAAATCTAAAGTACAAGAATGGTATACCACTCTCAGTACTAAAGAACCAGTAATGGCTATCTTTACTACTCTGTTTTCAGTGATACTGATGTACTTCTCAAATCATAACCTTAGTTTCATTTTTTTGGGTTATTCCACTTCTTAATGGTCAGTATTTTTTTAACCCTTTTTTAGTCTCCTGTTAACAGGCATAATCTGGTAGTGTTTTTGGGCGGATTTACAAATCCATCTCGACGCTCAACTGTTACATCACGATGGATTCGCAAATCTATATGGCAGTCCGTTAAAGCATTTAACATTTTACTGCTATTACTTTGCATCTACATTTGACTTTCTAAGATAGTAGTGAATTCGAAAATAAACACTCCTTAATAAGCAATGTGTCTAGTACACTCTCCTTTTAACTATCAAATTAGTCTCTTTAGAACCCTCCCTCCCACACTCTCTTAGCTCAGTTTCCATAGCAACCCCCTTTGGGACACTCATTTGTTTCTTAAAGCAGCATACTAGCTTCAAATTCAACTGTAGTAGGTGTGGCTGACTGTTTTGAAATATAAGCATATCCAAAATAGTATTACTTTTATTCTTTTATTTTTCTAGAGCCAATCACAGATCAACTTAATATTTTCACAAAATCACTACCTAATTTTACCTACCTGTACATTCACACCATCTATTCAAATACGTTCTTTATTCAATTAGATGCTGCCTTCCATTTTAACTTCCTCTCATTTTGAAAACTGTCTCATTCAGCTCCAGCTTTCTCCTATGTGCTACTCCTCCTTACCGTCAACTTGGGTAGAGTGTAGATTGTGGGCCATATCTCTGTGTTTTCGCCAGAGAGTGTGCTAGAAAGAGTGGCATTGACAGGGACTTGGGTATGCCAAATGTGGACATTACTTGGATTGGCCAGAGAGGATTCAAGTGGCATCAATTGCTACCTTTGGTTGATAACGTGGATTACCAACATCCACACCTCATTCTTGATGGTGGCAATGACTTAGCCACACTTACTAGGGTTGGAGTGGAAAGCCTAATGAAGGATACCAATGTTCATTTGATGGGACTTTCCCTCACAATGCCTTGGTGCTCTCCAATGTTTGCCAAAGGCAGAAATGGAAGTGGTCAAACAAATTCTTTCCACAGATAGGCAAAGCCAAGAAACATGTCAATAAAATGGTTTCTGAATTCTTCAGAGACCATAACATGGGTCTATATATCACAAAATGTACTCTTTGACATGGACGATTTCTATAGAAGTAATGGAGTTCATTTCACAGAGAGAGGCAACAGGGTGTTCCTAAACAACTTGAAATACTGCATCCTGTTTTATTTGTAGTTATCATCTACTCACAATAAACACAAAGGTCTTCTCAGAGCTACCCCTTGCCCCATACACTGGTTCATTTTCTTTTTAAACCCTTTTTTAATTTCTTATTCAAATGTATGAATCAGTTGCAAATCCACAAAGCAATAGCACACATTCAATACACATCAGCACATTGACGATTTGTGACTTTGTGATTGACTCTGTGTATCTGGCAATGGCCATGTGAGTGGGTGCATAAGTGTCTTAGTGTGTCTATGAGTGGATGTCTGTGTGTCGGAGTGGGTCTGTGAATGGCTCCATAAGTGTCTGAGTGGGTCTGTGAGTGTTAGCGTGAGTGTCTGAGTGGGTCTGTGAGTGGCTTTAAGAGTGCCTGGGTGGGTTTGTGAGTGGCAGTGAGGGTGTCTTAGTGAGTCTCTGAATGAATGTGTGAGTGACTGAGTGGGCTGGTGAGTGGGTGTGTGAGTGTCTGAATGGGTTTGTGACTGGGTGTGTGAGTGTCTCAATAGGTCTGTCAGTGGGAGGCTGAGCCACTGTATGGGTCTGTGAGTATCTGAGTGGCTCTGTAATTGTGTGTGAGTGCAAGAGTGGTATGTGAGTAGGTGTAAGAGTAAGTGGGAGTAAGAGTGTCTGAGTGGTATGTGAGTGGGTGTGGGGGTGTCTCAGTGGGTCTCTGATTAGATGCATGAGTGTCTGTGTGGGTCTCTAAGTGGATGTGTGAGTGCCTGTGTGGGTCTGTGAGTTGGGATGTGATTGTGTGGGTCTGTGAGTGGGTGTGTGAGTATCTGAGTAGGTCTGTGATTGGAGGTGTGCGAGTTTGTCAGTGGGAGTAAGAGTCTCTGACTGGGTCTGTGAGTGGGTGTATGAGTGTCTCATTGGGTCTGTGAGGCAGTGTATTATTGTCAGAGTGCATCTCTGATTGGGTGTCTAAGTGTCTGAATGGGTCTGTGAGTGGGTGTGTCAGTGTCTGGGTCTGTGAGGGGGTACATAAGTGTCTGAGAGGGTGACTGAGTAGGTGTGTGAATGGATCCATGAGTGCCTGAGTGGGTATGTGAGTGGGTGCCTGAGTGTCTGAGTGGGTGTGAGAGTGTCTGAGTGAGTCTGTCAGTGGGTGTCAGAGTGGTTTTGAGAGTGGGTGCATCAGTGTCTCAGTGGGTGTGTGAGTGGGTATGTTAGTGTCTGAAGTGGTCTTTGAGTGGGTGCGTCAGTGTCCGAGTAGGTGTGACTGGGTATGTGAGTGTCTTAGTGGGTCTGTGAGTGTGTGCTTGAGTATCTGAGTGGGTCTGTGAGTGGGTGTGAGAGTGTCTGATTGGGTGTGTAAGTAGGTGTTTGGGTGTGTGAGTGGGTGTGTGAATGTCTGTATGGGTCTGAGTGGGTGTGAGAGTGAGTGGGTCTGTTACTGGTGTGTGTGTAGGTCTGTCAGTGGATGTGTGAGTGTCTGAGTGGGTCTGTGAGTGGGTGTGTGAGTATCTGTATGGATCTATCAGTGGGTGTGAGAGTGTGAGTGGGATTGAGAGAGGGTGCATCAGTGTGTGAGTGGGTCTGTGACTGGGTGCGTCTGTTTCTCAGTGGGTCTGTGAGTGGGTATGAGAGTGTCTTAGTGGGTCTGTGAGTGGGTGCAATATCTGGGTAGGTTTGTGAGTGGTTGAATAAGGGTCTGAGTGGGCGTGTGAATGTCTGGGTGGATCTGTCAGTAGGTGTGAGAGTGTCTGAGTGGGCTTGAGAGTGGGTACATCAGTGTCTGAGTGGGTGTGTAAGTGGGTGTGTATGTATCTGAGTGGGTCTGTGACTGGGTGTGTCTGTGTCTGAGTGGGTCTGTGACTGGGTAAATGAGTATCTGGGTGGGTTTGGAGTGGCTGTGTAATGGTCTGATTGGATCTGGGAGTGTGTGTGTGTGTGGATTTGTCAGTGGGTGTGAGAGTGTCTGAGTGGAATTGAGAGTGGGTGCACCAGTGTCTGAGTGGGTCTGTGACGGGGTGCGTCTGTGTCTTAGTAGATCTGTCTGTGAGTGCATAAGTATCTGCGTGGGTTTGTTAGTTGGTATGTAAGGGTCTGAGTGGGTATGTTAGTGCCTGAGTAGGTCTCTCAGTGGATGTGAGTGTGTCTGGGTGGGTTTTTTACCGAATTCACTGTGTTGGTACATGGGGCCACGCTGAGTGTTACAGCACATTTGTGAACCTTTGCACAGGGTAAAAAAATAGTTTCTGGGTATTTTCTTGCCCATCAAGTGTCCCTCACAGACCTCTATATTGCATCTATGGGGTCAGGGTACGCCTACCCTGACCCTTCTCTTACATTTCATCTCAATCTATGCAGCCAGGGCCTGTTGCCTAATATCTAAAATTGCGGCCACAAATTTCCACTCAGGCTGCAGCTAGCTAATCATCACATTGCTATTGGTGCTTGGGTTTGTGAAGCACCACGATTGATGTGCCTCTAGATATCTATGTATCTCTTTTCTTTAATATCTCAATCACTACTGAACAGATTTACACCAAATCAGACAAAGGGCTCCTTTTGGACCAAGAGCTAGCTTTCTGCCAAATTTGGTGTGATTCCGTCCAGCAGTTCGGACTGTAGTTGTGCCTAAAATCTCTACAGGAATTGACATTGAAAAAATTCTTTTTTAACACCCCCCTTTTCCTCAGCCCCCGCTTGACGGATCACTCCAAAACTTTCCATGCACAACTAAACAAATTGGCTCCACATACTAACAGCGATGTCATGATTGGCTGCCCGCAACCTGAGAGAAAAGTTGTTGCCGCCATTTTGTCAATTGGGACATGGTTCATGGGGGGAAATAAAGTAAATATAGGACCCCATGAACTGATGCAGGGGTATGTGAGGGACACCCCATGGGAAAGACATTGCCCAAAAACTGTTTTTTGGGGTGCATGAGGATCCACGGATCCACCTAGGTGCTCACCACCGCCCCATGATAGATCCACAGATCCAGCGCTCAATAAAAAAAATACACCCACTCACACATTTTTTCCCACTCCCACACAACCACTCACACATCCATACAATCACTCACACACCCATACAGTCACTCACATATCCACTCACAGGCCCAGGGAACCACTCAGAGACCCACACACCCATTCCGACAGCCACATACACACCCATACAGCCACTTGCACATTCACTCACCGACCCATAAATGCACTCACACACCCACTTATATACCCATGTACAAACCCATACAACCACTCACACACCCATAAAGTCAGTTACACAATGACTTAGAGACCCAGAGAACCACTAACACATCCACTCCCAGACCCACACAGCCACTTACACACCCATACAGCAAAACCAGTGACCCACCCATTCACACACCCACTTACAAACTACTCACAGACTCACCCATCACATACCCTGCTACAGTTACACACACACACATACAGCCACTCATACACCCAGAGACCCAGAAACTGCTCACATACCCATTTACTTATCCTTACACAAACCCTCTCACACACCAATACAGTCACTGATAAATCCACTCAGAGACTGAGAACACTACTCACACACCCACTCACACACCCATACAGTCATACACACAGACACAGTCACATATTCATACAGCCAGACATACACCCATGCAGTCACTGATACATCTACTCAGAGACCCAGAGAAGCACCCAGACACCCACTCACATACCCCTATAGGCACTCACACACCCAGCTACACACCCACACAACCACTCACATACCCATACAGCCACTCACACACCCAATCAGAAACCCAGAAAAACACTCACAAACCCATACAGCCATTCACACACCCAGAGACCCAAAAAGCACACACACATTGATGTACACACTCATACTGCCACTCACATACCCATTTACAGACCCAGAGAAGCAGTCACACATCCACTCATACACCCAAGTACACACATACAGCCAATCACACACTTACAGAACCACACAGCCCCTCTCAGACCCACCACACACTCACACATACTTACACACTCACACAACCACTCAGACACCCTCCCCCACACCCATACAGCCACTCGCACACCCACTAAGAGACTCAGGAAACCACTCACATACCCACTCAGACACCCATTCAGCCACTCACACATCCCATCAGAGTCCCACACAAGGAATAACACACCCACTCACACACCCAGCACGCATTCACACACCCACTTGCACAGCCACTTACACACCCACTCATATACCCATCCACCCACCCACACACTCACTCACAGACCCCCAAAACCAATCACACACCCACTCACAAACCCACAAAACCACTCACACATCTAGTCACATACCCATACTGTCACTCATACATCCATGCAGGCACTGATACAAACGGTGCAATTCACAAAAGAACCAATGGGACTTTATAGCTGGAAATAGCATTAAGAAAATGTTGGAATTCACTGAAAAAACAAAAGTTACAGGGACGTTATAGTTAGGAAATAGAATTTAAAAAAACATAGAAATTCACTGAAAAAGCCAAAGGTTACAGGCATGTTATAGTTAGGCTCAGATTTTTAGCTTGCGCCCCACAATACACTGCTTATGACCTCACATATTACATCACTCATGATGTGGTCAATGACATCACTGAAGACATCTCAAATGACATCACTGATGACATCATCCAGTGAGTGTGTTTCATAAAAGTTTCTGAGACTTAAAGATATATACTAAGCTACCTCATATGTTAAATTACTATTCTTTCTTTACTACTGAGTGATACTATTACTAATACGTCATCCGATCTATAATCCCATTTTTAAAGCGGTGTACTATTTTATTTATCAGTGAAGTAGTCTCTACACTGACACATGTCCACTGCTGATGTATGTGTATGTTAGTGCTTTGCGACAGTCTAAGCTGTTCATTGAGACGTCACTCCACAGGGATGGCTGAGAATAGTTCTGTTTTATGACATTCTGACCAGTTTCCTTAGACCTCTCTCCTTTGTGACGAATGACTGTAGTAGTAGATGTCAATAAATGTATCTGTTAACTAAGACATTTCTCTAGGGTGATGGCTCAGGGTAGTAGACATTTACAACAAACTGACTTTGTTGCTCACATCTTTCTGCAGGGTAAAGAATAATTTTACTAGTGGTTTATGACACAGTGGCCTGTCTGCTAAGACCTCTCTACTGGTTGTATGTTGTAGTGTTTTGTGTAAATCTGAGATTTGCACTAAAACCTCTTTTGAGATTCACCACGGGTGTTGTTGTGGTTTGCAATAGACTAGCCTATACGGTTAGATGTTTTACTTTGGTCATTAGTGTTTAGAGTAGTGGATCAGAAGAGACAGGACCATCCACTGAGCCCTGTCTCTTATTTTTTTGAAAACTCTTTTTATTGGCATTTGTAATAAAAAAAATTGCATTGCATACATTTTCACATCTGGAAATGCAGTAAGTATGAGCCCAGGAACAGAAATATACAAAAGGCTGCTCTTGCGGTCAGCAGACCTCGCAGGCCTAGGTTGTTATGGTCCCCACATTATCTCTGAGCTATAAACAGTCTACCCAAGCCTGTGCCTGGGCCCAGCCCACTAGTGTGCACTGTGGACGCCGCACCATACGGGGGCTACTAATTATATCTATATCCCCTGTGTGGAGTATCACATAGGTCATGGAAGTACAGCCGCCTGGTTACTATTAACGAACTGGGGGTATGTAAACTGGGGAGTGCACCATACCTTGGAATATAAGCAGTGTGAGTCTAGCGTCGGAGAGCAGTGCCATTGCCTATCCTAATGTTAGGGTTTCGCAGGCGCGGAGAAGGGTCGGGGGAGGGGGGGGCTTGGAGGCGGGCGTAATGATCCTTTTTCTGTGCGTGGGCTTAATGAGGGAACAGTTGCAGTCCGTAGTTTAGGATCCGCCGGGTGTGAGCCCTGTCTCTTAGGTGATAAATGAGTGTAATAGTTGATACGGTTACTTTGAGGTCTGTGCTGTACGTCTCTCACCTGTGTCGTCTTCATATTTTTAAAACATTTAAATGATATTTTATGAAGTATGTTGAAGTTTAGTTTGCTGGATGATGTTATAAGTGATGTCATCAGTGATGTTACTGACCATGTCAGGAGTGATGTAATATGTGCGGTCATAGCATAGCTCAGATATCTATGTTTTTTTGCAGGGCCGGGCTGGGAACAAAAACCAGCTGTGGCAATTAAGTCAGCCAAGCCCCGGGAGGTGGGGGGATTTGCTAGTGGGAAGCACTGCTGCTGCTGCTTTTTAGGTCTCGCTAGAGTCAGCGCATGTGCTGCTCTCGCGAGACATTTAGTAGGTGGTTGAAAAGTGCTACCCAGGCCGGCCACCAGCTTGCTAGAACGCGCACAAGCACGCGTGACATGCACATCACTTTTTCCCGTCGCACGCGCGCGCACAACTGATTTTTTTTTTTTGCATCATGGTACTAGTAGTTTTGCCTTTATTGTCCTTCCTAGTTGTTGCTCTTCGCATTTTCATTTCTACCCTCAGCCATCTCACGGGAGGATACCTGTCGGGCTGAGCAGCAGTTGCGTGAAGTATCATTGTTTCTTTGCCAGCTTGTATCCCTCGATATCTTATTTCTTACGAGAAGAACCGAAAAACCATTTTTTCTGGAGCTCACTGGTCCGTTCACAACGGAAAATGTATTGGCTTTTCTTTTCCGTAGAACATGCTGCCCACTAGTAAAACAATGCAACTCTTTAAGTGGCAGTTTGATATGTTATCTTAAAGCGCCACCCTATGGCGCTTACTGCATATGACGAAGACTTGCTGCATTAAGAGCAACTTTTACTCGGCTAAAATGGTTTTTTACTATACACGACTTTAAGTTGGGATAAAACAAAGGTGGGGTGAGTCTCTAAAAGGGGAGTGGCCAAAGTAAATAAATCCTTTTCAAGACACGTTTCCTAGGTGTGGCTCAAAATAAGTACACTATTATTTCCTGCTTCAAGCAGCACGCCGCCTGACTAATCTCGTGTGCATCTCTGTGAGAGATGTTACAACTGGACACACTACATAGTTACAGATATACGAGTGAAACAAGCCAGTGCTATTGACTTTGCCAATGAAATTGTTAGGAAAATTATAATTGAAAATATTTCCATTCTGAAAATGTGAAAACATTATTGAGGCCTGTGGAAGGAGTAGTGATCTGCATGCAGTGTGTCACAATCACTCATTTTCACCACTTAGCACAACTTTACTTTACTCTGCAGCCTCTCCATCAAACATTTCCTTATTCTCCCCACATTCTTCTGATATCCTCCATATGCATATTTCACACTTCATCTCTTTGCTGTTCCACACCCTCTTTCACGCTTTTTTCCTACTGCACTTACCTTACATCTCATTCACTTCAGCCTTCCCCACACACATTCACCTTTAAGTTCCTCATTGTTTTTTATTTTCACATTCTCAATACTTTGACAGCTTGTACACACTGCCTTCAGCCTCTACTCCAGAGCCCTCAACGCCCACTCACAACCTGAGTCCTCACAGAACTCTATAGACGACCCAGTTCACAGAACGCACAACAAAATATGGACATGCTGCACGAAAAACTGAAAACAGTATCCTAGAAGCCCCTACACTTAGGAAAGTAAATTAAGTAAAACATGGGAAATGTAAACAGGTGCCACCTCACTAACATGGATTACCTTAATGTTTATTACTGTTGAGATATCGACCAGCGTTTTTTCTGTAAAGAACAGCAATTTAGGCCCGATACTGACCCATTTCAAAGTCAGTTTTTAATTACTTCCAGGTCCCTGGCCCACTTCAAACCATAACATAATAGGTAATAACATGCTTATGGGCGAAATGTTGCTTATGCAATACAGGAGTTTCATCCGTCTTATAGCAAAACCGCTGTACCATATCACCCAACCTCAGACTCTAAAGCTACACCTTACCATGTGTTGTGCGGCTGACAACAGCTGGATCACAAGCATTGGCCAAGCCACATTACTAAGCAGTTGACTTACTTAAAGTCCAGAAAGACCTTGGAAGCGGTGAGCTGATGTCCTGGATATGCTCATTGCGAATCTCTTGGATATAAAGGCAACTGGTCATGCAATAAGCGATAATGTACTGTTTATGTATTTGCCCTTTGTCCTTGGAGCATCTGATCGCACAATTGTAACTGTACACCCACTGACTTTATTGAAAAACAATAAATAAAGGTTCTAAAACAAAAATCTAGAAAGACCTTACTTGATAATGCAGAGTCACATTGCAGCCAACTACAGCTTTCCCAATACTTTGGAAGTTGCATAATTCTCAATACAAAATTACACATCACTCGAAGTGCGAGCACCGGTGGTTGTTCTTTGTGTGCCGCCTGAGCCAGAATCTGTATAACCATGGACTCTGAGCGAGTAGCTTTTGTTCTGGACTTACCTAAAGTGCCTAAATCATTGAAATCGGCCATGAGCCAAGGCTGTAAATGCTAAAATCAAAAGGTCAGCACTGAATATGTTAGGATGCTAAAAAAGAGACCAGAAATTCTGAATAGTCACTTGGGCGGGATGGTACCTCCAGGAACTACAGGGTGCCATTAATTAGCGAGAGAAAGGCTGTTTTAATGAAACAGGTCAGTGGCCTAGCAAGGGGGGGCGGTCTGTCCGGTCGGCAAGACTTTTGGGGGCGTCGGCCTCCACCTGCTCTTACCATCCGCAGACTCAGGGACCACCACGGAAGGCCAATGGTCTAGCTACGCCACTGAAACAGGTGCCAAAAACTCCAAGCCACTCATCCTTGGTGTAAGCCGTAGAGACTAACATTAAACCCAGCATCACTATACATATTACCAACTATCCACTTCCCTTCCCCAGCTAACGCTTTACATATCCAGAACCCAATCACAAACACTCCTCACTTCAAACTTCATACATCCAACCATCCTGTATACACCACAGTTGCCTTCTTGTTGCTTCACCACCCCATCTCTCCTCTCCCCGCGTCTCTTACCTGCATCTCACCTTGACCAACTTGCTTGCAATAACTTTAAAACTTGTTTAACCAGCCACCTGCATGCACCTGTTCATAACAGTGACGACAATTTACATGTTATCTCAGACACCCATCTTAAAAAACCTTGGCCAAAGGGTTGTAAACTAATCGACATTCGCCACAGATATCCCTGGGCGTAAGATAGCCACCCAACTCTTAAAAACATGAGGGAGAGTCGGGCTGGTAAATAATGCACTGTCCCTGCCAACTGATGCGCTTGATAACTGGAACTCTAGATGGATTGACAGAACTAGCCATCACCATTCTATATAGAACAGCTCCGCCCTCTACACTGCTGACCAATACCCTCCCCTGCCGTCCTTGGACTCTACCACCGGCCTGTAAATCCCGGGTTGGCTGGTCAATTGCCCACCCCCCAAAACCCTACTGTCCTGCCGGTTCCTCCCCCCAACTCTCCAGCAGTTCACGCAGCCACCCTGCTGCTCTCGCTCCACACTCTCCTGCAGCTCACCAGTCACCTGCAGTCCTGTATGTCTCCCTCAGACCTCTCCTAAAGCTCACCCCATCACCTATCATCAGAGCTATTCCTCTGTTCTCTCACTTGTGATTATCTACTCCAGCTCCGAGTTATCTATTCTGCCAGTATTTCAGTCACTTCTTTTGTAAGAAAATATGCTAGAGACACAACCCCTCATGATGACAATAATAGAATATGATACCCACCAAAGGCAAAGAAGCCTTTGGGGCCTTATAAGTATTTAGTTATGCAGCACAATATCCTTCGGGCAACAACATCAACTGTTGCATGGCTAAACACTTATAAGGTCTCAAAGGCGAGACCTATTGGCTATGCCAATGCTTGTTTTACAGGGAGCCAATATTGCAGCACTGCTGCCAAACCGACCACCACCACTCCAAAACCGACCCCCACCCTTCTAGCCCACTGGGAAAATGTCCGGTGCCCGCTACGGGCAGTCCAGCCCTGGTTTTGTGTGTGTAAAACCTGAGCCTAACTATAAGTCCTGTAAGCTTTATTTTTTCAGTGAATTTCATGCAAATTCAAGCACAGCTCAGAGGGATTATCGTATTTTGAAATCGATGCAATCAAGCCCAATGTGAGGGGTGGAAACTGGGAGAAACAATTGAGAAGGTTAGAATCTTCTTATATAATAAAGCTGAACAGTAAAACCCTGCAAGGTTTAAATATGGAGGAAGACCTACATACACACCTGTAATCAACTGCAGCAATGAGTGAGTCCTCGTCCCATTTGCTATGTTTTTATCTGTTTATTTGCTTTCACTTTATAAATAAATACACAAACTTTTTTTTTTCAAGCACTTGCACTTTTAGAAGACATTGAGATGTTTATAAACAAGCTATCTTTGCCATTAAAATATGCCCACTTGGGCTTGATTGTCATAATATTGTATTAAGACGTTGCAGCCCCTGCATAATTGTGGTTGTTATGCAGGAAGGGTATATGCCTACTTAGGCTTTATGCTGTTAATAGTTAGTAAATTTTGGGCACATGTCCACAATTGTGTGCTGATACAACGTACAGCAAAATAGAATTACTATACAGTAGTGTTACGAGGTCACATTGATTCGTTTTTAATTTCCGAATCATGTGGGGCAAAGTTTTTGTGTATTATCAAAACATTGTTTTTTTTATTGAAAAGTACCAGTCTGTCTTCTGATGCACTTTTTTTAGTAGTTTCACATGTGACACGGCCCTTAAGTATATTTAAAATGGCTGAAAACTTTATTGAATTTGTTGGCTGTCACTCTTTATTATTAAACAGCACTGCAAAGCACCGCGGCGCGTCTCAACTTTCGTCTGTTGTGTACCACTTGAAAAAGACGAAAGTTGAAACGCATCCTGGTGCCTTGCAAATGATGTTTATTAATAAAGAGTGGCAGCCTCCGGAGTGCAGCATGGTCTTCTTGTGAAAAGATGTGTGTCTGAGTGTGTTTGCAAAAAGTATACTAAATAGAATCAATAAAATAAAAGTATATATATAAAAGGAGATATCTTTGTAATTATGATACTATATGAAATCAACGCACTAAAAGGAGAAACAGAAATAAGCATCTGCAGCTGAGTCAGCTGATGTCACAATAGCACACTCTGTCTCTTTTGTGATGTCACAGAACCTCACACTGGATATGTCCAGTTAACAAATCCTGTACAAGGATGGATCCCATCTCAGGACGGTCCCATTTGCATGAGAAGAATGGATGACTGACCCCACACCTCAGATTTAGTGGTATGTACTACACAAGGATTATGTCAGCGGCGCCTATAAATAGAGTAAAATAGCTTAGGGGTTACTAGCAGAACAACGAGAGCCTTGTTCACCGGTGCCAGGGAGAGGGAAGATATAGTTCCTTACGCAAACGTGAATGCAGAGGAGTTACAGACCATACAGCATGATCTTAGGCAAATTATTCGGAAAAAATATCAAAGTAAACATTGCTTGAAACCGCAAAATTAGAAAATCCAGGGCAGTATGTTTTTTTACTTTAGAGTAGTTAAGCCAGACAAGTCAACTGTGTTTTGTAACTTTTGAACTCCAGTGCCAACACAATAAAACGCGGCCCACGTGGATTA
Organism: Triturus cristatus; assembly: GCF_964204655.1. Classification (NCBI taxonomy): domain Eukaryota; kingdom Metazoa; phylum Chordata; class Amphibia; order Caudata; family Salamandridae; genus Triturus; species Triturus cristatus. Next base: position 91,639,347 of record NC_140582.1, read on the forward strand.
AAGAAAGGTTTTTGATGGTGCTGAGCACTGCACATCACCAGACATCTTAAAGCGAGACTCAGGTTTGTGAAATTGGGCAGAAATTTACAAATAGACAAAGCTTGCTAGTCAATGATTTCATTCCGGAGACAGGGGTGAGACAACTACGGTCACAAGTTTCATAGCTGTGGACAATCCCTTCCAAGTCCTCCTAGGTACATATTTGCAAGGGGGCGCCTGGGCAGGAAATAATATTATTTTTCACGGAAAGGTTGGTTGATGCATCAAACCATGTACCAGTAAGAGGGGGTGCAAAGTCAGTAACATGAATCAAAATGTTTTGCACTGGAGAGGTTACAAATCAGGTTATAAGATCAAAAACAAAACGTATGATCTATCTAAAGCTTAAATTGATGCATCGAAATGGCCTGGCAAGAAGATACCCTTGGCTATTCTCAACCACCACCATTATCTAATATTGCTTATGTGCGCATTAAGGTTGCAAAAAACGGAGTTTAAAGAGTCATCCGTCATTATGCTTTCAGGCTCCTTGAGCAGCTGTGCGCGCTACAAATCTCTTAATTCATTCATCAGTCAATTCTTGTCAAACTAGCCTACAATTTGGCCATGGGGAGAAGTCTTTTTTTTTATTTATTATTTTTTTATGCACAGTTGCTAATAAACATTGCACAGTTGTATGCTGTCAGGATAAATAGGGAGATAGGGAGTCTTTTGAAAATATATTTCTGATAAGGTACTGTGACATTTATGTTTAATACACTGTTTTGCTTATTAGTTAATAGGGGCATAGCTCTCTAATCCCCCTTGAAAGAATTGCCTAGCCATAGACCTGTTGCACAAAGTGGACTTTAGCAGTCAGCACATTTTCAACCTTGGTATTACCAGCTGTTGGGACCGGTCCAGCTTTCCAGATGCTTCACAATTCTTCCTTCTTGTTTCTCACTCCCCTTCTCCCTCAAAGGTACTCTGGAGTGGCTGGACAGTGACACGGATGCCTGTATGGGGAATGGGTGGATGGGTGAAAGGATTCATGGGTGAAGGGATGCGTCAGTGAGTGAATGAATGGGTAAAAGAGTGAACGAGTGAAAGGAGCCTGGGTAGGTGAAAGGATGGCTGACTGTAGATGGGTGAATGGATGCGTGGCTGAATGAAATGATGGAAATGTGAAAGGATGCATGGGTGGGTTGAAAGGCTTGGTGAATTGGTGGATAGGGAAAAGAGTGCGCAGGAGGGTGAAAGGATGTTTGAAAGGGTGGTTGAAAAGGTGGATGGCTTTATAAAGACTGAACGATAGATGAAAGAATGAATGGATGACAGAATGAAAAGGTAAAATGGTGGATATCAGTGGTTGGATGGAGGGATGAATGGATAGATGCTTGAACTGAAATAACAAAGGAGCTCTTCTGGGGTGCGTCGGGTTCACTTTCTCCACTTGCCTGGTGCCTTCAGAGCTTTGGTTCAGAGTGGTGAGTATATTAATTTCCTGGCTACTTCCTTGCTTGAGTGACTCTAGTTTTTAAACTATAGCCACTTCTAAGGTGCCAACTTGTGATATCTGCTTGAAGGGAAAACAAGTTGACAACAGCACAAAGGGTGATGTTTTTCTGTTTGTGTTGGCTGGTAAAGTCCCAAAACCAATGACATCCAGGGGAGGTTTTAAAAGAGAAGCTATACAGAAAGCAAGAGGTGTATTCTTGTTTCCAGGTAATCAACATTCTACTTGATATTCGTATAAACAAGTTTATTCATGGTTGTTAAACAAATCTATGGAATTATAAGACGATGTGCAATTGGAAAGTTAAAGGTATTAGAATATAAATTAAATGCACAGGGTTATATCTGAACGTGCCGCAAACACCATCAGTGGGTCTTCAGTATATGGGGAAGTGGAAACGGAGGAGAAAGTCTCCTCATTAATTTTTAAGAAATTATTAGAAATAGTACATTTTAAAGCTTAGTAGACAGTAACACTTATCAGAACTGATATGGCTCACAAGATCAGTTACTTCTACAATTATGGGAAATATGAGAAATTGTAATGCGCATTTTGTCTGCATGGTTGGTTCTGACTGATACGTTTACAAGGCCACTTTGCTGCAGGGTCTTCGAGGAATCTCCCCCATGAGAGATTTTATAATTGTAAAACGAATCTATTGCTCTTAAAGGACATACTGCCAGCAACGTTGATCAGATCTGGATGGAGCTTAAGGAAACAATTTTATTTGGGAGCTGCAGCCTTATCAAAGCATTGTTTTAAAATTGTGCATTTTGACACACATTAGGCCAGTAACAATGGCAGAAATTAATATGACTAAGACATAAAGACGCCTTTACAGGCCACGTGTGAAATTGCGTTTTCCTGCAAAGGAATATTTGGGAAATCACATGTTACACGTTTTCTTTAAAGCACTCTGGTCTCCTTCCCCTTGTTTGTCTCCATCTCTTCAGTTCATTTCCCAAGTGTGAAAGAGATGTTGAAAACTGGCTATTGTGCTTTGCAAACCATTACAGGGCAGTGTCCTTCATTAGTGACTTTGGGCCATATGTAGGTAAATTACATTTACCGATTCTTAAATACCGAATTTTACCGATTCGGTATTTATGAATCGGTAAATGTAATGTAGGTAAATTATTACCGATTCGGTAAATATCGGTATTTAAGAATCGGTATTTACCGAATCGGTAATGGCAACTGGCTTCCCATTCATTCCTATGGGCCTGGAGGCCCATAGGAATGAATGGGAAGCCAGTTGCCATTACCGATTCGGTAAATTCCGAATCGGTAATAGGGGAGGCATCATCATGGGTGGCAGGGTGGCACATTGACACCCTGTTGCACCCCTGATTCGTGCATGTGTGCACATGTGGCGCGCATACATGCCCTAAGGGCATGTATGTCTGCCACATTGCACATTTCAAATTGCACAATAATGCTTTTTTACAGGTATTCGTCATTTACCATCAACTTTTAGTTGGTGGTAAATAACGAATCCACATACCGACGAGACACTCCCCCTACATATCATTTCAGGATTCGGTATTTACCGAATCGGTAATTTTACCGATTCGGTATTTTACCGATTCGGTAAATTACCGAATCCTGAAATATGCCCCCTACATAGCAAAAGCCTAAATACCGGTCGGTAATGGGATATTTACCGAAAATCGGCCGTTACCGACCGGTATTTGGCTTCCTACATATGGCCCTTTGTGCTTAGAAGTGTGGGAGGGGGGCTAGCCTAGTTGATTATCCTCTTAATGTTGATGGCTGAGTGTGTCAATCGGTTTACAACTGCCATTTAGAAGTCCAGACTATTCACAAACAATAAACAATGCAACTGCACACCTAGCCTGAAGCAGGTGGGGATATTATGCAATGCCAGATCTTTCTCACTCTCCGACCAATCACAGACTCGGTAAACTTGAGTACAAAGCCTAGTCAGAGCCTCCATGGGTGAAAGACTACCAATGTTCTCAGTTTCCCAAGACATTGCGTGAGTTGCAGCTCCAGTCCAGTTTTTTATCTTTGCCTTCTCTGTTTGGAAATTTTTATTATTAAAAAATCAGGAATACGGCACATGACTCACCTACCGCAAAAAGAGATAAAAGCTATCTTGCACCAGTGAATACTTTCAGAACCGTCTCAGAAAAGACTTCACCAGCATTATCATCACAAGCAGACCATCAGGGTCAACTTCATGCCCAGCATCTCCAAAAATCCTTTAAGTTATCCTTCACCCAACTTGCACAGGCGGTGCTCAGAAGTGTATTCAACTAGTCTTTGGAACTAGGTTCTAGTGCACCCAAGTTGAAAACATCCTATGTTAGGTCCTTCCTTAAAAAAACAAAACCTCCATACATCCAACCCTGAAACCTACAGACCAGTATCTAATGGGCCATTCCTAGAAACAATATTTGAAAGAACAGTGTTTACTCAACTCCCCAAGTTAGGGAGTGAAATGACTTGATGTCAGACCAACAATCTGGATACAGACCAGGCACAGGCAAGGATTCAGCCAGCATATCCATTTGGGATGACTTAAACTCACAGTGAATGAGAATGAAGTGGCCATCCTATTGTTTTTGGACCTATAAGTGGCATTTTACACTGTTGGCCTCCTCATGCTACTGCAAAGACTCCACCATCTTGGAATACATGAAAATGCTCTGTGATGGATTGTCTCTTACCACAGAGACAAAGTGTGGCATACCTACCATCTTTCACAGGAGCTCCTCAAGGGCTCATCATAGTCCCTTGCTTATTCAACATCAACCGAACCGCCATTCTGGATATGATTATATCATTCATTCTTACCTGTTACAACAATGCTGATGACACAGAAATCATTCTAATAATGAATCCTCTACAACTCAAAACATGACAACTTTCTTTGCATAATAAATGCAGGATGATAAGCGACCCCTCTCAAGCTCAACACTGGAAGCACAGAGATCATGACTTATGAACAATGGCAAAAAATACCAGCCTATCGCCATATGGCCTCGAGGCCCCTCCAACAACATCAAAGGAATTAAGAAACCTAAGGGTAACTATGGATTTGGAACTATCCTTTATACCACATGTCAACAAGCTAACAAGAAGCACATTCTACACAATTAAAACACATTCCAATCACCATACTTTCCCCTATACCATGGATACCTACATAAACTATACAATAACGGAGAGCCAACAATAACAAAAATACAGTAATCTTACAAGTCCAAAGAGACAATGAAATACAAGTTTCGTTTATCGATGAATCTTTATTCATCTTCCAATAAACTCAGCAAGACAGCCAATGCGTTTCATTCCTATATCATGAGTTTTTATCAGGGATTAAGTAATGTCATTGAAATCCAAAACACAAACCTTCTGTTTGAGATGCCTGCCAATTAATTGATGTTGACAAAGTCAGGGTCAATTGGGATCAATAGAATAAAGATTCATCTATAAAAGAAGCATGGATTTCCTTGTCTCTTTGGACTTTTAAGATTACTATACCTTTGTTTTTGTTGCTTCTCCGTTATTGTATGACTTTAGTATTTTGGATTTGGGATGGCTGATCCAGGGAGGTGGGGAACACCATTATCAATTTAAAGCTGAAGACTTATTGGAACTAGCCGGTAGAAGCGGTGAGCAACCTTTAGCAGCCCATACCTACAAAAGCTACAAGGTTTCCTGACACTCCTAATCTCCAAACTTGTCTACGCTAAAAGCCTATACCTTGGAGATGGCAGTATGCAAAATTCATCTAATCCATATGCAAAATTCAACTAATCCAAATCCCTGCAGCAAGACTCCTTCTCCAACTACACCCAAGAAAATGCCTGACTTCAGGTTTAATATTCCATTGGCTATCTGCAACTAGAAGAGTAATATTCAACGCACGTTGCTTCATCCTCAGAGCCTCCCAAGGAATTGGCCTTTTATACCTACAAGTTAAATTCAAGCAACACAAACAAAATAGCACACTGCGCTCCAGGTTTGCACCATGGATCATCATACCACCTTGCTACAAGAAATACATAGGAGGCGCTGCTTTCACCGTACTAGCGTCCCAGCTTCGGAACTCACTGCCAGCCAAAATTCAAAGCAGTCAGTTACAGGTGCACTTCAGAATAAAAGTGAAAACATGGCTAGTTGAAGGATAACTACTCCTTCCTACCACTCGGGTGTAGAACGTGGAATACTAAGAGGTCCTTCAATTACAATCTTCAGTCCACAGATACGGAGCAGCACATAACTTTTATGTACAGGTAAGTTATGAAGGGCTGACTTATGTCTAGCCTCAGTATAACCCTCTTGGCCCAAAATAATACTAATATCATAAAACTCAATGGTTGGACAGACCATTGTAGTTGAAACAGGCTGCATAATATTTCCTTCATATTGCTTGACCTTCTTACACTCATATAAGACAGGTCACGTCCATCATCCAGTACTGTACTAGTCCACAGCAATCACCAACTAAACAGGTATTGAATAACTGAAGGGATCTGGCACATACTGCTGTCTGACAGAGGACTCTAATTTAGTCAACCACTGAAGGTCCAAACTCTACATTCTGTAGCCACTTTTGAGATCTCACAATCACAGTCATATATAGGATGATTGTAAAGAAGCTCAATCCAGCAGATCTCCCCATCATCTCTCCCTTTATTCTATGCCTGCTCAGGACATAAACTTAAAACTACAAATCTCAGTACGGACAACACAGTGCAGTAACCAGCTAAATGGTCTCATGATCATACAAAATGCCACTAAGGGCCCTGTGGCGCTGTATAAAGATGCTAACATATTAAGAATCATAAACTGTGTGCTTATTTCTCACACTTCTTCATTTATCACACTGCTAAGCGCTCCATCCCATGACACAATATCCACATCTCAGTGGTCATCATGCACACAATCTTGTTGCGCAGTTTACGGGCAGCTTCTCTGGGTGACTCCGGTGGAAAGCCTGCAATACCGGCGAGCCGCCACAGGCATTCAAGGAATGCCCTTGCTGGGTGCCCAGATTCTCCTCCAATCTTTGGGGGTCGGGCCTGCTATTTTTCTGGGATCCAGGTGAATGCTCTTGCTGCCAGCCTTTGGCTTGCTCCGTTATGCAGGTTAGCCTCTCTGAGTGGAGGAGAGAGGCGGGGTCAGTACACTCCAAGTGGCTCGTGGCCTTCCTGTTGGAGAAGGGCTATCATTTGTCTAAGGGTCTGCAGGCGTCTCTGAAAAAAAGTTAATTAAATCATATTTTTCTGCGTACTGCGTTGTAGTTTGGAGATGGAGTTGCCCTATTTTTTTGCATTTCTTTTTTCCACACTCCAATAGCTTCTGTCATGGGATTTCAATGCCATTTTCTTTTCTTGTCTATACTCAATCACAATGTAGCCACAGCATTTTTCGGCAGGTTTTACGTCCCTCTTGTTCTTTATTTTTGCCCTAGAATTTTTCTTGGAGAATTGGAATTATCTTCAGCATTGTTTTCGTTCAGCTATCATCTTCCACGCTGGGCTCCAGGATTGCAGTCGCCAGCCATTCTATTTCCTGGAGGTTTTTGTGCTGATGGCTTTTCCTCCAATTTGTGACCCTTCCTGTGGACACCTGTCTTTTAAACTTTACTCATATTGTGGAAAACAGAGGCTTAGCAAAGGTGCCATCGGCCCTGGTGCAGGTCAGGAAAAGGGCCCCTTTAATTGCTGCTGAGGAAGTAAAATACAGCAACTATCAGAGTTCAATCGGCTCCTCGGGGCTCTTGGCCCGGTGCCACTGCACATGCTGCATCAATGGTAGCCATACCCCTGTTGGAAAAGCACTGAGGCTTCAATAAGGAATTGTACTTGCCTCAGGCAGACTAAGCCCCAGAACTGGAACCTACACCAGCATCCAGCCCTCAACAGAGCTGTTTTTTTTTCCTTGTTCACCCTTTTGTTATATGGCCTAAAACTCTGATTGGAAGAAAGAGATGATCCATGTAATGGTGTTAAACAAGTTGTGAACCTAAACCAATTTGAAACCACATTTAAAAAAAGGATTATCAGATATTCTACCAGTTTTAAGAAAATTGCTAGCCGGCTGTCAGTCAAAACACTGAAATATGTGAAAAAGTATCATACATTCTATCAGACCCTCAACTCCATAAGGAGTTTCAAAAGTTTATATTAGGACAGGTAACACCTGCTACAGGTCATGGAAATAGTGAGGAGTGCTAAGGCAAACATATGGAGCACTTGCCATTGAAAGTCAATTGATAGTACAAGAGTTAGATTGTTTGCATCTCATGAAAAAATACCTAAAACTTAGGTGCATTGAAAACTGCATGTGTGGCCAAGACCAAACTTATAGAACAAATATGATTTATTAACTGAAAAGGGTCCACAGGTGTGAAAGTCCTCCTGAGATATGTGTACAGGGTTAGGCGATTGGCACGTGTGGGTATATACGGGAGACAGGGTTTGATTGGTGGGCTTAGAGTTCCTCCAAGAAGAGCATGACATTTCCTAGATTAGACTGAACCTGTAGAATTTTTAATTTTATACATGATGTTGATATTTGGAATGAGGATGAATTTTCTGTAACTCGATGATTGTTTTTTACCTAAACAAAACGTGTTAAACATGGGCCTGATAAGTAAGGCTGAAGTGCGGGTAGTCTTGAATTTCTTGAAAGAACCAATCATGTCCTATATTCAAGTGTTGAGCACTGCGGAAGAGAGTAGATATTGTTTCATTTAGTGACAGGAGATGGTGCCCCTAGCGCTCACATTGCATGAAGGTACTTCAAAGTGGGGAGTGATGCTATTTGATGTCATCAATGCATCCAATGTAATAAAAAAACACTATGCAGTTCTTGGGGGGGAGGGAAGGAAGGGAGAATCTAGGTCAGGAAAACTGAGACAACAGATCAGGGCAGCCGTTTGCTCAGAAGCAAGAGGCCTCACACACTCATGTATGGCTTCATCAATGGGCAGCTTCTCTTTGGGACAGCGCTGCAATGCCCAATGGGCTCCTCGAAGGGGCTCTTTGCCGAAGTTCTTTTATGGTTTACCTGTCTGTCGGGTTAAGCATTGTCTCTTATTTGGTCCTTTTTTATCATGGTCATGTGTAAGGTTTTGACAACACGCAATACGCACGCCGGTGCATTACAAAAAAAGCAGCACTAGACGGCGCACATACATGTCCGTACAGGCAAGGAGACAGACGCGTAGGACACCCAGAAGCAACAACCACATATCTAATACTAAGCGGAGGAAAGTGCTGCCATTAAAAAGGGAAAGCACCAATTGAAGGAGACTAACACTCGTACATATTACTGACAGCACAAATACAGAGATATAAAAAGTTAATCCTTCATCGATAACAACAAGGAGTGAATGTAAAATATTTAGACCAGTTGCTACATATTTCTCTGCATTCCACCCGTCATGTTAACAGTGGGGACCTGAAACTCCTGGTCATGACAAATAAGAGGACCCCCACCCATTCACCTGAAAATATATAGAAAGAGTGGCTGTACATCCACCGAAACGTACGTTGACCAGATTATGGGAAACCCCTCAAAGATGACACCAAGGTGGAAGATGCTGCGATTCATTCAGTCTGCTTGATCGTTATCGGTGTATATCATACAAATTAACAGAGCCCCTTTTTCCCACCTATTTCTTTTGTGTGTGATTGTTTCGTTTGTGAGAACGTGGTTTGTTTGGTGAGATTGTTTGATTTGAGGTAGCATTTGTTTCCAGTGGGGGCACAGGTACGAATTAAGAGAATGTACAACATATGTCTTTCGGTGTATTTTATTTGCAAATAATACATCTTGCACATGTTAAAAATTAAATGTCTATTATGAATTTGTTTGTATTTTTGCACATTGAGATCTCTAAATAGATATGTCTAGATTTTTACAAATAAAGACTTTATAAAAAGAAAAATTCATAAAAAATAGAGAATGATAAATATGCACAAAAGGAAAATATTATCAATAAAACCTATTATTTTCTGTAAAACTTTGTAAGGAAAGAACAGCCCTTTTGTTGAGCCCTTTGCAGGCCACTAGTAAAATGACATAGGCATGAGAAGAGTACTTACATATGTGATTTTTCCGTCCCTTTCCCCCTGACTCTTGGACCTAGAAGTATATATAGGGGGTACCTTTCTTCGATATTCACGTATGAGGTTCTCTACCCTTTATGTTAAGATAAATTCTTATTGATTATTATGTGATGAACATACTGAGGCTAGTTGTAACCACGAGTACTTACACCACATTCACTCTAACAGCTTTGTCATCTTACATACCCTGAATGCTATTTGACATATGTATTCAATTGCTTTCTGAGTGCCTGTTGATGAGCATTGAGTACCTCTTCTTTATTATCTCCTTTCTCCCTGTGTGATATTGGGCAGCTTTCACCTGCCAGTAGTATTGTGTCTGTTATTAGGACTAGGATCTAAGTATGAGTTTCATGTTGGTGAACAATGCTCAAGGACTTGAGAATAAGATAATACAATGCTTCTTTAGGATATATTTAACACTAAAATTCAAGCATTTTTTTTCAAGGAATCTCATTTCTCAATAGCACATTAAATGCTTCAAAAACACTTGAGAGGCCTAAGACATAAGAGAAAAGTTCTGTACAATTAGATTTTTCTTGATCCATCATTGAGTGTTGGTTAAGGCGGTGCGATGAACTGGTGCAACAATGATCAAGGTCTAAGAGAAATGAGATTAAAGACGCAAGTTTGAGCACAAACCAAAAGACATAAATTTGGGCACAAACCAGAAGAAAACTGAAATTGTCATTCAGAAAATATCAAGTAAGCAACCATATCAAGACAATACGCAATTGTCAGTAAGGAAGATCAAGACACTGCTGTGCAAAGTCAGAAATTTGTGGTGGCATATTCATCTTCCAGTTTGCCCCTCAACCTCATAATACCATTATATATCAGAATTGTTCCATATGGGATGTTTTTTGCATCCATTACCTCATAGATGAAATCGCTGGTGGCTATTTTCTATGTGTTTTGTCCTGAAAAAGACCCCCCTGTTGATTGTTAGGGACACCACCCATTTTTTGAATATAATCCATGAACGCAACATAAAATGGGGCATTGACACCTACTTTTGCACCATCGATGTCACATCGCTGTACACTTCAATCCCACACAATCTTGGAATGGAAGCCATTGAATTTTTTCTTTTACAGTCACCAATCACTGAGGATCACAAAATCTTCTTACTTGAATTACTTCACTTCACCTTATATCACAGCTACTTTCGTTACAACAATCAATTTTATTTGCAGCTCAACGGTACGTCTATGGGCAACTGTGCAGCTCCCAGCTACGCGAATCTGTTTATGCACAAGTTTGAACTTCATCACATAACCGACACCGACCCATGGAATGTACACTCACTCTTGTTCTTACGTTACATTGATGACATTTTTTTGATTTGGAAAGGTTCAGAACAGTTGTTACTTCAAGCAATTGACCAACTCAATGCAATTGATGAACGTTTGAAGTTCACTTTTAGCATTCACAAAACAGAAATCAACTATTTGGATGTATTATTATACATCAAGGACGATCGGATCGAAACCAATCTGTAAAGGAAAGATACAGATATAAACAATCTATTAAATTTTTCTAGTTTCCATCAGCCCGCTCTCAAAAATCATCTTCCGTATTCACAACTTTTAAGAATCAAAAGAATCATTTCAGAACCCACTCAATTGGCACAACAAATCACTGTTATGGAAAACCATTTTGCTGACCGTGGATATCCCAAAGACATACTCACTACTTCAATCAAACGAGCTTCCATTAAATCTAGATCACAATTGTTGAACACCAAAAGCAGTATTAAATCATCGTCCAGATCAGTAATGGTCACCAAATTTTCCACCGAAAGTTTCAACATTAAAAAAGCTATCTTGAAACACTGGCCCATGTTACAGGTGGAACCTGACTTCAAAGACATTTTTGCAGACAGACCACTCTTTGCATATGAAAGAAGCAAGAATCTAATGGAAATATTGAAATCTAGTTCCATTTCTAACACTGTTTCACCATATAAAGGCACTGTGCCTTGCCATAACTGCGGCAACTGCAATAATATTATCAAAGTAAACTTCACTCAACACCCCACACGTGGGTTTAAAATCATGTTATATGTCACGGCCACCTGTGATTCGAAGAATTTGATATACATGCTCAAGTGCCCATGCGGCCTCGCCTATATAGGCAAAACTGAGAGAAAAATCAACGTTCGATTAAATGAACATAAGAGCAACATTCGCAACAAGAACATAAAATCCACAGTAGCAGCACACTTCCAAGCTCAAAATCACAACATCAGCCAACTGAGATTTCTTATATGCGAAATTGTACCGATAAAAGACGGCAGAGACAATCGCAAATTCTTACTCCAGAGAGAGACAGCATGGATCTATAAAATGAACTCGTTGGTGCCACACGGACTCAATGACCGCGTTGAACTTAGCTGTTTTTTGTAGTTTAATTGTTCTTTGTGCAATGTCCAGGTCTCCTTTGAACTGAAGCTATGTTGAGGTTTATATATTCTTTGTTTACAATTATTAATTTTTCTTTATCTTTATTACAATGTTAATTTTCTTTGTTTTCTTCTTTTTTACTTAGTTCACACACTTTTCCTCATCCTTCTCCTCACATTTTCTATAATGTTAATTTTCTCTTTCTTACTTGGTTTATTTATTCTTTTTCACTCAGCTTTTTTCACCCAGTTTTGTTCTTTCGGAACCACATTACACTTTGAATGTTCATCATCCATCGTTCACTCTATTCTTTTAATTAACTTTGACGCTTTTCTCATTCTTTATTTTATATTCGTTTTAGCCACCGACTGATTACATACACGTATTTGTATTATTTATTCATCTCACCGTTGAAATTTTATGCTCATGTCTGACACGGTTTAGGTTCCTTTACGATATTGACAGCACTTTTGTTTATCCACCAAGCCTTTTTTTTACGGTGTTGACCGCCAACTTTATTAACATGACTCTCCCTGTCCAACATGGCCGCCACGCCGATCACACACATTTATAAATTCCTCTCTCACTTTCCACTATCACAACCCGCTACACCTTCCGGGGGTTAGCTTTACAGAAACACGCTGACTTTCCTTTCCTACGGGAACACGCTGTTTTCTCTTCGTTAACTTTTACCGAGGTATGTTTAATTCCGGTATACTCAACTGGTTCACCTTTAGATTTTGGGGCGCTTAAATGCATCGCTTTTTTCACGGGGATACAATGTTACTCTGCGAGTCACCAATTAACCCTTAGTCACGTGTGTTTAATCGTTCCGTTTCATAACACACGTTTCTTTCGTGACATTCTGGGATTTAAATATCCACAATTCCTTTAATATCTCTTCACGGTGCATGGTTCTAATTTATCAGACTTGGATGTCCGACTCTATCCTTTGGCACACTGCAAATGCACGATGGATCAATTTCATGGTCCGTTTCAACGAATCTTTACAAATCACACTTGGCGACCTCGTTTATTTTTTTTTTTTTTTTTCTTTAAGCACACCACTAACACACATGTGGTTTTTCTAAATCACATAAGCCATTGTTGTTCGTTTGATTATTATTCAACTCAATTGGTCGTTACATCTCTCCCATATATCATGTTTTTACAGGATTCCTCCTGATGAAGGGTAAATTTGTACCCGAAATGCATTGAGGATTACGTTCTCCTGGTACTTTTGAACCAAGTGTACTTTTGAAACTCATTAATCTCATGACTACAATGACGATTATGACACTGATGGATTATCATCAATAAATTGTTTATTATCAAATTACAATTTCAACATCGATTTCATCTTTGCAACAACGTTGCCTCCACAGGCTGTGCTATAAGGGGGACACCACTCAATCTTGATTGGTGCGACTGAAGTTTGATGGTTTAGGATTGAACCATTACATATTGAGAGAAGTGTGTACAACAAATGTATGGACAATTGCAACTCTTCATTATAACTCTGTGTCTTTAATGTTTTTATTTTTCTCACATCGTTATAACCCAAGAGCCATTAATGTCCTATCCCGATGCTAGACTTAATCAAGTTTACAGTGTCAGACACAAAACTCACTCCTCCCCTCCTCACTGTTCAGTATAAAGTTCACTCCTTTCCTCAACCCTAAAACTCAACCAGAACCATGGGAACTCAAAATGATGAGTCCAGTGGTGTTGCTCTGAACTGAGCCCTATCCATCTGAACTAACACAACATCCAAAGCACAGCTTCAGGCAATTTATGCAGCTATCATATCTGGTTATGGTCAGGTTGTTCCAATGCAAAAGAAAGATATTTAGATCAAATAAGGAAGACACAATCAAATGGTTTAGTTTTGATGTCGCTAACCATAAAGAGGAAGGCCAAAACTCAGCACACCAATGGTACAAACCTAGTTAAAAAGCTGACAACCTACACTGCAAAGTCCACATAAAAGGGTATCAAAGAGTTGTAACTCCAAAATATTCATACTTTTTATAAAAAATACAAACAATTGGGCATTTGTTTTCAAATTATCCAATACAGGGCCAAGCCCAAAGTACTAAAGAATTAAGAGGGTCATTAGGATGGCAGGCGGACTTCAGTCTGCCCGCCATCCTAGCGGTAACGGGACCACCCGCCTGTAAGGCGGACGTCCCACACTCCAAGACGAGGATGCGACCGCCACCGTGACGGCCGCATCCAGCGTTTTAACATTGCGGACGGTGCTGCTTGCTGCAGCACCGCCGCGGTGTTGAAAAACGCATGTTGTGCATTTCCATGCACAACGTGGTAGGCACCACTCGGTGCCTGCCACCTTGTGCATGGAAATGTAGGGGGGTACCATGGGTACCCCCCATGGTACCCCCCAGTGCACTGACACCCCCTCCAACAAGGGGGGCGCACAACGGGCACCCAATCCCCGCCAGCGATGCCGCCATGGAAATGCGCCTGGCCACACCCATCCTAATATGGCGGACAGTGCCTGCTAGACACCTCCACCATATTAGTGGCCCTGCTCTGCCCGCCAGGCAATCCGCGCGATTGCCACAAGCAGAAAAGCGGCGGACGGACTTTGCATCTGCCGCGATACCCACCGCCATTTTAATATGGCGGTGGGTAAATCTCAAAGTGATGGTGGAACGATCGCCACCGCCGGCGCGCAGAGGCGATCATTCCGCCATCATAATGAGCCCCTATGTTGCTTCCATTCTTCCAGCAGAGTATTAAAAATGCCTGACAAAAAAACATAACCTGTAACTTCAAATTGTCCATTGCGCTTCTCAATAACCCACTCCGAAATACACAATAAACTGATATTCTTGAGGTAGGTTTACTCTGAAAAACACAAATAGACTGAAAGCCACTGAGCTACCAGTGGCCCTTTGTCAAGCCTCAGTCATTAAGTAGTTTGTCAAACCCAAGCCTTTGGTCGAACCACCATTGTAAAAATCTACATTAAATTTGCCTCACTGTGATACTCAATTATTCCTTGCCCCACTACAAAAGAAAAAAACACTGCCAAACCCAGGGATAAAGTTACCCAATATTCATTTTATTAGTAGGATAAAGACAGAGGAGAAAACAGGGAAAGGAATTACAGTTCTTTGTTAAGAACCATAAATTCCTTCAAAGCCATCAGCCTGATTCGGATGTTTCAAAGGTAGGAGATGTAGCTGACACCAGCAACTCTGGCCATCATGCTCTCACACGTGTTGACAGAATGAAGAACAACTGACCATAACATGCAACATTCACAAGTTGACCTGTGTCTCCACAGCTGCAATAAAAAAATAGGAAGAATCCCTAAAGGTTTCTAATCGAACAATATTGTGCAGAGATCCCCATGGCATCTGGCTTTCAAAATGTTCTTATGTCTTTTTTGCAGATATTTCCCAATGATACTCAAGCCCAAAATATGCGCAGACGAGTTACCAATCCATCTGCTACCAGTAGCAACACCGGGAAACAACCAAAAACAGAGTCCCTGACCATATCCATTAGTGAATTGAAGAAAATGTCCTCTGCCTCATTAGGGTAAAAAAAGAATAGAGACTATTGAAAGCCCATTTCCCAAGCATGACCCTATTGTTTATCTACTGAAAATTGTTAGAGATTGCATTGCATAAGAATGTTAGAATCCTAGGAGCGATCTTCAACTCTCCTTTCGTTGAACACAACATCAATGCATCAGTCGTCCAACACAATTCCAACTAGGTATGCAGCACAAAATATTATCTTATTCATCACAGGCAAAAAATTGAGTTAACTAACTCCCGCATCATGACAGACCTAGAGTACTGCAATGATCTAGGCCTTGAATAAACATATTACATGTCAACAGTGCAGATACAGAGCCAAGCTATACAACTATTACCATCCAGCACTTAAATAAACAGTTAAATAGTATTGCCCAATACCCTACTTAAGTAAGTAGAAGTACTATGCCCTATAGTAGCTATTTTACAGCAAAGCATGCACATAGTTCTGTTGGCACAAAGTGAGAAGTATTGGTGTGCTATATTTTCACATTTTTAAACAGACCTAACATTCATTTCAGAATTACAGAGCAGAGTGCTTGATGGTGGTGAGCTGGACGTCCTAATTTGCACGCATTGATGTTGATTATTAATATCTCTTCATTAAATGAAGTACTCTGGACAAGCCATTCCCAAGAGTTGAGACTATAATTTGTTAAGAAATGTGTTAACATCCAATATATCTGATTTCTAAAAATTAAGACAATGCATTTTGCATCATATTAATGAAGTGGGTTTGTGTTTTCCCAGGAAAGTGGGCAGATGACAACTGTAGCAGAAATATTCGATTTGCCAATCCTGTGGTACCCAAGAACTGATTGTCCTAATAACTTCAAAAGCTAACATACATTTCCTGACTTCCAGACACAGCCATTGCAACAGAAGCCTAAAGATCAATAACAACAACAAACCATCATGTCAGCAAAAGGAAGAGGCAGCTTGATTTCAAAGCTTACTGTCTCATCAAATCAAGGACCTGCAAAAACACCTGCAGACTTGATGCCTGTGCCCTCATCAACTCAACAGCAAGTACTTGCAAGGAAGAATCTCCCGATTAAAGATGACGCAAACACTAAAGATAATAGTACATCTAATTCTACACCACCCAAGACAGAGCATAAGATAGTAAAAGAAACAAGAGCAATAATCCTAGATTTAGGAACAGGTTATTGTAAAGCTGGGTATGCTGGAGAACCAAGACCTTCATGTGTGATTTCTTCTACTGTCGGAAAGCATTTCCAGAAGACAGCTAAAACTGGGGACAACCGTAAAGAAAACTACATTGGACAAGAATTTAAGGAGGCTAAAATACCACTAAAATTAGTTAATCCCTTAAAACATGGCATTGTGGTAGACTGGGAGATTGTGCAGGATATCTGGGAATACATTTTCTTTGCAGAACTGAAGCTCCCCACAGATGAGCATGCTGTCATGGTGTCTGACCCTCCACTTAGCCCTACCACAAACAGAGAGAAGTACGCAGAGCTGATGTTTGAGACATTCCACACTCCGGCAATGCACATAGCCTATCAATCCCGATTGTCTATGTATTCCTATGGTAAGACATCAGGCCTAGTTGTTGAATGTGGTCATGGTGTCTCCTATGCCGTTCCTATCCACGAAGGCTACACGCTGCCAAGCATCACTGGGAGGGTTGATTATGCTGGCGATGATGTCACAAGATACCTGATGAAGCTACTGAATGAGTCTGGAAACAACTTCAACGAAGAACATGTCCGCCTCATCGAAGAAATGAAGGACAAGTGCTGCTATGTATCCTCAGAGCTTGACTATGAAATGGGTTTGCCAGTCAATGAGTACATGGTAGATTATGAACTCCCGGATGGGCAACGCATCACGCTTGGCAAGCAAAGATTCCTCTGTTCCGAGTCTCTCTTCAAACCCTCACTCATAGGATTAAATCAACCTGGACTACACAATTTGACTGTGAACAGTCTAAACAAATGTGATGCCACCCTGAGGAAGAACATGATGAACAGCATCTTGTTGTGTGGAGGCTGCACTACGATGGAGGGCTTCCCAGAGCGGTTCCAACGAGAAATGAACCATGTTTTCCCCGATGAGAAACCACTAATCACTTTTTCTCCAGACCGGAGATTTTCTGTGTGGACAGGTGGATCCATCTTGGCATCGCTCAAATCTTTTCAGCAGCTGTGGGTTTATAAGAAAGAATATGATGAGAGTGGACCTTCAGTCATTTATAAAAAATGTTTCTGAATAGTGAGCAGGAAAAATTCAACCCTCATTTACATCAAGTCTTCATTTTTCAGCCACAAATCACTTTTTGCCTGCAGATGCTGACATGATCAAAGCTATTTACATGTGCAAGCAGTGAATAAAGCTCTTAAATATCTGTTCTCCAAAAGTGTGGTATTTTTGCACCTTCTTTGCATTTTGAAATATACTGCAAGATAGCATTTCAACATACGTTTAGCAAGATTTTGTGTTATTCATTACTACCTTGCAAGAGAATATTTGCATCGTTTTGACTGTGAATCAAGCAAATAAACAAATTTGATGATACCCAAAGAGCATTTGCTTTTGTTTATAGAGAAACGTACATGTCAAATGTATCATGGCACACATTTGTGAAATTTTGGGGCAGAATGTTGGTGTATATTTCTTTTGGAACTACATCCAGATGTATAATGAATGATATGTGGCACAACTTCACATGTCCATATATGAACTAAGAGACACCACAAATTAATACTCTGGAGGTCATGCCCTCTTCTCTATTCCTTTTCCCTCCCAATTGCAAATCTACCAATGTAACTTATTGGGGTATTAGTTGACGGGGGTGAGAACCCACCCGAAATTAAAACCACAATCCTTGTCAGGGTGAATTGCTAAAGTCACTACTTAAACCCATGCTTATTCTGTAGTAGCTTGGTGCAAAGCAATCAGGCTTAACTTGGAGTTACTGTGTAA
This sequence comes from Triturus cristatus, assembly GCF_964204655.1. Lineage (NCBI taxonomy): Eukaryota > Metazoa > Chordata > Amphibia > Caudata > Salamandridae > Triturus > Triturus cristatus. The sequence continues at coordinate 91,657,882 of NC_140582.1, forward strand.
AGTATTTATGCAGCACTCAAACAGTAATAAAGTGAAAACACGGTACAAGAAAAATCCCAAACCAATTTAGAAAAACAGAGAATGTTTTAATAAATAAAATTACACCAGAACGATAAAATCCCAATAAGCTGAACCAGAGATATGAATTTTTAAAGTTTCAATATGAAAATAATGCCAAAAAATACAACCACAGTAATATGGTCGCGTAAGACCTGGTCAAAGTCACAAGTTACAGCTGACCATGATGGAGTGCAGGTCTGATACAAGAACCCGGTTGGTCCTGGTCCAAGAGTTACTTTCCGCCATAGAAGAAATTCTAACAAGACAGTCTTCAGTGGGGCAAGGCAGAAGGCTGGATCTGAAGATGGATCGTTGATAACAGGGAGACATTGGACGAAATCTTTGTGACGTCGTCGTCAAAGGCGCAAAAATCTTAGAGTCGGAAAAGTCATGATTTTGTGCTGTCAGGAGGTCCAGCTGAACCGGATTTTCTGTTGTGGAGAAGAACGCAGCGGGACCCGTGGAAATATCAACCCCACTGGAATACTCGGTGGATCGGGTTTCAGGTAAGCCATGATCCCACACCGGTTCTCAGTGCAGTAATTTGCAGGAAAGTTTGTAAGTCCCAGCTTTTAGGTTAGGTTTAGCCTGGAGGGGTACCACTTGGGGGTTAGAACTTGCTCCAACAGATGTCAGCAGTAGGGTCTAGGCCAGATCCAGTTGTAACTGGCCAGCTGGTCACTTGACGTTAAAGGCATCAGGAGGCTTGTTTTGCCCCTGTAGCTACAACAGGTCAGCCAACTGCCCCTTAGAGTCCCTTCTGGGGTCCTGGGTTCAAGGCAAGCAGGTCCAGTCTTTCTTCAGGGTCTTCAGACAGCAGGGCAGACCTTTTTCTGATCTTCACAGGTCCAAAATTGTACTGGGAAGGGTACTGCAGATGCCAGCCGTTTATTGGGGGCAACTCCGTTCCCTGGGTGACCTTACCCAATTTGGCAACACTTCCTGTGTTTTTTACTGGAAGCTATCCCACAGTAGCCACTCTCCCTAAAATCAACATGGCAAACACTTCCTCTCCTGGTCAGAGCTCCCTGTGTCTACCCAGCTGCGTTTCTATGGAAATGGGCATGCCCTCCCTCGTGAGGCAGTCTCCCCTTCACTGGGTTTGGAGACAAACTGGCTAGCAAAAAAAAATAGAGGCAGACCTAGGTGTGCGCTACATCTGTCAGTGACAGGGTAGGCATACTTTGAAGCTCAGGAAGGGGCTAGGCACTGTATTAAAGCCATTCTGTTCAAAGAGGAAAACACCTCTCAAGCCCAAGCCCTCTATCCACTGTCTGAGAGCAAGCCACATCTCACCACAAGGGAGCCATTCAACAGTCGGGGGACACTGGACAGTGACAAAACCACTCTTTTGGCTTAGGTAGCGAAATGGCAACTTTTTAAAAGTAAAAGACACACAGATGACGGACAGAACATTTAAAAGAGTAATTTCTTAAATAGTAATATAAATCCGACTTGGCCATTAAGTTGGGTTTTAAATGACTATTAAAAAGAGCCTTTGAATCAGGTTTATTGCTTTAACTTTACAACATTTATTGTTGTACCTTTTAAAGATGTAAAAGGAAGTTCAAAGATGGTGGGAAAATCAGTAAGTGGTCTTTTTTTGCCCTTTCCTGACCTTTTTACCATTAAGATAGAGGCACTAAGGGCTGCTGGGTCTGGTAGACAGACAGCAACTCCTGCTCTTGAACTTGTTCAGGCTGCAGTGACTGTTGCTTCCCAAAAGATCAAGTTTTTGTTCCGCGTTTGGAAATGTGTGCATTTTCAGAGCTTATGCATGTACATGTCAAGATCTGCACTTTAACATGCTGCACAAACTTTAATAAATAGTGTTAGGAGTATGTGTAGAGGGTGCAATTCACCCGGAATGGTATCTTGGTGGTGAAAGCCGGAGCAGCCTTGTCTGAGCCAAGGCCTGCCCTAGGTAAAAAGCTAAGTCTTCAATTTCATTCTGAATTTAGGAGCTGAGGAGGTAGATCTGACGTGCAAGGGCAGGTTGTCCTTGACTTTGGGAGCAAGGTAGCAGAAAGCACGACCACCGGTTCTGGTTGTGTGTATGCTGGGAATGTATGCAAGTAGGAGTCCGGCTGAGCGGAGGTTTTCTAGTTGGTTTGTGGAAGTTGATGTAATAGTTGAGGTATGTGGGGTGGTGTCATCAGTGTAGAATAAGACATTGATTACATAGGCACTTGTGAGGTTGGCAAGAGGGCTCATGTATGCATTGAACAGGGTTGGCCGAGTGATGAACCTTGTGGGACTTCACAGGTGAGGCTGAGGACTCCAGAGCAGAAAAGGGTCCGGCAGACCGACTGGGTGTGGCCTGTCATGAAGGAGCTTCGTGTAGTCGGCTAATGAGGATGGGGTGTGAGATGGTGTCAAAGGCCGCGTAGAAGTTCAGAAAATTGAGGGCCACAGTCTCACCTCTGTCAAACATCATTTGGATGTCATCTGTTGCTATGATGAGGGCAGTTTCTGTGCAGAGCTCTGAATCCAGATTGAGAGGTGTTTAGTAGGTGGTTTAGTTTAGGTGGGCAGCTAGGCGTTTGATAATCATCCTCTTCAACACATTTGCCGGGTAGGCAGCAGGGAGATGGGTCGGTAGTTGGCCAGAATTACTGTGGCATGTTTTCAGGCGACTGGGTTGAAACGTTGACGGCTAATTGACCATACTTCAATAGGTCTCCAAGCTTACAAATCTACGCAATTTAATTACAAAGCGTGAGACACGTGTTGCTACTCTATGAAATTGGACCCCTTTTTCTAAGATTTCCCACTTGTAAATATATGTACAGCATTGCATCACTTATTTGTACAATACACTGATTTGCCACTTTGTCACTTTATTCACCATGTCACTTTAAGTCACTTTCCACTAGCGTCGTTTCAGCAATTGAATTATCTGACAGCCTTTATTTCTTGATTATTTTTCAAATGTATTAAAAAAAAAGTTGATATGCTAAGTAAAAATACTGCTCTCTTTTCATATCAGTGATTATTTTGTTTGTGTATTTGTTCTCAAGCGTCTCTCTTGAATTTATCACTTTGACTCATGCAAATGTGTTACAACTACAAAGAAATTGTTTGACCCGACAGAACCAATTGTTGTTTGTACTACATGTGAAGTTCAGCTCAGCTCGCTTATATGGCCATTTTCTGCCATAATATTACACTATTAGAAAATGAAATTCAACTCATTTACTCAGATCCTTTATTCCGCAAGCGCTGATAGGAATGTTGAAACATAGGTTTCTAGGTGCCCAACTAAGGCGTGGTGGAAGACCAGGCATCGCATGGCTAAGGACTTTGAGGACACCAAGAAGGAACTGTTGAAAACACTGGAAACACATGCTAATGGCTACATAGGCTGATGGCAGCCCAAAAGGTTACTCTGATCCTGTTTAGAGTAAATTATAAATCACTTGTTAAACTAAACGAGGGGGGAATGCATACAAGAAGGAGTAGTAATCTCCAAGAAGCAACAAGAAGTGGTGATTGGAAAACATTTTGGAAAATTATTCACTTGGCTATTGATACGAGGATGGTGAACCTTTAACCAATCTCAGCCCACTAGCTAGCAGACTATTCATAGATGTATTCTGTGTAATCTTTTGGTTTAACTCATGTTACAGGGAGTCCTAATCTTACATTTTGACACTTCAGAAGTACCCAATACTTTTATGTCACGATAATCAGAGGAAGCCCCAGGCCCAAGTCGCATACAAACTGAGGGGCATATTTACAAGGCCTTTATCTCCGCTTTTTTGGCTTAAAAAGCCAAAAATTCGGAGATAAAACTATCGCCTTATTTACAAGAGGGTGCAAACATACATAATCGCATGTTATCACCCTTTTTCCCAGCACCTCCCTTTGCATCTCTAATGAGATGCAAAGTGGGCATCACTGGGCATACCCCGGATGGACTACCTTGCAAATATCGCTGATGTTCACATCGCGATATTTACAAGGCAGCCCACAGGATTTTAGCAGATGTTAGATTTTGGCAAAAACGTCAGTATTCCCCAAAATCTAACGTCTGCTAAATTCCTGATTTACCTATGTTTGACATAGGGGGAGGGGGGGGGATTATGCTGATACGACCACAGGGTCGTATCAGCAAGGTTAGCGCCTTTTAGCAGGGAACATCGCTGGAAAACCAGCGATGTTCCCTGCAAAACAGCGATAACCTCGCTATCTCTGGAATGTTTATCTCCCAGGAGAAATGCGTTGTTAATAACGCGCTACCAGGGCGATAAATTCCAGAGATAGCCTGCAATAAGAAATTTATCGGTAAGCACGCCCAGCGATAATTATCGCTGGCCGTTGATAATATGCCCCTGAATATTTTCAAACATGACCTACGTTTGTTTAATGCCACCTTAATTCAGGCTTGGATTCCACTGACAAACAGGATTGTAGAAATGAATACTCATAACTAGAGGGGGGTAAAACCGGATCCAAAAGTTAAAAGCCAATTTCTTTATTTGATGCTATGACAATGGGTTCTACTAGGATTACAAAAGTGGCTTGGTGACAGTGGTGTTACGTTTGGCGCCCTGCTGTTTTCTGGCTGGCTTCCTGGTCAGTGCTTTAGATTATAAGCCATCATTCTAGAGTATGTTCACTTCAGAACAACTGTTTGGGTTGAGTATTTCTCAACAAGACATCTACCGTTGATGAAATATACAGAATTAACATTATAAATATATTTCATTGAAATGCGATCTGGTTTCGGATGCAAATATCCTTTATATTCTCCTTTATATTATATTATATTACTAACCTATCTCTATCACACTCCAAAATGGTTATTCTGGGTGATTTTAATTGGTGGGAGAATGTCAGCACGAAGAACCAGTTAAGGGACTTGACGTATACTTGCAATAGCCTTGGCCTCCAACAATTAGTCACCTCCTCCACCCATTGGGGAGGTCACATACTTTTTTTTTTTTTTTTTTTTTAAAAACCTTTATTTGTGCATATTAAAAGAACAAATACGGGCCTACAACCATCAGGCCGGCCACAAAACGGTTAAGCACTGAGACAAACATTACATCCCCTGTGCATCAATGGTCAAGATTAGCAACGATTCAGGAGTTATACACTGGAGAGATCCTTGACACCAGGGGAAGGAGAGGTGAAGGTTAATTTTAAGGTTTTCAAAATAATTTTATCGAGGAAAAAGTCAGTAGAGGATAGAACCAAGGAGATTCGAGTCCGCAAGATGGCTTCATCACACGGGAGAGCAGCAGCATCATTAAAAACGGCCATAGAAAATCTCAGACAGTGAGGCGATGCAGTTATATAACAGGAGAGTCACATGAGTAAATACGCACCCCTCCAAAGCCGCCCCCACTCAATCCACCCCACACCCGGACCCCGAATCGGAAACAAGGATAGCGCAGAGACATAGAAGAAAAAGGCCCATAGAACTAAAAAGAAACAGTAAATTACCCCCCCACCCTACACCAATGCGGAGGCTACGGCCTGCCCCCCCCCCAGCATAGTGCCTGTCGCCCAATGAACCCGAAATATAGACAAGAGAGAAAGTAGGAATAAAGGAAAGAAAATAAGAAAACAAAGAAGAAAGCGGGGAGGAGCCCACGTAACCTCGGAGCGCCCGAAACCACCGGCCAACTACGTCTCCACACACTGAGAACCCACTACACCCAAAGGCGGTCGTGTGAAGATAACGTGTCACAACAATATAATGAAGGCAGACAAATCGCGACGAGTGCGCACAACATATGCAGACAGTTCCAGTCCCAGTCCAGCCCATCCGTGAAACCATGGTGATAGAAATCAATCTAGCCCTGGCCCGATCGCGGGCGTAAGATTAGACTAGCCCCCACATGAAGGCCCCGCAGCCCGTGCAGACAAAGACAATATGGCCGCTTGGGAGAAGATGGAGAAGTAGAGTCACAAAATGGCCGCCGATCATCTATTGAGGTCCCCTTGTGCACCATATAAAATCCAGACCTGGCCTGTAAAGTACAGGAGTTCCACATAAAAGAAGCCGTAGGCCACCGTGTACGGTTCCTCGAGGACGTCAGGTGTCGCTCAGCTGGATACTCTTGCGGGCGCGGTGAGGCAGGCAACAACAAAGCAGGCAGCAATGAACGGGGAAACAAAGTGTCCACAATTGAGCAGGAGATCGATTGATCCTGGGTGCCGGGAAAGCCAGATGCAGACACCAGTGTAGCACGGTTATACCCAGTCGTTGCGTCCCCGCAAGAGGACAGAAGCACTGGCAGACCCACGTCTTGTTGAGAACAAACGGGGCGCTCACGACCCGCAGCCGACAGTATGGAGTCGAACCGCTCACTCAGCGTTTGCAAGCCAACACACAATTGCAGACGAAAGTCCCGCAGGGCAGCCAGAACGGAGCCGCATGTCAGCGGAAGCTGCTCCCCCACATCGGCAGCAATCCGGGACGGCACTGTGGAGCTGGAGTCTGGTAGAGGGAGGGCGAAGCGGGCAGCGGGCGAGACCGGAGCATCACCCCCCAGCAGCGAGCAGGCAATCAACGCCATGTTTTACCGCTGAACGGTACAGTGGCCAGGGGGGGGGTCGTAACAAGGAGGCAATTCCCCGCAGGTCTGCGCCGCAACAGGTGAAAGCCAACAGTCGCTTCCCCTCCCTCGGACTCTCTTTGCAGCCGACTAGGCAATAGAAGAAGGGGGTCTGCAGCCTTCCACAGCGCGGGCCACAGAGCGGGGCAGGAGACCCGCCACACCGGGGCTTACCCTATAGCTCCAGCCCGTCAGGTGAAAGGTGAAGGAGGTGTCCGGGCGTCTCTCCCCCGGCTCGTCTGGCGACAGTCCGTGGTGTGAGGCGGGATCGGGGCCGCGGGGCTCAGATTTGCGCCGGGGGTCCAGTGACTGCGGAGCTTCCGGGGGGCCGGCCAAGGCCACAATGGAGCAGGGGTCCAGCGCGGAGAACAAAGGCACCAAGAGCTCCGGCATCCGGGCGGGCTCAGACTCCGGGAAAGCGGCGGCGCGGTCAGCGCGTCGTCGCGCACGTTGCACCTCGAAAATCGGCGAGGATAGGAATCAGGATGATAGTCCGAGGCCAAGGGCCGGCGGAGCCGGGCGCTCAAGCGTCTGCTCCGGTCGCCATCTTGGCTCCTCCCCCGGGAGGTCACATACTTGATCTCCTCTTTGCAAACGAGTTTGAGGTTGAACTTTTAAATATTTTGCCTCAAATTTGGACAGACCATTACCTTATCCATTTTTATTTACAGTTAGTTGACACTCCAGCCCAAGCTAAAACCGCAGTATTGTATCGGAAAGGCAGAAACTGGATCAAATTGGCAAGGACGGGCGCCCTTTTAACTCCTCCCACAGTAAGCCTTTTTCAGGCCTCTAGTACGGTGGAGGCGAATTATAACGCCTACCGTGAGTTTATCACTGCTGACCTAGACCACTTAATTCCGATGAAAAAGATAAAAATTAGGAATAAAACGTCAGCTCCCTGGTACGATGAAGACCTGAGAACGTTAAGACAACACTGTAGACGGGCCGAAAGGAAATGGAGGAAGGGATATCTGGACAGGGACAAGCTTACGTTAAAATCAGCACAGAGCAGGTATAAGCTGCTCATTGTGGAGCGTAAGGCTAATTTCTATGCCGACTCTACAGTGCAAGCTTCAAATGGGGTTAAGGAATTGTTCAAAATCGTAAGAACCATTTCGGCCCCGCGCTGCCTAGAGGATAAAGTAGTAGCCTCACAAAAGCTGTGTAACGAGATCGCTACTCATTTCAAGGATAAAGTGGCAAAGATAGTTGATCTTTTTAAGGGCAACGAAGTAGCTGGTCAGGATTCAGATAAGGAGGTGGCCAGCGAGAGGTCGGGCCGCCATTGCTCCCTGGCAACTTTCCCCACTTTCACGGATCTGTCGTTTGTTACAACGGCTCATAGTATCTCCTCTGGTTCACCCCTTGACCCCCTGCCCCAGAAGGCGTGGAAGTCCTATGGCCACCTGACCTTCCCTTTGCTGTGCCAGATCTGCAACCAGTCTCTGGAATTGGGTCTGGTTCCAGAGGGTTGGAAACAGGCGGTGGTCTCTCCCCTTATTAAAAAACCAACCTTGGATCCAACTATTCCAGCTAATTTCCGGCCTATTTCTCTCCTTCCTTTTCCTATTAAAATCTTAGAAAAGGTCGTGGGTAGGTCCCTCTCAGACTACTTAGAGGAACACCATCTACTGGACAGGGACCAGTTTGGCTTCCGTCCCGGTCACGGAACGGATTCAGCCCTGGTCACCATGCTGGATAACATGCGAATGCGGGCTGACAATGGGAGCACCGCTGTTTTGGTGCTCCTGGATATGTCAGCCGCATTCGACACAGTGAGTCATTCAATCTTGTTGGAGCGTCTGGAGGAGTTTGGGGTGAGGGGTCGGGCACTACAGTGGCTCCGTTCCTATCTGGCGGGAAGACATCAAGTGGTGACTCTGGCGCCTTTCTCTTCTGAAAAAACCCCGTAGCTTTTGGAGTGCCGCAGGGTTCCAGCATCAGCCCCATCCTATTTAATATATATCTACAGCCGCTATTCTTGATCATCAAGGCGTTTGGGGTTGAGCTAATCAACTACGCAGATGATACGCAACTGGCTTTCTCACTGGAAGGAAAACAGGCGATCCCCCTTGAACAATTCCAAAGTTGTATGAGGCTGACTATCGACTGGCTACAGAGAAATTGCCTGCAGTTTAATGGAGATAAAACTGAGTTAATGTACTACTCGCCGTTAAGGCAGATTCAACATCTACCAGTGGACCTCAGGCTTGTTCCGGATGAGGTTACACGGGTTCCAGCTAGTACAATACAGAATCTCGGTTTCTTATTCGACATCAATCTCCAGTTGGACTCGCAGGCAAATAAGACAGCCAGCGTATGCTTTGGGTTACTACGGCTCTTACGCCGAATCCTTCCACTTCTGCCTGAAGACTCTTGCAGCACGGTCGTAAGGAGTACGGTGCTAAGCAGAATGGATTGTTGCAACTCCTTGTACTTAGGAGCCCCCAATACATTCTGCAGGGGCTACAGATAGTTCAGTCAGCCGCAGCGAAGCTGGCGCTAAATAGCAAGCAGGACTCTTCCTCTACTCAGGCGCTACATGAACTTCATTGGTTGCCAGTTAGAGATAGGGTTCTTTTTAAGTCCCTCTGCTTAGTCTATAAAGCAATTCACGGGATGGGCCCGGTCCCTCTCCAGGAAAGATTTGCACGCTATTCCCCTTCAAGACAGCTGCGATCCTCTAACGCCAGCCTGTTGGCACAACCCAGGTTTAAACGATCAAGGATGGGCGGGAGGGCCTTCAGTGTGGTGGGAGCACGGAAGTGGAACGAGCTCCCACAGGGGATTAGACAGACGAACTTGTTAATGGAATTTAGAAAGAGCCTTAAGACCTGGCTCTTTCCAGCAGCCTGATGGCCCCTCACCGACCCTCCCCCGCAGCACAATTGATTCCGTTCTGTCAGAGCGCCTGGATACCCGTAGGGTCACAGTTGCGCTATACAAATACTAATAAAATACCATACAATACAATATTGACACGGGCAGCTAAGATGTAAGAGTTCTTTATTGTTTAGTCAATAAAAACCAGAGCAACCACACAGAGATGTGCAATAGAATACATTGGTAATAATAAAATTGCCTTGCCAAAAGAACAGAGAACAATATATCTTTAAACAAGCATTGGCATAGCCAATAGGTCTCACCTTTGGGACCTTATAAGTGTTTAGCCATGCAACAGTTGCATAACTAAACACTTATAAGGTCCCAAAAGCGAGGCCTATTGGCTATGCCAAGCGGCCATGAGGCCGCGAAAGTGATCGCGATCAAACATCAAAGCGGCGTGCAGCCACGAAAGTAAAAGTAATCGCGATCAAGCGCCACGCGCACACATGCACTGTAGCTCTAGGCTGGCCATGGTAGCACTTTTTGGAGCCCTCTCAATAAGTCTCGCCAGACCAGCGCATGCGCTGGGTCAGGCGAGACCTAAAAACATTAATGATGTATGTTTTCAGGTGCATTAGTAAAATTCATTATAATGCTTAGCCCCTGTTCCACTGATATTCACATGGGAGGCGGCATCTGTTTTGTAACACATAACACACTTGGACCTCCCAATGCAACTGTCAGATACCATGGCAACGGGACCTAACAGAGGCAACTCCTGTGCACTGGCAATGCTCCGTGATCTACCGATTTAAAACCAATCTCCATCGTGAAGATGACACACACTTGTTATCCTGGACTAGTAATAACCTCAATAAACTATGTGTTACTTTTGAAAAAGTTCTGCTACCAAATAGGCATGTTTCTTTACATGATATTCCAAATCGATTTTTGGAAAAATCCTTCATTATTAACATTATATGTTAGCTAGGATGTGTAGATTAAACTACATGTAAATTAGACTGCATAAGCCAGCTATGCATATCTAAAGGTAACCTTGCCTTTCAAGTTGCAGTGATTAGCTTACTTTGCAAAATCTGTGAATGAAGTGTGTTGTCAACTCCTCTACGCAGTTGTTATGACAAATGCCTCTCGGCAGAGTTGTGTGTTCAGACTGAAACAAGTGATCCTGTCATTAAAGGAAATGTATATTTGAGATCACTACGAAAGAGGGAGCGAGATTTCACTCCAGTCCCGAGCACAGCTATAATTTGCGATTACCAATGTATTGGCTGATAATCCATATTTATGGCAAAAATGATTAAAAGATGCTCCATAGAAATTTCATGTGTTGCTTTTATTCATATCATCACACGTAGGATGCAGTGGCATTTTTGGCAGCTTCTCATGCTACGGACATGCCTATCCGGGCCTTATTTCCGAGCACGCAGGAAAATACAACGTACATCCCGAACCCTCAGCATCTATTACCCAATGCATTTCGGGCCAAAATGGGCCCTTCGTCAGGGGTTCACTACGAGTAAAAGAACATTAATATTAGATTTGTAATTTTCTGTGGCCTCAATAAAAACAATGGGGCAGATTTACGTTCCCTGGTGCATCCCTGCAAATCAGCAAGGATGCGCCAGGGAAGATGCGTCACACAAGTTTGCCCTTGCGCCACCGCTGATGCGCTGCATTTACAATGCAGTGCATCGTGGCGCAAGGATAAGCAGATGCGTGACGCATCTGCCGGTGTAACGTTGGCGTAGTGCAGAAGTTGTGTCGCAAGTACGACGCAACTCCAGCACTGTTCCAACCTACCCTGTCCCTAACATGGTGCGTCAGACCTTAGGCGTAACGATTTGACGCACCAGCGTCGGAAAAGTGACTGCGTGAAATCTTGTAGATTTCACTGCGTCACTTTTCCGAGGCGTTCCTGCGCCGGAACGCACCCCCTGCGCTGGAACGCCCACATGAAACCTGACGCAGGTTTCATGTGGTGCAGGGCTTTACAACGTGACGCATCTCCCTAGATGCGTCACGTTGTAAATGGGGCGCAATGTGGCGCATGGTTTACGCCGCCGCTGCGTCACAAAAGTGACGCAACGGCGGCGCAAAAGTGGCGCAAGGGCATTGTAAATCTGCCCCAATGTTTTGACGTGTATAGCGCATTAACTTAATAGTCTGCCCAGTACAGCGTTTTCCCTCTATCATCCATGGATGCCTAAACCAGTCTCTACGATGTTAAATCTCCAGACCTCATATAACTGTTACTATGAGCAGGTAACCACCCCAATGCCTGTAAACCTCATTTACCCTCTTACCTCCCTCACAGAGTATAATACCCCCTCCCTCGCATCACAAAACACCTTGGTTCCCCACATACCTGAACAATTCTTAACGGCCAAATCTGTTTCACATAAGTTCTTCTCTGCAAAAACAGCTCACGTTCTGTTATCTGAGTAATAAATACGGGGGGCAGATTTATGTTGCACTTGTGCCACTTTTGCGCCGCCGTTGCGTCACTTTTGTGACGCAGCAGCGGCGCAAATCCTGCGCCATGGTGCGGGGTATTTACAACGTGACGCATCTGGGAGATGCGTCACGTTGTAAAGCCCTGCGCCACATGTAGGCGTTCCAGGGCAGGTGGGGGCGTTCCGGCGCAGGAACGCCTCCTAAAAGTGGCTGAGTGAAATCTACAAGATTTCACTCAGTCACTTTTGAGCCCATGCTGCGTCAAAACCCTGCGCCTGCTTGAAGCAGGCGTAAGGATTGACGCAGCATTGTGCAGATAGGGCCCCCCAGAGCATTGCTGAAGCTGCGTCGCGCTTGCGACGCAACTCCAGCAATGCGCCACTTTTACGGCACAGATGCGTGACGCATCTGTGCCGTTTTTGCCCCATGGTGCGCCGCATTATAAATGCGGCGCATTCATGATGGCGGAGCTGGGGCGCAAAATAACTGGCGCATCCCTGCTGATATGCAGGGATGCGCCAGTTATTATAAATCTGCCCCACCGCGCTGTAACACTCTTTCCTATTCGAGATTCCTGCCATATCACTACTACCAATGATGAGTTATGAACAAATGGGTGTCAAACCCGTCTCTAGATGATGCAAAGCATTAAACCATGTTCATAAGTGGGTTCATTTACATATAGAGTTGCACAGTGCATTTTCCGAGTGACTTTAAGTGAATTAATGGATTGTTAAAGCGCTACTGGGCTGTACATGTTGGCTCATATTATAAACACGTCATTCAACCGCAGTCTTTACTGATTATAAAGGTCACCTGAGCTTTTGAACTGGTTCACATTGCTTACCCACAAGCATAAGCATTACTTTTGTCCGGCATTTCTACCAAAGCTAAGGTAATTGTATGTGCCGTTGGGGCTCGGTGTGCTACTGTCCGCTCGCTGAACAACATTGTGGAAATCGTCTCGCTCTAGTGTTTGTCCCAGGAAAATTGCTCCTATTATTCTTATTTATGAGAACATTAGTCATTCCTACTTTTAAGAATGTCTGAATATATTGCATCTCCGATTCTATATAACTTTGTAACTAAATACATTTTCACGCTGGTGTAAGATAGCCAGCAGTCTAGTAGCTGGGGAGGGCGGAACCAAGGGGTCAGGGGAAGAGGAGGAGTCACTGAGAGAGAGGGCAGTTAGAATAGGGACAGTGGTGGTGCAAGACATAAGAATAAAGCTCCATGATAGTATCCAGAAGTGTCTGTGGTTTCCTTAGTAGCGCGACGCTACAGCTGGCGACGAAGGTGGGATCACCCAACCCCACTGACCACCAGACTGTGTGAGGCGAGTCGAGCCGATCGCGTTGGAGCGCGCTGCACGCGGGACGCGTGTAGTTGGGAAGGCGCCGTGAGCGCAAAAGTCGGGAGCCCACCCGAACCTGTCGTGCACCCAAGCTGAGAGAGGAGTGCCCCAGCACCTGAGACGCTGTCCCCAGGAGACTGGCAGCGAGCGCTGTCGAGCGCGTTGAAGAGCGAGCTGAGAAAGCTCGATGCCGGCAAACCTCACGCTTGATGCGTGAGTTTCGGCCCGCCAGTGTGAGGAAGATCGCGGGAAACGGCAAGAAAAGGCGGGAGCCCACCCCGATCTCACCTGAGCGGTAGCAGTGAATGCTGAGCAGGACTGGAGGTGTGCCACCAGCCAAAGATGACCGCTGGTGAGTCCGGAATGAAGAGGGCTGCATGTGGGCATTGAGAGGAAGCCTCGTATGTGCAGGGATGGCGGCCATCTTGGAGTCAGGCAGGCTCTCGAGACAGACCCCTAAGACGTGTGGGAGCGGCCATTTTGAAGTCAGGCACGCCACAGTAGAAGCAAGCACTGGCAAGACCAAATAAACAAGCATTGGTGCAAAAGGCACAAAACAAGCATTGGCAAGGGAAAGGCAAACAAGCATTGACAAGAGCAAGTAAGCACTGGTAAATGCAAACGAACAAACACTGATAAAACGAAATAAACAAGCATTGGCACGAATAAATAAACAAGCATTGGCGAGAACACAGCACGAAACTAGATTCATCAAGGAAGTAGGAAAAAGACATCGAGGAAATGGCAACATCACCACGACGGAAGCCCCTGGCTGTGGGAGGATCGCACCTGCGAGCCCCGGAAAACCTGACTGTGACCACAGGAGGGAGCATGGGCCCCAAGTGGCAGGAGTGGTTAGAGGATTTCGAGGACTACATTGAGGGATCCAAGGTGACGGAAGACGAAGAGAAGCTAATTGCCCTTCGCAATCTCGCAGGCCGAGAAATAAGCAGAATAATAAAGGATCTTCCGTCTGCTGAAACAGGGACATATGACGATGTGCGGGACGCACTGAACAAAAAATTCCTTCACAAAAGAAATGTCGATTATGAGCGCCATGCATTCCATCAAGCACGCCAAGGAAAGGAGGAGGCGATGTGTGCGTTCATCACGAGGCTGCGACGGCTGTCGAGATACTGCGAGTTCGAAAGGTTCTCGCCGGAGGCGGCCATCAAATCGCAAATTATAACAGGTTGCCACTCAGAGACACTTCGGCGACGGTTGTTGAGGAAGCCTCATGACTTAGAAGAGATTGAAGAGATGACTCGCATCTACGATCAGGCGGAGGAACACGCTGCCACCATTGAAACAGGTCACAATGTCAGCCATGAGCAAGCGCATCGTGTTCAGGCACGCCCGAGTGACAGAAGAAAATACTCCCCGGAGAACAACTGGAGGTCCAGCACATCGTCTCACCAACGGCGTCCGGAGTATGGAAGAAGGGACACCCGGCGAAGAGACTGGAAGACTGAAAGGATTAAGCGATGTTACCGGTGTGGACGTGACTATCCTCATGTGGGCACCTGTCCGGCCATGGGTCAACGGTGCAGGAAATGTGGGCGGTCCAATCACTTTGAGGCAATGTGTGGGGACTACCACCGAAATAAGCGGAGCGAACAGACAAGGTCGTCCCGATCAGACACCCGAAAACATCACATACGGGCTGTTCAAGGAGAAACTGTGCGGTCCCCAGGCTCATCTCACTCTAGCCGGGAATCACGCCGGTCATGTTGGGAACGACGATCTCCATCCCGGGACTCGAGCTCCTCATCATCCTCCCGAGACTCCGCATACACAGTGGAGTACCTGAACATGATTGCAGATCCCGATCAGCTGAAGAAATATCCGCGACTAGACATTAAAGTGGGGAATCACAACACTAAATTTGTCATGGATAGCGGTGCGTCACTGAACTACATTCCAGTCACAGAACACGACAAAATGGTTCCGAAGCCTCCACTGACGTTTGCACCGGTCCGCGTGTTCACGTGGATGTCTGACAAACCACTTCCTTGCCTGGGCAAATTTCACACTACGCTCACGCACGGCACCATCACCATACAGGCGGTCATACACGTCATCGAAGGGCCTGAGGCCGACTGCCTCCTCAGCCTCCCCACGGCCGAACGACTTCGTTTGGTGGAGATTCTTTTCAAAATCAACAACACACAGGACTATGTCACCAAGTTTCCTGAACTCTTTCAGGGTCTGGGCAAGCTGAGAGGTTGCCAGGTTCGGCTGCACATCAATGAACAAGTCAAGCCTGTTGCGCAGCACCCGCGACGGGTTCCCTATCATCTACAACAGGCGGTTGAAGAGGAACTTCAGGAACTGCTCGCAGCGGACATCATCGAGCGCACTGATGGACCGACGCCATGGGTATCCCCAGTGGTCATCGTGCCGAAAAAGGGGACCCCCAACAAAGTGAGACTGTGCGTCGACATGCGATTGCCAAATACCGCAATTGAACGCGAGCGACACCCCGGACCACACCTGAGCGATATGATCGCTGCTCTAAATGGCGCAAGGGTGTTTTCAAAGCTGGACCTGAATAAAGGTTATCACCAGTTGGAACTGAATGTCAAGTCTCGCTACATCACCACGTTCGCTACGCACCTAGGGCTGTTCCGGTACAAACGGCTGAGCTTTGGTGTCTCGTCCGCTGCGGAGATTTTTCAGGAAGCTATCCGCCAGGTCATCCAACACATTCCGAACACGCTGAACTACAGCGATGACATCCTGGTCTATGGAGCGGACGTGACCGAGCATGACATCGCTCTTGATCGTGTTTGCCATGCCCTGCTGGGCGCAAATCTGACGCTGAACAAAGAGAAGTGTGAATTTCACAAGGCCACTCTGAAGTTCTTCGGTCATATCTTCTCTGATGAGGGCATGAAGCCTGACCCGGATAAGATTGCGACATTGAATAACACCAACAGCCCGCAGGACGTCAATGATTTGCGTTCCTTTCTAGGGATGGCCAGCTATTGTGCCCGCTACATCCGGGACTACGCGACCATCAGTCACCCACTTCGAGTCCTGACCAAGCTCGGTCAGCCGTTTGACTGGACACCTGAGTGTGAGAGGGCGTTCAAGGAGATAAAACGGGCGGTGGAGTCGGCCGACAGCCTGTCCTATTTCAATCCACGACGGAAAACAGAGATCACTGTCGATGCCAGCCCCGTTGGCTTAGGTGCCATTCTGGCCCAATATGATGACGACGCTGACCAGAGGCGGATCGTTGCATATGCCAGCCGCAGCCTGTCGGATCCTGAGAAGAAGTACTCCCAGCCGGAGAAGGAAAGTCTTGCTGTAGTGTGGGCGTGCGAACATTTCCACGTTTTCATTTATGGCAAGCATTTCACCCTGATTACAGATCATCAGGCGCTTCTCACCATATACGGCAACCCCAAGTCCAAGATGCCGCCGAGAATTGAGAGATGGGGTCTCCGGCTTCAGGAGTACACGTTCACAATTATTCATAAACCAGGGAAGGCGGAGAACCCGGCTGACTATATGTCTCGTCACCCTCAACCATCTGTGGAATCGAGTCCATCGATTGCCGAGGAATATATTCACTTCGTGACTGATCGAGCACTGCCGCCGGCCATCCCCATGGAAGCCATTCGGGAGGCCACTGCTCAGGACGCCATTCTGCAATCAGTGGTACACCGGATCCGCATGAATAAATGGAGACACACGACGCCAGAAGAAGACGCTGATGCGACCATCCGGAAAGAGATACAGGCATTCCGGCACGTATGTGAGGAACTCTTAGTCACCACGGAAGGAATCATCCTAAGAAGCCACCGACTCGTCATCCCCAGGCAGCTGCGACAGGGAGTCATCGACTTGGCTCATGAAGGCCATAGAGGGGTGGTGTCCACGAAGAGAGCCCTACGGGAACGTGTCTGGTTCCCTTTCCTGGATCAGATGGTAGAATCCACGCTAAAGGACTGTCATCTCTGTCAGCTAACCAGACAATGCAATCCACCGGCACCGCTGCAGATGACCACTTTACCCAGTGGAGTATGGCAAGAGATCGCCATGGACTTTTAGGGGCCACTGCAGTCTGGCCAATATGTGATCGTCATAATTGATGAATACTCGCGTTTTCCCATAGCTCAAATGATTTCATCTACTAGCGCCTCTTGTACTCTAAAAGTACTAGACGATGTATTTGCAACATGGGGTGTCCCCAGAGAGGTCAAAACAGATAATGGGCCCCCATTCAATGGACAGGAATTCAGCGCCTTTGCAAAGCACATGGACTTCAAACATCGGAAAGTCACGCCGCTCTGGCCCCAAGCAAATGGCACCGTTGAGAGGTTCATGGCCACGATTAAAAGGACATTTCAGCAGGCGTCCGCCGAGAAGAAAGAACTCCAGGTCGCTCTGACGGAAGTTCTCAGAGCATACCGGACCACACCACACTCGACTACTGGACAATGCCCTGCCACCCTCATGCTAGGGAGACCAATGAGGAACCGCATCCCAACATGGGAGGGCGCTTTGCAAGCTGTATCACCAAGCCTCCTCCATCAGGAAATAGTAGTGACGGACAAGCACCACAAAGACAAAATGAAATCGTACGCTGATGCAAAACGAAGGGCGAGGTCTCCGTCCTTGCATGAAGGTGATCTTGTTCTCGTCAAACAGGAACAGCGGAAAAAAACTGACTCCCGGTTCCGTGATGAGCCACTGGTAGTTACCCGCCAGAAGGGCACCCTGTTGACCGCGGAATCTGAGCACCGCAGAATAACAAGAAATGTTTCCCATTTCAAGAAGTGTCTGCAGGACACAAATGGATCAGGGAAAGACATGACTCTCTCACCGGCAGGTGAAGAACATGACCTTATCAATGCTGGGGACCGAGGTCAGCAAAGTGAGCCAGTGGCGAGTGCGTCCACTGGGACCATGTCACTGCGGCCACGTCGGGAGATCCGGCCACCCCAGAGACTCATCGAAGAGATGGACTAGAGCACTGTTGCTCTGTTATTTTATGAAGAAAAGGGGAGATGTAAGATAGCCAGCAGTCTAGTAGCTGGGGAGGGCGGAACCAAGGGGTCAGGGGAAGAGGAGGAGTCACTGAGAGAGAGGGCAGTTAGAATAGGGACAGTGGTGGTGCAAGACATAAGAATAAAGCTCCATGATAGTATCCAGAAGTGTCTGTGGTTTCCTTAGTAGCGCGACGCTACAGCTGGTTACTTCCAAACACATGCAAATATGTTACAAGATTTTTCTTATAATGGACGTTTCAGTGTATGTGATCTTACTGCTTGTTTTTAAAAAAATCTTTTTGGATTTTTTTTGTATGTATTTTGTTTTTGTATTCTACACTTTTCTTAACTTGCTGTTTTTATGTCTTTAGACTGAGCATTTTTTAAGAAGTATTTGTCTTGAAATAAACAAATCAACTTGACTTGACATTTCCTGAAGACACACTTCCCATGTCTAGACAACAGAAAGCCAAGGGCACCCAAGACGTCTCTTCACAATAGGGCCCTATCATGCTGAGAAAGGATTACAAAGATCAAGTTACTTAAATTTGGTAAGGGACTTTCTGGCAGATACTCACTCTGAATGCAGATTCTTCACCTCTAGAATATAATATCCTATGGCACCAGACTAGATCCAGAGAGTTTTCTTAGCAGTGCTCCAGTGCACTGGAAGGTGGTGCAGTGTGGCCCCCTGATGACGTCCTACTATCCCAGAAGTGACGGAGCAGAGTATCAACAAGAAAGAGTGTTACTGAAGGTAAGAGACTTGCTCTTCTGATGGTTACTTCTAACCGCAGGTTCCTCATCTTTAGACTAGATGCTGTACCATTACCTCCCTTAGGTGGAGAGTTTAGAGAGTGGATTCAGAGCAAAAAGTCATGGAGAACTAAGTGGGTGAAGAGACTTTCCGCACGACCTACTGTAAAAGCAGTAGAATTTCGTGAACATGGACATTGCAGCTTGGCAGATGTCCAGAACAAGTACTCTTCGCAGCAACGCCATTGTAGCTGCCTTAACCATGATGGAATGGGCTCTTAGACATTCTGAGGGATGTTTCTAGGCCACTGGGTAGCAGATCGTACAACAGAGCACTACCCACCCTTGCAGTGTCCTCCTTTGTTCTGCTTTACCTTTCTTTGCACCTGAAAGCCAGACGAAGAGCTGATCATCTATCCAATGGTCTTTCGTGCATTCGGGGTGTAAAATTAAAATTCTTTTAAAGGAATGAGGTATATCCTCCCTTTGCGGGGTGAGGTGGAGCAAAGAATGCTGGCAGAGAAATTGTTTGGCCAATGTGGAAGTTGCGTCACAACTTTGGGAAGGAAGCCACCTGTATCCTTTGTATCAACTTATGTAGACAGGTTCTATTATAGGGTGGCGGTACCAACACCATCTGCAGTTCACTTAGGAGACTTGATGACATTAAGGAAACCTGCTTTCAAAGTTAAGAGTACTAAGGAGAAGTTGTACAGAGGCTCAAGGGGCGTGCAAACAACAAATGTCAAGCCCAGGTTCAAGTCCCAATGAGGAATCAAATTCCAAACTTTTAATGAAACGCCACACAATAGGTGACTTAAAAAAGGATGGATGGGCGGGTAAGCACAGAACTACCAAAAGGGCTGATAGTTAACCGTTCACAGTACCTACCTCAGGACTTTGCTGGGCTAATGAAACAACAACCAAATATCAGAAATATTGACCTGTAAGATTTCTCCCACTTTTGTAAAAGGGCATCTGGCCACAAGGATGCAAGCCCACTTAAGCAGCCAGTCGTTGAGGTAACAGGAAAGTGTGCACTTCCGAAATTTGAAGATCATAAGCGACCACTGCCATCACTTTCGTGAACAGCCAAGGGGCCAAAATAAGGCCGATGGGGAGTATGGTGAATGGAAAATGGTCTTGGCCCACATTGAACAACAGGTTATGCCTTTGGGATTGCAGGACTGGCATATGGAAATTTCCCATCTGAAAGACCAAGTAAATACTTCCATTCTCCTAGCTCCAGACCCAAAAAGGATCTGAGCCAGCATGAGAATTTTGAATTTGTCCATCCGCAGCTAGGCATTCAACGGCTTGCGGTCCAAAACAGGCCCGAGGTCCCCCTCCTTCTTCCGAATGAGGAAGTAGTGCGAATAGCACCCTTCTTTTTCTGAGTCTGGTAACCATTTAATTGCACCCTTGGTGAGTTAAAGATAGACCTATTTGCACAGTGCTCCTCTGAAATTCGTTCAGGTGTGGAAGGAAGGTGAGGTGGGAAAGATATGACGGTTAGGGTGGGGTTATGTTGAACAATCTGTGAGACCCATCTGCCTGACATGATGGATCTCCAGCCAGAGAGGATATGTTGAAATTATGATTCCTACTGACCTGTTACAGCAGGGGAGAATGAACTGGATGACTATTGTCACCGCTGGCCTGTATGAGTCTTGTTGGTGCAGCATCCACTGCCTCAAAACAACTGAGATGGCTGCTGTACAACGAGTTGATAGGGCTGATGTTACCTGCAAACTAGCACTCTGGAGTAACCTCTGATCTTCCTGAACAGGTGGGGAAATTGCTTCGCTGACCTCAATCATCCCAAGGAGTGTATTCTGTCTTTGAATTTTTCTAGTGCTGAATCAGCCTTTTCACTGAAGCTCCTGGACTCATTAAAGGGCATATTCATTAGGGAAGCTTGCATGCCTCTAGAAAAGTTGGTGGACCTCATAAGTGCCCTCTGAGCCCGTTTGTGATACCAAATGGCCACCTGCCCATCATGTATCGTCTGAGCCAGCGAGGTCCTGACGTCCAGATCTTGCTGGCCATGTTCCATAATGCATGTGTTAATCTGCTTAATCAAAAAACTGCATTGATGTAGCTGAGGGACAGTGTAGGTGATCAGCAGGGCCAGACTGTCCACAGCGGGCACCGGGCGTTTTTTCCAAAGTGCCGGAAGTGTGGGGGCCAGTTTTCGACTGGTGGTGGCCGTTTTTGTTACTGGGGACCGGTTTTGCAACAGTGCTGCAAAATTGGCCCCTTTTGACAAAAGCGAAGCAGCAGTGGTCCTGCCAGCACCACGGGGGCCGGTCGTACATATCTGCTAGGGCTGGTTTGCTATCCCAGTTCGGCCCAGGTGATGAGAGCATTCTTTTCCCAAAACCATCAAATAGTTTGGATTCCCTATTGGATTGATTTGAGAAAAGGTTGAATAGACCTTAATGGTTGAGACCTAAACAATCATGGTGCCCAGTAGAGGATGTTTAATCAGAAAGTTTAGATCAATAGGAGCTTGTCTAGGATGCTGAGCTGCAGGTCGACTGACTGGCGAACGTAGTGTGGACCATGTAGTCAGAAGGGCATCTGAAAGTGCTTTATTAAATGACATTCATATCACTGATAAAGTGGGCCCTGGTTAGAGAGACTCAGAATGTTTCTTTTCAACTCAGTGGTGGACAACTCCAGTTATAGTGTCTCAGCTGCCCTCCAAATCACCACAGCAAAAGAGGCATGTTCTTCATTTGGTGGCCCACATGGCATTTGGCAGGTCTAAATACAGTGCCTCATCAGTGTGATGAGTGAGGAGAAATCTATCCCTGTCTTCGTCATCATCAGTTTTCTTAGGGGCAACTTGTGCCACCAGTACCGGGTCACAATTCGAGGCAAAAGTTAATGGAGTTTCTGCTGATAGTGGCGTCAAAGCCGAGATCTCGAATGAGAGTCAGGCTGTATGACAATCAGTTGAGCTTTAGCAATTTTTAGTGTAACATTAGCCTAGACCGGGCCAACATCACCTCAGGGTCTGAGATGGGCATCAGCATCAGGTTTTCTATTGGCATCGGCGTTAATACCACAGGAACCGGCGTGGACCTTGGTGCCAGTGTGGAATTCTTTACTATAGGTGGTATGTGCCATTAGATGTTACTGGGGGGGCAGAAGGCATCGAGGGACTCATTGGTGGCATTCTGACATAAGACCGATGTTGCTCTCTGCACCAAAGGGAGCTGGAATCACACCAAAAATCTGCAGCATGACCTGTTTGAAAACCATGATCTGCTGTGTAGTCGACAATTGCCAGGAAAACTAGGGGCATGTTGGAATCATTCGCTGCATCGGTACAGATTCTGGGGACTTCAGAGTGGTGTGATTTTTATCTTAACGTCTTTGCACCTTCTCATGGAATTTCTTTTTTTAGAACACATTTTATTGTTTTATACGAGGAAAAAGTAAACCAAAGCATACAAACAAAACGTTCATGTCGGCGGCCCGATAGCCCCACACCAAAACACAGGGCTCAATACTCAAAGTGGTTGGTGGTACACCCAAGCACAATACAATGACATACAGCATTAACACCAGAATATTCCTATGGAATTTCAAGTGTCAGTATAGGGTTGGGTTTCACTCCATCTTTGTGTGCTTGGACTTTGATTTCAACTTGCCATAAGACTTTGAGAGGGAAGTAAACCTCTAGTATGAACGGCCTCATGACCATGACTTGAAGCGGGATCAGCACTTATGCTTCAAATGTGTCCTTTTCTTGTATACGGCCACATAGTTTTGCCTCATGGTCTCAGATTGTTTTTGGGTGCATGAGGGCACACTTGTTGCTTGACTAGTAGTTGTGACCTCAGGCTTCAAAAACGGGTCCATAACTGACATCTTTCTCTTGCAGTCTTGGCACAGGTGGACATTTCAGTGAGGGCATCAACGCCTAGAACACTGTGCCAGAATTTCAAAATCTTCAGAAGACTGGCAAAGTTTGGAACAGAGTCCGTTCTAGGGCAGTATGAAATCACTGAGGAGCCACATGACGGCATCCATCAGTGCGGGAGCACTAATAGGAAATATCTCCAGATGTAGTCTGGCACGTGGGGATATTCTATAGGGAAGTAGTCTGATTTAGAGGTATCTATTAAAAATACTCAGGGACAAGGGTCTGTGCATTGGGTGATCTGGAGAAGAAAGTCTGCAAATATGGCTTATTCAGCTGAAACACTGAATAGTATTCAATGAATAAAAAAAATCTCTCAACATGCTATTTTGACAAGCAGACTAAATGATCACAAGAGGTGCCGCTTGTCCTTCTCCCAGTTTCATGTAACTCATGGACATCAGAGAAAGGCAGATGAGCAGTCATAGCAACAAACCCAATATATCGGAGGACTCATCGTATGAAATATCAGCTGAGATTGTCTTTTAAGACTAGTGGTTCTACTATGTCAAATACATAGACAAAAACATACAGATCATGGGAACAGTTGTTGGCTGCATTTCTTGAATTGAGAAATGCAGCATATTCATGCACCTTAGTTTCTGTGCTATAATTAACAGACAATTTCCTGACCCTGGAAATTATCCGTACACACTCTAGAAAAGCTTGCAATGGAGGAGCCACAGAACTTCAGAAAAGCAAAGATCCATCCTTGCAAGTAACAGTATAAGACTTTCTCAAAGAAAAAGAGACAGTTCCCACACAACAGGACTAGGATCAGATACAGTGACCCTAGAGTATATGTTTGGGTTGAACACCCTTAGAAGGAGTTGAAGGAACTCTTATAATGCGACTTGAACAAAATAATCTACCACACCCCTCCGCTTTCCAAAAGAACAAGAATGGATGCATATCCATACACCTCAGTGACAAAAATGACCTGTATTCAAACAACCTATTACCAGAAGACAATTCCAACATTCCCCAAGTAGTGAGAACTCTCACAGCAAAGAAGATGGATAGCCTAATCATTTTAGTTCCAGAGGATATGTCTCTGCTTGAATAGAGATGGAAGAACAGATACTAAAGATTCTGAGCTGTATATTCCTCATCACACTGGCAGTGTAAGTAGATAGACCCACCCTTCTCGATCAAATACTTTGGCAGTAGCTTAGTAGTTATGAACTGACACTGGAAACCCCTTAGCACTGCAAAACAGAAGAGAGGAACCTTAAGATACAAGCTCTAAACCTCAGTTTATGCTGCTGAGTGGGTACCAACTTCTTGTGCTCTGGTAGCAAATTTATGGAGACTAAATGTTGCCCAGAGATAGTCCTTCCACATAAGAGGAAGTGGCTTCTCAGCTTTCTCAGAATGATTGACCCAGAAGTAAATGTAACCAAAAAGTAAATCCACTTCACGGCAGAATGGCATCTTGGGCACATAAAGCGGCAAAAAGTGAGGGGCTGGCGTGTTCTGAATCCTCAAGAGCAAGCTATTAACTCTAAAAGTATGGTATAACCAAACACTAAATGCAAGAGGAAGCTGCAACTTTATTAGGGTATGACCAATTACTTTCCTGGAAATATCCACAGCGGTGATGGAAGCCTTCAGCCTTAAAAAGCACCAAAAGCCCAAAGGCCATATCAGTCGACAGGGTCCCAGAGAGACTCAACGCTCTCTTCTGGGAATCGGCCACTACAGCACTGACTCTACTCCATTTTGCAGAGCCTGAAAGGCTGTAGTGCTGGGGAAGGGTTAAAAATGTCATACGTCTAGCACATTTAGATAATAATCAAACTCAAGCCTGAACTCCAGTCGCCTTGCAAATCCAGGAGACTCTGGAGAACAACCTCCAATTATGTGGCTTCTAAAATCATATAGTTTTTGAAAAAAGGAGAGGGCCCAACTTAACTGTGAAAGAACTCCAGGAACAGAAGTGTACCTCTGCTCTACAAAAAGAGGCTGGTGTGAGATGTAATGTGGAGACAAGAAGGTGACCACCTTGCCCATCTCACTTTTCCTCAGCCACTTAGATTGGGAAGGTAATAATATTTACCGTTCTGAGTTTCGTTCCTGCGCCATTGGAAGATTCATCTAAACAACCATTATTGAACCTTGAAAACCCAGTTACTGTCGTACAATATCTAATCAAGAAGACTAGACAGGCATCAAAAAGGGGCATGAGGAGGCTTGTATATGATTCCAGACAAACTTTCCACCTCATGACGAGCAAGTTACTTACCTCAGGTACACCTTTTCTGGTAGAGACTCTTTGTAACTACAAATTCCTCACCTTGTGAATTTCCCCAGACAACATACTGAATCCGTAACCTTTGATAGTAATTCCTTTGCGTGTCGTCAGGTGGCATTATACAGCTCAGCACCAGGTACATTGATTCCAAATGTGAAGTCAGGGCCTCTATAAAACAGCTCTGACAACAGTTTAATTCTGATCTCCATACGCATCGAACCATTTGAAATCAAAAGTGCTGCGCGCACATGTTTCAAATTTGAGATCTTACTAATGGACTGTAAGAGTCCATTCCACATAACGGGGTAGAGGGTTTTCAATGAGGAATCTGCAGTTAGATAGAGTCTCTACCACAAAAGGTGTTACCAAAGGTAAATAACTTGTTCTTCTGATGGATACTTCTTATCACAGATTCCTCACCTTGGAACAGACCAATACAGTACCTCTTCAGGAGGAGGGTCTGTGAAGTTGACTCAGACCAAATAGTCTTGCAGGACCGGGTGGGCAAAACTTTTTCTTGCTGCACCTAAGTTGTAAAGGTGGTAGTACTTCATGAACATTTGCACCAATGCCTACAATGTAGCCTTGCAGATGTCAATGACTGCGGTGACTGAAGCCTTAGACCTCGCAGAATGGGCTCTCAGGCCTTCCAGTGGCTGGTTCTTGGCCAGTGTGCAGTAGATCTTAATGCAGAGAGGACTATCCACCTTTACAGGGTCCTCTTCTGCAGAGCCTTCCCTTTCTTCTACCGGGGAAACCCATATATAACTTATTGCCCACACAGTGTTCGTCTGTACGATCAATATAAAAGCTTAAAGCTAAACGAGGGGGGAAGATGGCGGCCGACTAACGTAACCGGTCGGGAGCTCTCTACCTACAGTCTACTTCCAGCTCTAAAGATATGACAGTTCCGCCATCATTCTGATTTAAAAAAACCTCATAGAAACGTCTTCGAGTATTAAGAGTTAAAAATCTGGTAAGACTACGCTTCCCCTAGCTTTTGCCCACATTGGCCATGAGACACAAGGTCAATTTACTCACCGAGCTCGTGGATGCGGGGATCGGACAGCCGCGGACACTGCGCACAAACGGCAACGCACTGCTTGGAGTCTGGGCGGAAGCGCAAGTGGCAAGGACCAGCTTCTGGAGGGCCGCAGCTAGGCTCTCTTTCCGGGTCGGTCAGGGTAGAGCAGCGGAGATCGACTTCGCACAGAAACTGACTCCGGAGCGGAATTCGGAGCATTCTACAGGAGTACTAGACTCGAAGACCCAGGATTCGAACACGAGATAGGGGAAACCGACCATAAGGGAGGAAAAACCTGAGAAAAAGTTAAGAGTAGGGGGCTGTATGAGGAGGGCAAAGAAATTAGAGGGAGTCCCCCTACAAAGGCTTTAAATATAAAAGTCCTTCCTACAATTGTCAAGCCGACGGAGAACAGAAGCCCGAACGACAACTCCACGCCAAACTCGCTTTCTCTGACGACACCAATAGGTTGTAACCTGACCCCGGGGAATATAGGGGAGACCAGTAAAACTGGTAGTGGAACTAACAGTGGAACTAGCTATTGCCTCAGGAATAGGCAATTTCTAGCAGATTGCCCCCTGACTAGCCTCAACTCAAGCGCCCCTCAGATTACTCCTGCCAGTACCAAGAAAATAAGGGGTAAAAGGCGTGGCTTAACTACAAAAACTCCATCAGCCTCTTACTCCAAGATCAAACATAAACAGGATAGGTCTAAACAACCCCTTCTGGAGACAGGCCTTAAACTTAAGGTTACACCCTCCCTTAGATCTTTTTTTAAAATCCAGATCCAAGAGGAGAAACAAATGAATGAACAAAACTCTGAAATGACTTTGGAACCCACTTCTGACAGCGCTACCTTAGATCGACCCAACAACCTAATAAACACCACTACTATAACGAAGATGGATCCTATATGCAGCGAAATTAAGGCCAGGAGTAAGCTGGCCGAAACCGAGACAGAGACCATGATTGACTCTGAGTCGGAGTTTGACTCAGATTCTGCTTTGAAGGCTAGGGGGAGGGGGACTTAGGGAGCGAACATCCCTATTCTATAGACAACGACCTTCCCCCGGCTGATCCAACCGAGGTTATAGCCATAGATACAAGTATGATCGATCAACAAATATCGATGACTACATCGAGCAGCCTCCTCGAAACCGTACTGTCAGAAATGAGAAATAACTTTGCTATCTCGGAGAAGAATCAAATAAAAATTCAAGAGACATGCGAGGCTTTCGATACCAAGCTGAACGCTTTGGGAGAGAGAGTTAAAATAGTGGAAACAACAGTGGGACTTCTGAGTAAAGAAGTAGAATCCTCGCAAAATGAAATCAGTGTTTTAAAATCTAACGAAGCTGCTCTTCGAGATAAGTTGGAATCTCTCGAGAATCAATCTAGAAGAAATAACATAAACATTTTGAATGTACCAGAGGGTCGAGAGGGAGGAGATATAAAAAAAATTGTAACAGTTCTACTAAATGAGTACTTCCCCTGGGCAGACCCTTTAGTCTTAGCAGATGACATACAAAGAGCACACCGAGATCCATTCGGGAAAGATAAACTCAAGAAAAATCCTTATTAATTTTAAAACTTATTCCCTTAAGGAAAGAATACTGGGTGAAGCACTAAAAAAGGGAGTATATAATAAGGATGATTGGACCTTCAGAATCAGATCTGATGTTGCCAAGGTTACACAAGATAGGCAATGGCAGCTTGGACAATTTATGACTGAATTAAGATCTCTTGGGGCGACAGTGCAGATGAAATTTCCAGCCTCCCTGAAGATTATGTGGATAAACAAAATGCACAACATTGGAGATCCAAAAGAGGTTTAGCAATTATTGATACAGATGAAGGAACAATAACAAGAGATCAAGTTTTTAGCCTGGTAGGTAGAGAGCTCAAATGGGCAAACTGATTTGCCAATGAAAGGAACAAGGGAGGCTTCCCCAGGGAGGGCTTTTAGATGTATGGTAAATTAAATAAGAAAACAATCGCACAAAAAGGGTGGGGAGCAAAATAGGGAAAAAAATAAAAAATGTCCTCAAAATAAAAATAGGAAAGTGGAAGGGGATTTAACGGTGAATAAAATACCCCCTAGTTTCAAGAAACAGATTTTACCCCATGGATGATCCATTGATAGTAAAGATTCTATCCTGGAATGTTAATGGTCTCAGGATTAATAACCAAAGGAGGTTGATTCTAGAATATCTGAAATTGTCTGATTGCGGTATTTTGATTCTCCAGGAGACACATCTGTTGAAGGAAGAGTGGGAAAGCATTATAAAAAATCTCAGATGGGTAGACTCATATGTCTGTACTAACCAGAATTGTAATACAAAGGGAGTAATTATCTTATTTAAAAAAAACGCAAAAGTATCTGTAGTGGCAAGCACAGTTGACAACAAGGGGAGATGGGCTATTGTCAATATAAAAATACAAGGCAAACCATTCACTATAGTCGGCTATTATGGCCCTAACTGTGACGACCCTGAACCTCTGCAAAACCTTTATACTCAGCTATTAACATCGTCAGCCCCCATAATCTGGAGTGGAGATTTCAATATAATACTAGATCCAAAACTTGATAGACAACCCCCTAGGAAAGAAACGAACTTACCAAAAATGAGACAATGGATCTCACTGAGTATAAAAGATCTTGGATTGGTAGACATCTGGAGAAAAAAACTCCCTGAAAATAAGGGATATACCTTCCAAAATAAAGACTGGGCCATTCTTCCCAAATTGACTTTTTCCTCTTAGACTCCAGTCTAGCGCCAAATACTACTAGAGTAGAACATACTCCGGCACACCTATCAGACCACTCAGCATTAGTTCTGGGCCTTCAGGTGGAAAAAAATAACGTCCCAGGGCGCTGGACAGTAGACCGCACGATTTTCTTAGATAATCAGTATATAGATCTACTCATGACTGAGACAGTAGAATTCTTTAGGATAAATAAAGAAGGGATGCCCTTGCAAATGGTTTGGGACACTTACAAAGAAGTAATGGGAGGCAAAATCCTAAACATAGCAGCTTGGAAAGCAAAAACGAATAAATCTAAGATCAGACTTATGGAGGAAGAATTAAAAATCCTTGACATTAAACTTGAAGGAGAGTCATCAGTTTTAAATAGAGCACAATTGATAGCTGAAAGAACTCAAAAAAAGGAAAACTTGGCTGATCATCTAGAGATGAGACTAAGAGAGAAATGGGAGATGAGCAAACTTTCACACCACGAATACGGAGAAGGCAGTGGGAAGTTATTAGCATGGAAATCTAAAACAGAACAAACCAGGAATAAGATATTTAAGATACGTAAGGGTCATTCGGGAGTATTAACATCAGAAGATGCAGAAGTCAGAGAAGAATTTCAAAATTTCTTCAGTGGTCTATATAAAGAAGAATGTTTTCCGACTGAAGTTCAACTCCAAAAATATCTGGAAACTATAGACCTTCCATCCATCAGCAACGAGGAGAGGATAGGGTTAAATAAAAAAATAGATGAAGAAGAAGTCGAAGAAGCTATTAAAAGTCTTAAGAGAGGAAAAGCACCTGGTCCAGATGCCTTACCGAATGAACTATACCAGTCATTAAGCAAAGCTCTAATCCCGCAATTAACAGAATTAATGAATGACATCTTCATTAATAAAAAAGATCTCCCGATCTCATGGAACGAAGCGATTATTAGCATCATACTGAAGCCGGGAAAAAATCCAGATCAATGTGAATCATATAGGCCCATATGCCTTTTAAATTGTGATTACAAGATCTATACACAAGTTTTAACAAAAAGACTGACCAAAGAAGTTAACCCCTTAATCAACAATAATCAGAAAGGCTTTATGAAGGGTCGACAGATACAAGAACTGACCCAAGAACTTATCACAGCTATAGACATAGCAACACAGAAAAAACTACCCTTAGCTATTATCACCCTGGACGCAGCTAAAGCGTTCAAAAGGGTCAACTGGTTATACTTGAACGCAGCCCTGAGTAGATATGAGTTAGGAGATAACTTTGAAGACTCAATTAAATCAATATATAGAAATCCATCAGCAAGAGTCCTAGTCAATAACAACCTCTCGAATAGGATACAGATTATGAGAGGTACTAGACAGGGATGCTCCCTGTCGCCACTTCTTTTTAATCTGTATATTGAACCTCTAGTGATTAAATTAATGAACAACTTTAAAATATCTCCATTTTCCTATAATGGATGGACGAAAAAAGTTGCCCTCTTTGCAGATGACCTGATGATTTTTACAGATAATTTTTAAAAATCCTACCATGACATTGAGGTTTCCATCAATCAGTTTGGTGCAATCTCCGGATACATGGTCAATCAAGCCAAATCTGAAATTATGGAGTGGAACTGCACTAGTAATCATCCCTTGATAAAAAGGAAAATACGATATCTGGGCCTAGACATGATTAAAGATATAAACAAAATCGCGGAAGTAAATTTTAAAAGACTATTAAGTGAAACTAGAAAACTGTTAAAAACTTGGAGTGGTTTACCCCTAACTTTTATGGGAAGGTCAAATATCATCAAAATGACGATATTACCTACATTTACTTATATCTTATATGATTCCGTTGGAGTTTGATAGAACATCAATAAGGAAACTACAGGGAGAATTAAACTCTTTTATATGGGCTGGTAAAAGCCCCCGAATTGCCTGGAACAAGCTAAGAAAGAAGAAAGATCGAGGGGGTATAGCGAGCCCGGACCTGCTACAGTATTGTAGGGCCTTCCAGTTCAAATACGCTAGAATTCTGTTAAATGACTATGAACTTTACCCACCTCACCTTCAAGCTATAGCGAGACCAGCGGGAAATTTTCTATACAAATTCGTTCACCCGAAATTCTACAAAAAAATCAAACTAAAGGTTCTCTTATCAGCAGCTAAACTCTGGACGCAGATAAGAAAAACAATCAAAATCCCTTACTACAGCGAATATGCCCCGATTTGGGAATCTCCGGGCACACCGGAATGTCTCCAAGATAGCCTTTCAACTCCCCTAATTCTAGCAGGGATTACTAGATGGGGGCAATTTATAAAACAGGACCATATTATAAACTGGTCTCTCCTTGAAAATATCATGGGAGGCTCCCTATCTAAATTTAAATACTATCAATTATCTAGCTGGATAAAGGCATTGACGGAAACATACGAAGGAGATAGAGAACTGGAACTTAAAATGCTAATCATCGGAACCCAAAAGAAAGAAGTTTCTCTATGGTACTGGGCCCTCATAGAGTCAGGAGAGGATAATCTCAAGACACCAGAGAAGATCTTAGGAATGCACTGTCGACGAGCGACATTGAGAACTCATGGCAAGTATCTATGGGGAAATGCTGGGGTGTTATAAAATCTGCTGCCTAAGGAGGAACCACCTGTTTACTCTTCATAGAGCGTACTGGACACCGAAAAAGCTCTCAAAATTTAATAACTCAGACCGAAAAAAATGCTCGAAATGTGGAGAAGAAGAGGTAGACGACTTGCACATGTTTCGGCAGTGCCCCCAGATCGATGATTTCTGGAGAGAAGTGGGTAAGACCCTGGAGAGGGTATTTAAATACCCAGTTGACGTAAGTACCCATTTGGTTATCTTTTGGGTTAGAGAAGATGGGGCAAATCTTGTTAAATTAACGAAAGAACAAGAAAACCTGCTTTTTAGCCTAATTTTACTTGCCAGAAGGGAAATATGTGTAAATTGGGTAAGATCTAACCCTCCCTCACATATGGGGTGGATTAACCACATACATAGGATCTCTCGACTAGATAGAGGTGGGAAGGTTAATAAAAGATTTAAATTTTGGGAAATTTGGGAACAACAAAATGTTTCGGCTAGTTAACCAAAACGCTGCCCTAAATGGGTCCAATGATTATGCAATGGCAATACATTAGAAGCTTTGGCTTCTGGAGTAGCCTGAAAGGCTAGCTCTTCCCACTTTCCTTAAAAGGGTAAAAGAGATACAGGGACCTTGACAGAACAAGGGAAGCTCCCCTATCCACACTCTGTAATGGGGGCAGCGAAGGAGAGAAACACAAATGTTAAGAGATCCCTGAGAAATCTCAATACCCAGTATTGCAAAATGAGGACAAAAAAAATAAAATAATAATCAAAAGCTTAAAGCCCCTTCGCAGTTTAGCCATTGAAGCCTCTCCTTCTCTTTTGATGGGTGAGAAGGGGCAAAGAAGATAGGTAGGGTGATAGATCCCCCAATGTGGAAAGGAGTCACAACTTAAGGAAGAAGTCCACCCAAGTTCTCAACACGGGTTTGTCAGGAAAAAAAGGTGGGTTAGGGCGGATGCGCCAACAGTGCCTAAAGCTCTCTCACATGAGAAGCTAAAATAATTGCAATGAGGAAGATGGTCTTCATAGTCATGAGAGGCAGTGAGCACCTGTGCAGCAGCTCAAAGGCAGTACACAGACCAAATTAAGGTTCCACTGTGACATCACAAATGGTTTAGGAGGAAACATGTGTCAAGCCTTTTATAAAACTTATCACAACAGGTGATTTAAACAAGGACATTTGGTCCGGCAAATGTAAAAAGGTCAAAAGGACTGACAAATAACCTTTACTAGTGCCTACGGCAAGGCCTTAGTGGGCCAAAGATATAACAAATGAAAGAACATCCAACAACTTGGATTGTAAAGGGTCAATCTCGTGGTTACTGCACTAATCCACAAACTTATCATCATTTGGCATAAATGAACTTTGTGGAAGGACATCTGGAGATGAGCAGGACATCCACCTCTTCCGGTGGTAGATTAAATGCACTTAACTGCCACCACTTAATCCCCACCCATGCAAGGTACAGGAAGGGGCCCCGCCTCGGATTTAATCCAGAGCTCTCAGGCCTGAGTACTGTGCTCAAGGGGCCCCCTGCATCTCGCCCCCCACCCCTAACCGCAGGGGCTGCGGGGGCCTGTTACGCCCCTGGCGCAGAAGCTCCAGGTATCACACTCTCAGAGCCTAATCCTGAGCCACTAGAATACCTCGGGCCCGGTTGTTCCAGATCTTTTTATATACTCAGGGCAAGAGAGGTAGAGACTGGAATGAGTACAGGAGTCCCGAGTTCTATTCTAACTGGAAGGCTTTCTCCTAGCGAGTGTTATCACAGAAACTCCAATGCACTTAACGTTTGACTCTGCATGTTCTTGACGGTGGCGAAAAGATCTAGCCACTGAAAGATGCTCTGTGCCACTATGGGATGTGGCCTGCTATACACCGTCTGCTGAGCGTGTCCGGTCTGCCAATCAAGTACACTGCCTAATGGCTTACAATCAGGAAGTGCCCTGATACTATAACCAACTCCAAAGGAGCAGAGCTTCCAGGTGCTGGGCCCAGCACCCAAACATGCCATGCTTTTTTTTTGCAGTAGCACATGGCAGTGATGTGCTGTGAGAACCTGCACCAGCCTCCCTTTTATGGACAGCAGAAGGCCTTCATGGCTAAGCAATTGGCTCATAACTCCAGCAAGGTGAAAGGTTTTTTTGGGGGTGGGGGCATCCATTGGAGGCCACAGTCCTCTGATTTTCTCCTCCCCAAACTAACAGTGACACATCCCTCACTACCATCAGCTCTGACTGTGGAAGTGAGCAGGCCTGTCTGTCAAATTGTGTTTGAGTAGCCACCACTGCAGATCGTGTGCCATCTCCTTTGAAATGTGAATGGTATCCAATAGGTTTGCTTGGTGCTGGGCCCACTGGAACTTCAGGTTCTAGTGCAGAGTCAGCATATGCCACCTGGCATAGTCGACATGTTGAGTGCAGGAGACGAAAAGGCCAAGACGCCGTCCAGCTACTCTCAACGAGGTCCAAGAACAAGGCCTAAATATCAGGATCACCACTTCAATGCCCTGGAATCATAACTGAGGCCCTGAACTGTACTTAATCCCTGACAGGTCTGATGAAAGGCACCATCTGTGAAGGAATCAGGTGTGCCTTTGCTCAATGACCGTGAACCCCAACAATGTCAGGAGGTTTGCCATCTTATGGTGGTGGTCACCGACTGAGTATAGCGAGCTCGTCTTCAACAGCCAATAGTCGAAGTTAGGGAAAACTGTTTTCCCTGACCTCTGAAGATGGGTAGTGACCACCACCATCACTTTCCTGAACACCCAAGGGGCACTGGTAAGGCAGAAGGGGAGCACAGCAAACTGAAAATGCTCCTGGCCTACCATAAACCTTAGGCAACATCTCTGGGACTGTAGGAAAAGTATATGAAAATACAGGTCCTACAGGTCCGAAGACTGCATCCAGTCACTCAGGTGCAGGGCAGACAGGATCTGGGCCAGCATGAGTATTTTGAATTTGTCCTTCCACTGGAAAGCTTGAGAGGTTGAAGGTTTAAAGTGGGCTGAAGGCACCCAACCTGCTTTGGCACTATGAAATAGAGAGAGAAGCAACCCTCTCCTATTTCCGAGTCCGGAACTTTCTTAATACCTACTTTGGAAAGTAAAACTCACACCTCTTGCAACAGAAATGACAGATGTTCCTCTGAGATTTGCTGTGACATAGAGGAAGATTTGGCAGAGCATAAAGAAAGGGTAGGACATAGCCATGCTGAACAATTTGAATAACCTATCCGTCAGATGTGATGGTTTGCCACCCTGGGAGAACGTGCTGGGTCTCTCTCTCGCAGCATGGTTGAGAGCCACTAATAGTAAACTAAAGCATCGTGGTGGCTGCTGCTGCAGACGATGAAGACTAGGAGGTTTGTTGCCCTTGTTGGTCAGCATGCTCTACGCCCCTCTACTTGAAGGGGCTAGGGTGATTGCAGCAGTGGCTGAAGAGACTGACCTTGCCTATACACCGGCCTCCTAGAGTACCTTGGAGTTTCCTAAACTGGTGAGGAATTTGTTTGGCAGAGGTCAAAAGACTGAGGGAACATGCTTTGACCCTACTTTTTTTTAAAGGTTCAAGGCAGAATCAGCTTTCTAGTTGAACAGGTGTGAACCATCTGAAAGGCACATTCATAAGAGATACCTGCACATCTCCAGAAAAATCTTGTGGAGCCCATCCACACATGGTGGCAGAGTACCACACTGGTGACAACCACCCTCCCCAGACAATCAGTAGTATCAAAGCTAGCACAAAACATGTATTTGCCAGTGAGGCCCCTAAGGTCTTCATGAACCGCCAACAAGATCTCCCTGGCTTTTGCTTGAGGCCATGCATATATCAGCCCATTAAGCAGACTGAGTGGATCAATCTTAATGCTAAGCTAGCTGAGGAGTAAATCTGTTTTCCAAACGCCTCAATCCTCTAAGGATCTCCATCCGGAGAAGTTGTGGGGAATGAACTTGGGTTTATCTTTCTGGTTGAGACCTGAACAACCAGTCTCTCAGCAGTAGGATGTTTAGTGAGAAAATCAGGACCGCCAGCTGCCAGTCTTGAGGTCAGGTCATCTGCCTAGTCTGTAGAAATCTTTATTTCGGTTCCTTTAAACCATAAAAGATGCGACAATACATGCAACACTTAATACAAATAGTGCATCAATGCCATTACAACCAATTATGAATAAAATATAGAGAAAAGAGGCTTGCGATTGCCTATTGCCCTGTGATTAAAAATATAAATATAGTTTTAAATAAGGTAAAAAGGCATCAAAAAAGAAATAAAAATGAGGATATCATGAATTAGCAAACCCAATTACATCGTCCGTTTAACTATTCTTCCATATATAAGATAAAAGAGAAGAAAACACAATTCAATAGTTATTCCAAATTAATGCCTTATTACAATAATGAAGCTACATTGTTCACTTTAACATACACAAAGTGGGTTCATCAGTGATTTCTCTAAAATACTTAATCAGGTTCACTATAACTTCAGTCCTGCTTTAGCCCTTACGAAGCTTACAGATAGTAAAAATGTACTTATACTAAAAACAATTGCTTGAGCTGTATTAATCTTTAATATTCTTTCTGCTTCTTTACTAGATCGTGTTCCAAGGTTTTTACAAATGGGTATAATCCATTTTTTCCTAGTCTTAACGTATGCAGGTCATCTGCCTAATTATTGCTGGCCCAGAACAAGGCTTTGACCAAGAGCTCCTTAAGAATTCATTGAAGACCCTGCTGAAAGGGAGCAAGAGCTTAGATGAGGGTGTCCCAGGGTGTGAGATTTCAATAAGGACATTAGTCTTAGCCTCAGCAGAGGGCAGTTGTATTTCCAAGAACTCAACTGCTCGTTAGACTACTACTGCAAATGATGCACTCTCTATGGGCCTCTTGTAATCCATGTAAAAATTGTCATTATTACAATGAGGGGGTAAAATCATCCCCATATTTTTTGTAGGCACAATGGCAGATGAAACACTGAAATAGCATGATGAGAAAGAACCTTACTACTGACAATAACAGACAGGATCAAATATTTATTTTGTAACAAAAAT
This sequence comes from Triturus cristatus, assembly GCF_964204655.1. NCBI lineage: Eukaryota > Metazoa > Chordata > Amphibia > Caudata > Salamandridae > Triturus > Triturus cristatus. The sequence continues at coordinate 91,694,557 of NC_140582.1, forward strand.
CACTATTGTTTTCCTAATATATCCACACAGTTAGAGGCACTAGATCACAGTCAGGCTGAATGTTGACCAGCTGCGCTTCAGTAATTGCGTACCACAAAATTGGTGAGGACCGTTCTGAAGTCGGTTCAGGATCAAACATTGAAATCAGCACCAGATCCTCTTCCGGCACCAGTATCGTTAATACCGGCATTGAAGAGGGAGGTACCAGCATAGATCATGGAGCCAGAATGGAAGTTTGTACAGGAATTAGTACAGGGTCTGTAATTGGTGCAAGAGGATCAGATGGCCCCAAGGACAGATTTACCTGTGGTGTCTGACTGGAGACCCCTGCAGATCCTTGGGGCCGAAAGCCATGGCACAGCCAGAGAGCGCAAAATATCTGCAGCATGGTCTCCTTACAGGCATCAATTTGCTGCAGTGTCACATATGGTCCGGAATATTTGGGGTGCACCAGGATTAATTGTTGGATCAGCTCTGCAACTGGAGATCTGGAGTGAGACTGACTTACATCACAATGCTCTCTTCAACTCTTTTGACACAGAGTGGTGGGATTGGGTCTAGTCTTTCTTTGCTGCATTTGAACTATGACTCTGACTTAGTGGAGGACTTCAACTGTTAAGTTGACCTTTTGAAGAGTGGCCTTGGGAGCTAGTAAGCGCCATCAACTTGGAGCGGGACCTATACAAGGCCAGTGCCATTTTTTTGTTGTGTTCGCAAACGTACAGAATTGCCTCTCGGTCCGGATCGCCTTTGGGAGCATGGGGGCAAATTTGTTGCAAGACTTTGGGTCCTGTCCCAAGCCCAAGCACCAGAGACACATCTTGTGTGGGTCTGTGGCTGACATCTGTCTACAGTAGAAGCATGGGTTGAAACCTGTGGTCTTAGGAAGGGGCATCCTTCTCTAACTCACTAGATTTTGTTTGATTTTCAGGATTCACCAGGAGGGTGATGAAATTGGGAGCAGAGCTCTGAATCAGTGTTGCACGGTGATGAAAAAAGAATGGGACATCAATGCCCAGGGGTGGCACTTCTAAGCGGCTCTGCTCTGTCACTTCTAGGGTGGTACAGAGTCACAGTGCCACCTAGTCACATGTAGTAGCATTGCTAAAGAAGTTTTCCTGATCCAGTCTGGTGCCTGGAGAGTGTTCTGAAGTGAGGAATCCGTGGATAGAGGTATCCAACAGAAAAAGCAGTCCTAGGGCTATGACTCCACCTTTATGCTGATGATCTCTACAAGCATTTGATTGAGTAAAAGTTGCGTGATTCCTCTTAAGTATGTCCTTACAAATCACAACCCGGAAGTGTTCAAGAGATGAAATGTAGGGTGTCAGAACTCCTTTTTAAGGGCCAAGAGGTGTGCAGTGTTTACTGCGCTCAACCGTGATGGTTGAGGCTTTTTACTCCTGATGTCCAGAGGCCCTACCTACTATGGATCCTGAGCAGCTGAGTCAAGCACCTCTTCTGCAATTGACTCTCAGTGATGGCTGTGGACGAGCAGTCAAGGGCTCCCTCGGGAGGCGGGATGAGATTAGTGTGAATACAGGATAGTGACAATGACTGATAACTCAAAATGTGTTCAGCATTGTTAATAAGCAATTGACAAGTATTTTATTTCTAACTTTCCGCATTCAAAGCAATTTTACAACACATATAAACAATAACACATTTCCACTTGAGGTCAAGGTCTAGATCTTCACTGGAAAATCCCTGTAAAACCCATTCTTCGTAATGAGGTGGGGGTTATTCCCCATTCACTGGTGGCCCCTCCAAGGAATGCTCCCAAGTAGGCCTCAACTCAAGAGCCCACTCCAACTCTTAACGAAACAATCACAAGTGTCCTGGCACTTCAGTGAATCTCCCAGGGCCCAATAGGCTCGTAACCAGTTTGACCCGCTCAAGCATCGAGGAAGTGTGCAGGGACTTAGCGGGTGGCCCGTCCAAATGCACTCACAAAGCTACAGTCCTGTTTGGAGAATCAGCTGAATGCGAGAGGCGCAACAGCAACTTGCATGATGGCTCTTCTCCGAGCTTATGAGTCCAGCTCCATCAGCGATCAGAGGTGCTCGGTGCTCTTCTTGCACAGTAAGTTCTGAGCTCCCCAGTGGGAGGATAGGGGTTGGATTCCGGTGTTCCGGGTCAGGGTCTCGCGGATGTGGCAATGCACGCACTGCGCTTTTCTCAGTTCAGGGAGGCTATTCCACGGAGCTACGGATCACGCAACTTCACAGATCTCGGGCACCGGCTCAATCTTCACAGTAATCCTGATATCAGCAGCCCCTCATGCAATACTGGGTCACATCTAGGTTGTAAACAGGCTTCGGCCCTCAGTATCCAGTGCTAACTTCCATGGCAGCCACTCCTGGCATACAGGATTGCCGTAGCCAGTGCCGCACAGGCTTTACTTACTCCTCACAGCACTCTGCTCTTGGCTATCTTCACTGCAGCCCTCTCCTGGCATACAGGGGTTGCCAACTTGAATCTGCATATGGGGAATGACCCGATGGGTGTAGTGGCCATCTTCTCACATTTCGTACTGGGTGACCCTCAGCTGGGCCCCTAACTGGACCTCACAGGGCATACTGGCAAGCAGGCAGGTGCTGGTGCTTCAGGCTCCAAAGCAGGTGGTCTTGGATTCCCTGGGTGATGTGCCCTCACCCGGCAGGCCTTGGCCCCCAGTCCTGGTCACAGGCAGAAGATTTGCAGAGCTTCTCCTCATCACACAGCCCATCTGGCTGCTTGGCAGATGACAAATCTTAAGGGGCTCAACCGCCCCTTCTTATAGTTAGTTTATAGACACTAAATTTGATTTAGGGTCTGGGTCTTTGAAGTTTTATGTTTGGGCGCAGCTTTTCTTGAAGTACACACTTTTATTCTTCTTCCTCCTCTTGAAAGGCCATCTGTCACAGCATGAGAGATTCTGAAGCTGATAGTCCCACAACACAGGCCATGGGAGTGACTAGAGTTCACAATTGGATGTCAGCCACAGTGATATGTGCATCAAACAGTTAATCCTGGGCTCCCAGCCCTACTTTCTGTGATTCCCTTATCAGCCCCATTTCCTTCCTGAGAGATATCCAGGTCCTTTCAGTGAGATCTCTCACTGAATCAAACAGCACCCTTTCAAGTGTACGGAGGCAGTTCCTCTCTCCCTTAATCAGTGTGTCCCACCCAGCTCACAGGAATGCCGCAATACATAAATCTGTCTGGGTGATTCCTCCACCTCCTCATATCTTTACCAGGCAAGCATGGGCTTCCCAAGATGGAACCCAATGCCCTTCATGTAATTTTCCATTATAGGCACACTTGCACTCAGCATATGCGCACAGCACCCACACTAACCATTACCTCCATGGCACACATACATTCATCACACACTTTCACAATATGTACACTGCTCAATACTGTAGCATTTCTGTATTGTGCTATGGTGTGCCACTTGCAAGCACACACACTGCTAGCACATCATATTCACCAAACGTGCGATGCACAACATTTCATCCTTCATGTATTGTACTTCTCGCAGGTACACATACACCCAGTACATGCATTCACCAAGCAAGCACTGCACAGCGCTACATTTCTCATGTAATGCACTACTCGCAGGCATACATACACCCAATACATGCTCTCACCATGAACGCACTGCACAGCACTGCTCAAACCCTATACTTAAGCCTTCACAGGCACACATACATCCAGCTCAGAGTCATCACTCCTGCACTGCGCATCATTTTACATCAAACTAATGTAGGCCAAGTGTGAGTTAAGCACACAGCAGTGGAACTTTAGAAAGGTGAGTGAGCTGGTCGGCCTCTTTCCAGTGACGCAAGTTAAAAAAGTACCTGTTCACTACATGGTATGCTGCCACCACAGCACTCGTGCTGCTTGACCCCTGGTGAAGGCAGTAGCCTTCCACCACTGTGAAAGTAGCGTTTTAGGTGCCCCTCCTGGTCCAACAAAACTGCAATCCATGAGACAAGCCCATGTCATGTTATGCATGATCCAGGTTTGCCTATCAATCAATCAATCACATGTTTGTTAAGCGCGACTACTCACCCGTAAGGGTCTCAAGGTGCTGGGGGGCGGGGGGGGGGGGGGGGATGCAGGTTCCAGTCCATCAAGGAGGGGGTCTGGCGAAGAGCCAAGTTTTGAGGTTTCTCGTGAAGATGGGGAATGATGTTGTCTGTCTGAGGTGGAGCGGTAGGGCGTTCCAGGATCTAGCCGCGAGGAAGGAGAAGCGGCATCCCGACCTGGTCCTTTTGGTGCAGGTGACCACGGCGTAGGAGAGCTGGGCTGATCGTAGGGTCCTTTGGGGTGCGTGGAATTTGAGTCAGCTGTTCAGGTATGCTGGTCCGGTGTTGTGGAGGGCTTTGTGTGTGTGGGTGAGAATCTTGAAGGGGAGTCTAGCCTCGATGGGGAGCCAGTGGAGTGTGCACTGGTGCTGGGAGATATGGCAGTGTCTTGGCAGGTTGAGGACCAGTCTTGCGGCAGCGTACTGGAGGTTTTGTAGCTTGCGGGTGAGGTTTTTGTTTATTCCGGCGTAGAGTGCGTTGCTGTAGTCGAGACTGCTGGTGACGAGGGCATGAGTGACGGTTTTTCTGTGCTCGAGGGGGATCCATTTGAGGCGGCGAAGGGTGTGGAAGCAGGAAGATGCGACGGAGTTGATCTGGTGGTTCATTTTGAGCTCGGAGTCCAGGAAGATTCCAAGGTTGTGTACGTGGTCCGTGGGGGTGGGTGGGCTTCCGAGGGCGGGGGGCCACCAGGTGTCGATCCAGGCGTTTGGTGCCTATGGCACCAAAATCAGCATTAGGGATCCAGACAACAATACAGTTGGCACACAGAGGAGGGGTACATGTCTATTACCACACAGAGAACTTCTCCGTCCCAACAGATGAGGGAGGGTGTACCTGTGAGAGTGCAGGGACAGGCATGTGCCTGTATTAAGAGTACAGAGCGAGTGGTGTGCCTATGTGACTGTAGGGTTCAATACACTATAGCAAGACCTAACGGCATTGCCAAGGCTTATTTTCAGTATTTACCAACACAAACTTAGTCAAACACTTGTGCTTCCAGTGTTTCAGCAATCAGCAGCGGTATGCAGTCTGCCAAAAATTACAAATTCCTTGAGTTAAGGACAATAATGTGGTCAATGTATTTTCGATGTTTTTAAAATAAAAGCATTTGCCAGATAACTGAAACTGGGCTGCCAGCACTGCGGTTATACAAAGAGACGTTTTAAAGGTTGAGCAAACTTACTCTGGCCCAGGGCCTCACCTTTCAAGAGGCCCATTGTTCATTGATCAGGACAGACTTGCTGTAAAAACATATCTTTTTTTATTTACTTCTCCATTTCGTTAGGTCTCGCGAGCCAAAGGCTCGAAGAGACATTTTATATGTGGGCTCCAAAAAGTGCTACCAGGCCAGCCTAGAGGTACAGTGCGTGTGCGCGGGCGCGCGCGCCGCGCTTACTTTCACTTTCGCGGCCGCACGGCCGCTTTGATCGCGTATTCTTTTCAATTCATGAGCCCCCCCCCTTCCTGTTCAGCGATAATTGACACCTCCAAGAGGCAGTGACGTGCTCGAGCGCCCTGCTGCGGCTTAGCCATGCGTTCATCCCCGCCAGCCCTGTAACACACTCCGTGCTTACTTGCACGTCTCTCGTGTTTTTCCCCACGGTTTTCACTAGTATTTAACCTGCTCCTCTGCCATCCGCCACTTCGTATCACCAGACAGAGCAGAAGGCTGCAGTTATCGTGTTCCTCGGGTACGTCTAACATACGCTCTACATCTACCGAAGCCTTTACCAGCCTTTCGATCTTAGCTTATTGCTGGCCTTAGTATTGCATGCTTGGCTGCTTTTTATTATTTTTATTACTTACGCCCTTTTCGGCCCTCGTTTGTACTGAGTTTAGTGCTTCCCGCCCATACGGTAATTCTACCGGCATCAAACCTGGCCCGGTTAGCGCCTGTACTTTTTGTTTATTTTTTCTTAAAATAAACTTTCTCCCGTAACTTGTACATGCAGTGTCGTGCTTATCATACGAGGCGCACCATGCCTCATGAGCTGACCTAAGACTTTCTTTCATCCCACAGGCCGGGAGGCTTTACATCACTTGGGCCACCAGCGCGCCACCCTATACCGCGCACGGATCCATTATCCTTGTAAAAGCACGATCTGTGCTTTCTAAAAGCGCCTTATTTTTGATAATCACATTGCACTACTGTGCGCCGCCTCCCCCTCGTATTATATCTTACGATGTTTAATCAAATCACGGGGCTTTGCCCTTTTATTATGTACTGATTATGATCGGTTTGAACGTACGGGGACATCGTTCACTGCACCCTTTCACGCGCAATCTCTGCTTTCCTGAATGCGCCCAATCATTGTTTTTCGCATCCCACTGTTGTGCACTGCCCCCCACCCCCCTTGTTAGGTCTCGCTATTGTCAGAGGTCAGCCATTTATGAAGGGCCGTATAACTTCCTCAAGCTGCACCCACAGAAGTTATTGTAAACGCCCTCTTTAATGATCAGTGAGAAGAAAAACCACACCTAACGCCAATCCCTTCAGGACACAAATACACCCAGACTACTGTCAACCCAAGCGAGTGAAATAAGAAGCAATGCACAGCATGCACACACATGGTAGAAAGCAACACAAACAGAATACGCAAACAGCCAAACAGTACGGGATCCCACATAAATATGCATAATAAATGACTGAAATAAATAAAGTTAGACAAACGGCTGGACTAATTCCAATGTCGGCATACGCAGCAAGGCCTTCTGGGAGTGAGGAGGATTACACGGAAGACAGAGTGTAAGGTATACAGTGCAGAATGGCCTTTAATGCAGGTCACAAATACTGACAACACAGATACCGGGTATATTACTCTCCACTATGAGCGCACTACCAGAAGTACATATGTATCACACACAGGTTTACCCGAGGGGGAAACTTTCTACCAAACAAAGAATCGCAAAAAGGAGCTATAAGCAGTGATGAGTAGGGGCTACTTCACCCTTTTACTATTACATAACATACTCTCTTAGAAACAAATGACCTTTATATCATATATACTCGCACAAGTTGGCCTAGGAAAATGTATGCAAAAACAACAATTGATGGACAGAATGCAGAACAATGTCATACATTCACCCCAGTACAGAGATCTGGGCCTAAATCCATCGTTTTTTTGCTCACCATGCCGTTCCAGTTTGAACCCAGCCATATGCAAATCAGTCTTGACCCTGTGCCCCATGGGAACAGTCCAGCCGGAACTGCCAAGCCAGGTCCTCCCTGGACTGGAAACAAGCATCCTAGGACCGGTTTCTGGCATTTCAGCCGTCTTCAGCCAGGCTTGCTTGATTTCCAGTGGCATGGAGAGCAAGGGACCCACGTCTTACACGGAGTTCTGTGAGAGTACCAAAGTGTTTTAGTGGAGTAATAATGCAGCTAGTAAATACTAATAACCAGCGTTTAATCTGTGAAAAAGGTAAGTGCAGGGCCCCAAAGTTTTTCTTAGGAGCCTAGCAGTCTACTTTATTCTTGATTCCCCTGCATACTCATTCTTCCACGACTCTGCACTTTCTGATTGTCGATCTCAATCATGCAGGTCATTTTTCATCAATGTTTTCTCAGACTCTCACTGTTTTCCTAGCTTTGGCTTCCCCCATTCTCCCTTTCCTGCCTTTTTCCTCTTGGTCTGAGTCAAAGAGACATGATGAACAAGCATTTGCAATGCATTAGGTCTCGCATTTACGCGAGTTTGAGCTATTGACATTGCAAATAACAATGCCTATTGGCATTGTCATTTACAATGCCAATAGCTTTAACTCGTGTAACTGCGAGACCTATTGCATTGCAAATGCTTGTTTTTTATTGCGTTGCGTTCCAGCCAGACCATGCCTCACTAAAATGTGCAAAGCTGAGCAAGAATCAAGAACGAAATAATGGCGGTCAGGTGCTGATTGGGCTTAGCTAAGCATACATTTAGTATGCATGCCCAGGAAATATGGAAAAGCCTTTCACTCTGTCCTCAAGGCCAACTGAAGGGGTGGGATGTGTTGCCTCGTGCTGTCAGTGCCAGGCATTTCCAACCCTACAGGCTGTAAACAAAGGTATGCCCAAAGAATGGTGAGGCAGCATTTCTGAAGTAGGAAGGTGGGTGCATCACCTACAGCTATATGCTGTTCTTGCACCGCATAGTTGTTGTAGGGTTGCACTGGAATCCAGCCATTTGAGTCCACATGTGTGCTCTCAGTCCCACAGGTAATGATGTAGAGGCAGTGTGCACTGGTATCCTTTTACCACTGGTTTAAAGCATCTCTCCCTGACCTCGGCATGCAAGGGCTCCATGGCAAACACAAGCAGAGGGCTCAATGCCAAAGCTCAGGAAAGGAGCGAGGAGACATGACAACCCTAGCAGCCAGGGCTTGATATGAAAATATAAAACTGCAGGTACTGACTATCGGTTCACTAGTGAGAGGTTTTGGTACTCTCCTATTAAAGGTATTGAACTCCTGCTGATAAATGTTGATGCTCTCTCTTTCAAATTTCACAAGTGCAGCTAGCCAGTACTTTACAGTATCTGTACATTTGAAGCAGAGCCAGCAGACTGAATCAGGCCCAAGTCAGCGGAGACCAAGGGTACCTAGCTGCTTGGAGTTCATGTAGCCTTTAAAAATGTCACTAAGTGAGATGGAAGGCGACGGGGTGGCTTAGCAGCACCGTACAGAAGCCAACGCTGCACACTAACCTGACCTCTGTTGCGAGGACAACGTGATGGTCTAGAGAGAGGAGAAACTCCTGCTGGACGCCCAGCGTGGACCATCCATGACTGGATGAGGAAAGCAGGAGAGCACCTTTTCCAGCCATGATCCTCTACCCATACCCAGCGATCTGTCAACACTACAATGCTGTGTTGCACTGTTGTAAACTGAAACATTCCAGAAGGGAAACAATGACATCCAACATATATACCAGTCACATAAGGGTTGCTACCTCCACCCTACCAAGCTTTATTTAGTATAGAGTAAACAAATCACAGTTTCCCCCTCATCATGTACATCAATGTTTAATCATTTGAGTCAGGGCATAAAGTTGAAGAATTGCTTGTAACTTCATCTACAGTTAGAAGCACTTTAAACATTTGTCTTCAGTTGTTTCTTGTGCACGATCTTCATTTTGTGAAACAGGCGTGATGTGGTCAGAGCGGGCAGCTTAACCACGGGTACCGAGGATGCACATGAAAAATCTTGTGCTAACGTGGTGCTTGTCGATTACCAGCTTATTCTTCTTGCTTTCCTTGCATTTCCTGTGTCTTTACCCTCTTACTTCCTTCTATGCCAGTCAAACCTTTCTTCTTGCCATCTCCCCTCCTTTGCCTCTTTGTATGTCCCTCGTATCTTTCTTCGTTCTGCCCTTCTCCCTTTCCATTATGCCTCAGCAATAATGCCCCTTTGTTCTCAGTACTTTTTGTCCTTCTGCCCACTTCTTTCCTCATTAATCCTTTTTCCACTCTCTGTACCTTCTCTCTATTCTTATTTTTTTCTCTGAAGATCATCCTTGTTTTCCACCTCACTCCATTCCACTCCCTCACTGTCTCTCACCTTTCTTTGCACTTTTCATCCTCACTTTTTATTCCCTCCTCCTCGGTTGTCTGCATCCTCCTAAGTTCCAACACTTGCATGTCACATTCTCCATTCCCACGCCTATGTCCCCGTTTAATTTTCCTAATTATTCTACACATTCATCCTTTCTCTCAATTCTAAGCCTCGTTTACATTTTTTCTACTCCCATTTTCTTGCTATAAATTTACACTCATATTCCTACTTCCATCTTTTTTCCTTTCTCTCTCTCCTCTCCCTCCTCTTGCCCCATCTCCTTTTTAGGTCGAGCGTAAGCAGCGCGCATGCGCTGTCGCAAGACCTGCTGTAATCACTGTGCTGAGTTTAATCCCGCCTGCAGCTTGCCATTGGTTCAATCCTCTACTACTCTTCTTTCCTGGCTCCTTATTGGTTAGTACTCCCGATACAAAATTTCCGTTTTTTGCCGAGCAGCACCGACCAACTACAGTTTACTTATGCTTTTGCTGGTTATGTCTTCCATTAGGGACTACTTGCGTTTTTCCTGCTAGTGATCAGAGTTTACAGGGCTCTGTGCAATAATAAGTGGCCTTTCTAAAATCTATGAATTATAACCACTAGCAAGTAATAGGGTGAGTGCAGGTTGTGCAGCCACAAGAGGTCTGGGTAATCTGCAGAAGGCCCGGAGCTTCTGCATGGGGGCGAACCGTCCGTGATTGACTCTTTTCCAGTCCCTCTGGCTGTTTGTGTTTGCAAATAGCTCCAGCCTCATCAAACGTCTGCGTAGCTGTCATTGGTAGGTTGTGCAGCACACTGAAGGTGCGGTTTCGGCTGCTCATGGGACGTGCGAGGGAGTGCAGCAGGCTGGGCAGACGTCATGTGGGGACTTGCCTATATGATTATTTTAGCCGCGGGCGGTGATTGTCTGTGTGTTGTGGACGGGTGGAGACATACTTAATAGCCAACTCACGGATGAACAAGCATTGAAAATGCAATAGGTCTCGCCTTTGATTAAGTAAAAGCCATTTGCTTTGCTAATGGTATTGTACAGCAAAGCAAATGGCTATAACTTAATGAAAGGCGAGACCTATTGCATTTTTAATGCTTGTTTTTACAGGCACCGCAACACTATTGCGCTTTCCCAGTGCAATCCCTCCATTCGTACCAGCCACCTCGCACCCCTACCATGAAATATTATGAAGTGCAACCTCCGGCCCACACTCGGCCATCAGTCTTGTGATCCTGGCAAGCCGCCCGCGAGCTCCTGAATTGGCCACCTCAGCAGACATGGCTCAGTCAGACAGCCACCCTCTTAGACTGTCTGGCACTGTGTAGCAGCAGTTTGAGACAAGTTTATTGCACCTGGACCCTCTTCTGAAACGTGGCACCTAGAGTAAACAACTGCACGTCTCAGACGGAACTTAATTATAGCCAAATCTCTATACCATATATCGCATTATTTAAGAACCAAAGTCACAGTTGAGAGACTTAATCGCTTTTTCCCGACCGGAAGCTGACTGCCAGCGCTTCAAGCCTCAGTTTGATACTCATTTTGTGCGGGTCACGCTTCTCTCTGAAACAGCCTTTGAGCCTCAATTTTCATTTCGCTTCCGTGCTCATCAAGCTTTGGTTAAGGCAGCATGGTTCGAATCAAGCTTTCCTCTTTAGTGCATGTGCGTCGCACAATATTGTATAGCAGATTTGGAAGTCATTCGGTTCTTCACTTGAGATCTATCCCCACTGATGATTCATAAACAACTGCAGCGGCGCGACAGCATTAAGGAATGTGAGTGATTATCCCCACTGATGAGTCATAAACAACTGCAGCGGCGCGGCGGCATTAAGGAATGTGAGTGTTTCGAGCACAGACAGTCTAGTAAAAATAACAAGGTTTTGCCAGAGGGATGCAGTGCCGCCGGGCCGCCATTGTCAAACAAAACCGCAGTGAATAATGAGGCTTGGCCCGAGGGAGGTAGCAACAGGAGCACTTAAACAAGCTGTCGGCATTGAAGCGGTCGATGTTGTGCGAAAAATATAGTGCGTCCCAGCTAATGAAGGAGACCATGTAACGCCGCAAATGAGAGATCCAATCCCGGTGGGCGGGGCCATAAGTGGACAGGGCAGTAACAAGGAAGGACTAAGAAGCCTCCTTTCCAATCGTGAGCCACCGTTTAGAATGTAGGACGATGCCAGCGAATGAAAAAGATGAGCGGAGCTTCAGGCCCGCCTCTGAAAGCTTCGGAATCCGTATTGATTCCGAGAAGCCCTCGCATGGCGAGAGCAGTGCAATGGCAGCGCATGCGCGCTGCTAACTCCAGGCGAGACCTAAAAACGGGAACTGCATGCTGGGGCAGGGGAGCGACTATAAATCCTGACTGAACAGTGCAGCCCGTAGTAAAAAGCTGTGCAGTTTTTGTTGGGAGACAGCTGCATGCTCTTTTAGCAGCCCTACCGACTGACAGCTGCCGGATGAGAGCAAAGCTCCAGCTCTGAACTGGTGGCTCATCCCATTCACAGAAATCTAGAGCGCAGGCATGCTAAACTGTCACTCAGTAGTGAAATCAAAGTAGAAGGAGTTAAACCCATGCAGTATAGAAACGGTCTATAGAATTATTAAATTAGGTCCTATATCCAAGCCCTTCCGCCCACCATCCTTCAGGATTTAGGCGTCCTAAGCTCCCTCGTTCACTAGGTGCGAGGATGGTATTTCTTTTTCTAGTACTGCTTTGAATTACAGTCCTGCTCAGTTCTTGAACCGGGATTCCCTAGATATACAGTGGCATTTCCATTCCCCCCTCATCTACGTCCTCTTTGTCCCTGTTCAAACACATTGCTGGTACGAAGAGGACTACGAATCCTGGCAATGCCTTCTGCAGGCAAGTGTTGGTAATTTCCATGATAAATGCACTCAGCAATAGTGAGCATCTGCAGTTTTGTTTTTTCGTTTTAGGTGGGCACCGACGAAACAGCAAATTAATAGAACCGAACTGAGCAAACTGTCATGCTTGGCGCACGTTACTATAACAGAAGCCGAGCCCTTAACATATTTGACTTGTAGATCACAGTGTAAAAAGTGATAATGACTATTTATTCAAAAAGTATACTTTGCTAAATGTGGAAGCATTTCACTTTAGAGCATTCAATTGTATCACTGTTTTGAGTGACATTTATCAATAGTTTCTAAACATGAACTTGGAAACATTCATGCCACACCACCCACCGCCCTGACTACAATGCCATTAGTGAAGCAAGAGGCAAGTCAGTTGTAGTATGTACCCTGCGTGCTACCTTAGTTCTTATTACAGGTGCAGCAACATTAAAGACTGTTAAAACATACAAAGGGAATCTTTTTTTACAGCGCTCATACTAAATTGGTGCATTTTAAGTTGCTCTCTACTGTGATAATAAAGAAAATGAAGGAACATTGAAATAACGTCATTTCCTAAACTCACGCAGTTTGTTCAAACAGCAAAGTTGGGATTGAACCCTTGTTTCCTTGCTTCACATTGTGCAATGGTGATTTAGATATGGGGAGAGTACAGTGCTGAATGTGAGCCGGTGGTTTCCGGTGCTAAGCACCAGCACTTCATAAACACCCGCACTTGAGCACCAGTAAAGCACACACTGATTTTTGGTGGGTATAGGGAGATCAAGTGATTCGTCCAGAATCACAGGCTATTGAGCGAAAGCAAAGACTCAAACTTGGTTCCCCAGCTGCTAAGTCGGCAGTTCTGGCCTTTACACCACATCTTCTCCCCACTTGTGGGGTTTGTGTGCTCACTGTTAGGCAGGCTAACAGGAGAAATGTGCTGGTCGAAGCTGCCGCCTGATGAGAGACCAGTACTTCTTTTCTTACAAATTAACCACTGTGAGGGCGGCAGTCGCCACGCCACGGTTCAGTTTGTGTTTGGCCCGGGGTTCCAAGAATATGTTGAACAGAGCTATGTATCTGGCTTAGCAAAACAAAAGCCATGTATCTGACTTTAAGTTAGTTGGAGACTTCAATGGCTCTCCCTCCCCTAGTTTAAGTTTCTAGAGCTGATTAAACACCAGCAAAGTTGTAAAAATAATACAATATCGAAAATTAAAAACACAAGGATTTGCAATGCAATAGGTCTTGCATATGCCAAAGTTTGAGCTATTGGCATTGTAAATGACAATATCTTTTATTTGCTTTCTTTGAAAGTCTGCAAGTGATGCGTAAACACGCACTTTGTACTTCTAGTTGTTGCTTATGAGAAACATGGCTGGCAGTAACTGCGCTTGTTTTACTGCCAGCCTTGCTTCTTGTAAGCAAGGACTATGTGTTATTTACAATGCCAACAGCAAATGCGAGACCTAGTTCATTGAAAATGCTTGTTCTTGGTCCTCTCATCTTCCTCCCTCATTTTCTATCCTGCTTTATCCTTTCCCCACAGCCGCTTCTATCTTATTTTTGCTCCTCTTTCTTTAGTTCCTTTGTCTTGCTTCCATCCCTTCTTTTTCCTCTCACCTCCTCTGCCCTGTACCTAGTGCCACAGCAAACAAATGATGGACGGAATGCTGACAACGCAAACATTCTCCCCCAGTCAAAATATCTGGGTTAAATCCATCCTTCTTTTGCCCACTACGCCACCCCAGTTTGGACCCAGCCATATGCAAATCAGTCTTGACCCTGTGCCTCATGGGAACAGTCCAGACCGAACTGCCAGGCCAGTTCCTCCCTGGACCGAAAACAAGCATCCTGGGACCGGTTTCAGGGTATGTCACCCTTCTTCAGCCAGGCTAGCTTGAATCCAGTGGCACAGTGAGCAAGGGACCCACGTCTGGGCATACCCATCCCACTTAGGGCGAAAAGTGTTACAGCAAACAAATGATGGACGGAATGCTGACAATGCAAACATTCTCCCCCCAGTCAAAAGAGCTGGGTTAAATCCATCCTTCTTTTGCCCACTACACCACCCCGTCCATCATCCCCTTTGGTTTTGCTTTGTTCACCCTAAGTTGGCAGAGTATGCCCAGACGTGGGTCCCTTGCTCACTTTGCCACTGGATTAAAGCTAGCCTGGCTGATGATGGCTGATTAGCTAGAAACCAGTCCCAGGATGCTTGTTTTCAGGCCAGGGAAGACATGGCTTGGCAGTTCGTGCTGGACTGTTACCATGAGGCACAGGATCAGACTGATTTGCATATGGCCATGTCTGAACTGCGGTGGCGGAGTGAGCTAAAGAATGATGATGGAATAAACCCAGATCAGTTGACTGGGGGCGAGTGCTTGCAATGTTCAACACTCCGTCCATCATCCCCTTTGGTTTTGCTTTGTTCGCCCTAAGTTGGCAGGGTATGCCTAGACGTGGGTCCATTGCTCACTTTGCCACTGGATTAAAGCTAGCCTGGCTGATGACGGCTGATTAGCCAGACACCTGTCCCAGGATGCTTGTTTCCGGTCCAGGGAAGACATGGCTTGGCAGTTCGGGCTGGACTGTTCCCATGAGGCACAGGATCAGGCTGATTTGCATATGGCCATGTCTAAACTGGGGTGGGGGAGTGGGCTAAAGAATGATGATGGATTAAACCCAGATCACGTGACTGGGGATGAGTGCCTGCAATGTTCAACACTCCGTCCATCATCCCCTTTGGTTTTGCTCTGTACCTAGTGCCATCCTACCTCCTCTTCCACTCCCTTCTCCTTTTAACACTGTCTTCTTTCTCTGCTTAATTTTTTCTCTCCCTTCTCTTTACTCACTGACAAATGACAACTGCTATAATAGTGTAAAGAGGGCTCTAGTGGGATGTTCAGTTTCTGTGAGTAATGGAAAGATACAGTAAATTCCCTAAGATAGAGTATACCTTTAGTACTAAAAAGGGCATGTGTACGGCTAAAGACATTTGTAATTGATAACCAAGAGTAGCAAAAGGCTAGACTGGATGGGTCTAGCAGTATTCCTTTGCTGCCATGTTTGTATGGTGCATAATACACACCTCTAGTTTAACCTAGTCCCATAGTGATGTCCTCAGAATCCAAGGCCACGTAGCCTCTTCCTGCGGTCTACTCCAAGTCATGTGTCATGTAATAATTTCCTTTAATTTCATGGTCAGGTGAAAAGTGATGTAATGTTATTTTCGGTGATGTCATCATTATGGAAAATAGCATGTTAGAAATTTGATAAATCCTCCTTCTTTGGCTCAAACAATGTTAGCATGTATACCTTAGTCTCATACTGGGTTGACCCATGGTCCATTTCCACACCTATCTGTGTGCTGCATGTAGATCAAAGGCAGACTGGGAAAAGGAGGGATGTTAAAGAGCATGGGTAAGTCCAGTGGATTAACAAAGACCCCGCAGTGCCACGGGGGCCCGAGCTCCAGGGGCATCCTCAGCACAATAACTTGGGCTGAAAGCTCCTGAGTGAGTCCGTAGGGGGGACCCCTCCATGGACTTTGCAGAGGGCCCCCCTCAAGTTTCGTTACGCCACGGGTAAGTCCTTGCAGATTTTAAATAAGCAATTGACTATCATTTGTCTTCTCTCTTTAAAAGTTTCTGAAATGTTAAGGTATAATTCAATGGGCATGAATTAGACACAAATGTTTCATAAATTCAAAGTTGTTGGCAACCAGGCCCCCAAAATAGCTTTTCATTTGGTCCCGTAAATCCTTAAAATAGCCCTGCCTGAACAATTGTAGTTCTGTGATGGTCCTCTTTGCAGAGTCTTAGAAGTTTGCCACGTTTCTATTATAAAGTAAAATTTTACACTTACCAGCCAGACTAAAAACGAGAAAAAGTCAACATCAGCAATTCACAAATTGGTTGGCGCACCATACGCCACAAATATTCCTTTATTTAACAAATTTACATGTTGTATTCTTTCAGACAGTAAATAAAACACTGAGTATTTTATTGTTCTTAGTCTTGAGCTGATAGGTTAATGTCCATTTTATTTGTATAAACAAAGTACACAATAGAATGATTGGAGCAGGATAATTCCATCAGGAGGTGTGCTGAAGGACCGTTATGAACAAGGACACATATATGTAGGACGTGGCGAATACAGAATTTAAGTGTTCTAGAGAGTAATAATCATTCTATCAAGTAAATAATCCCCCAATGTAAAATATGTTTTCATAAGTCTTTCCTTACTTGAGCGTCCTCTCTCACTATTCCATCACACTATGAATAAGGTGCATCACGGTCGGTCATGGAACTCAATATTCTTAATATTTTATGGCTCATCCTCTTTGTGATACCTTGGCCAAATGATATGTGGACGTTGGAAACTACATCTGTACACATCTGTATTGGAGGCATTTTATGGGTCTGTTGCTCAGAATTGTGTGAATATTTCAGTTTTGCATGATTACTGTTTCTGATCACACCTTCCAAGGTGCCAATAGACATTCATTTCACAACACCACCATAAGTCCACAAAGCCAACATTTAAATGCAGGGATACAATTGAGTAAGAACTTTAATGGAAATAAAACTGTAATGCACCCCCTGCCCCTGGGGTTAATATTTTTCAACAGCAACTTCCTCAACTAGTGGAGTGAAAACAAATCTTAAAACAGTTGTGATTACTAGCATGGTTATTTGCTGGTACTTCAAGTATGATGTGTGTGTGTGTGTCTTCCATTCCAGCGTTGCTCCTGGTTCACATCTACAATCAACTCTGCACCACATGCCTATGCCATTTTCTTGCGTTTACGCCTCCCACCAGATGGCTGGTATGAAATAAGAGGAATAGTTAGTATTCCCAGTTTGTGGTCTTCATCGTCAAATGCTCCCAAAGGGTTCTTCTTTTTGGAGATCTTTAGCCCCATTGCTTTAGCCACTTCAAGCATTCTAAAGCCAAAGAAAAATACAATTAGATGGTAAAATAGCCTATAAAATTAAAATGCGGTGTAGAAACATGGTTGCATTGCTTCCAGGGCGTATTTCAACGTACTTACCTACATTTATCAAACGCGAGTTTAACAATGATGCAACAGCAAAGCTAAAGTTCTATTCTTTCTCACTCACCCAGGGAATAATCAATGTTGCTCAAACAGTGGCTCAGAAGCATTATGAGCCCTGCGTAAAATGGGTGGGGAGATCCCGGAGTGACAGAAGTTGAGTTATTTCTGGGATTTGTAAACATAATTTTTCAAAGAAATATTTAATACAAAGAATGCAGTTGTTCAGCAGTTAGCAGGGGGCTAGTCCAGAAGCAAAGAGAAACAGATACCAGACAGTGGAAAACGGACAAAAGTAGGACACAAAAGATGGCAAGCTTAAGAGCATCTCAACAGAACCAAACAGTTGTACACACAATGGATAGCCTTGAATCACAAACCCTAGCTTGCATCTCCAACCTGAGGGTTCAAGTCACGGAATACCCTCAGCACTAGTTCTCCGTGACTCTCAGCCCTATAGAACTGTCACCAGGATGACCTTACCAACAATATGTTTTCAAGTAATAGGAAGGATGGCGACACAATGTAGCTAGGGTACAGGGAACTACGGAAAGGCTGGGTGTTTTCAGTTTGGTAAAGCAAAGGACATGATGAACAATGCTCGCTCTATATAGCCGAAAACAGTGTTCTGCCACAGTGCATGCTAAAACGAATATTGCAGAATGTGCATGTATGAGGACCAGACCCCAGCTTTAGGTGCATGCATGCTGGTAAAGCCTGGCATTATTGTCACAGACGCCATACACATGTGTACATCCGAATACGCTACCCGAAGTGCTATGGTTATCTATGCAGTACTATCATAGCACACATTGGGGTCATCTTCATTAATCCAATTCACCGGTAAGCTTTGCTTTTACTCGACAACCAACCTCTCTCCCCACATTATCTATGCGAGTCCTTTAGATCACCTTTTACATTTCAGCGTTGAGATCTATATTGCTCTTTTTCAGCCTCATTTTTCGCTGTACGTAAGAACAATAAACTTCAGCCTTCGAGGATCTTGCAGGTTTCAAAAAGGTTATGAAGAGTACTTCTACTGCCCAGCGGGACAATTTGCAAGACAAAGCTAGATACTGGTGCCAAACAAAGTTAAATCTATGAAGACAGCCTCAAAAGGCAGAACTATTTCACAAACTCCTGCATTTTCTACCCGGTCCTGCCACAGAGTACACACAGGTACTACACTGCCTGTATGTATGAAGGGGATAAGCATATTTTGCTACTAACGTTGGGCCTACCCCAATTTTTAAATCTACATTCAATAATTGTAAAGTCTTTCATCTAACCGCGTGATAAGCCAAGTAGAGTTTCTCCAAAACTGGATATATTAAACAAATTATTTTGCCCTGGTACTCCACAGTCCTTACTAACACTTGGTTTAGTATCCCTACTCATGTTGAAGGACCAAAAATGTATAGAACCGACAAACTAAGGCACATACTGCTGATATTATCAACAGCTCTACCCTTTGGGCTACTAATGTGAGTTATGATCTTATTAAATCATACAGGTCTGAAGTCAGTGTTTTCTTAGAACACCAACTAAAACAAAACTGACGAGTGTAAAGCTCTGAAGAGAATTTGCTCACCTGTTTTCAGTAAGTTTCATGTCTCTCTGTAGTAGAGTCAGGTTTGTCTGGAAGTTATTAATATGCAAAGACAAGGCAATCACGTATGCGGTTATTTTCGCCTTCATGGATGCCGAAATGACGTTCTGCAAACTGGAATACAAACGAGGCAAGGTAAATGATCATATTAAATTATATGAAATCTTTTCTTTCAGCTTGTAAAGGTCGGTAGCATTTCATTTTAGTGACTACAGCAATAATTAAAAGAATAAAATAACCGGAAATTAAAACCAATGAGTCAAAATGTTGCCAGTGAGTCAAAATGTTGCACTTTCCAGCTGCAACAGGAACCGACATTCTAAAATCGATAAACAATTACTAATTGTTTACAGGGTAGCAAAAACACATAGCTAATTACACGATTTTGGATTTATTCCTGTATCCACAAGCATTGGTAAAGCCAATACACCTGTCCTTGGCAAGCCAGCATATGCAACAAACAAACTGAAGTTAAAAAAAAAACACTGCTGAAACATGGCGGCCAAGTATTTGCAATAAAAAATGTACATTTTAAAACATACCATTGGATAAAATGTAATAAAACAGTCTGGGTGCTTCCTAGCAGGCAGATGCATTTCGAAAAGGTAAGTACGTAAGTAATCTTTATTGTACGATTAATTAAAATCATCACAATTCCATCATATAACATAAAGACAAACACATGGATCCTTACAAATCCACAAGATAAGATCGAGTTATACTAAACCATATAACATAGAACCAAACAATAGATCCTTTGCAGTCCACAAGTTAAAATTACGTTCTACTGAGACCTTTACAATGCAGGTGGTAGGCAGTACGACCTTCAAAGTCCTTTAAAATCCACAAATTGAAGATCAATTGTGGGATATCTGTGATAAGGGAAGGGCCTTTGCCAGAATTTATGGCCTGGTGTATAGTCTGCCGTTGGACAGACGCATTATTTCATCAATGAGAGTGCAGCATTCGATGCAGGTAGCCCCACAGCCGTTCTTATTAGGGTCATTAGATTTATAGTCTTATCACATAACATTTGTGTATAGCACATCAAGTACAGCATGCAGAATAAGAAAGTGCAAGTGTGTTTCAAAGTGCAATGTGCCATGCAATCGATCCAATGAAGATATCTCATGGAGATGCTGCAAAAAGGGAGGAACCAAGAGCTTTTGTACTGAGGTCCTGCACAGTGCTCCAAAGGTATGATAAACAAAACCAGGAGTGCAGTTCCTCTGGGGGAGGGAGTGGGGGGGTGGGGGGTGTGAAGAGTGATTAGTCTCTATAGAATGCCCTCACACACCTAGCAAGGTGTCATGCTTCATCATAGGGCTGTGCTCCTCGTCGGGCCGGCGCTGCAATGCCCGACGGGCTCCCGCAGAGGGGCTCTTTATCGGAGATCTTTTTAGAGACAGCTGTATGGGTGCGTGGGGGTAGGTGCAACAAGTGTAGTGAGTAGTGGTGAGGTGAGTTAAAATAGGTATGGTATTGCCAAGCGAGGAACAATTTTATTCTGGTGGTATACCAGCCTAATTAAAATCGGTGACCCCCGAGGGGATTATGATGCTCCCCAGGGAAGTAGAAAGGTCGACATGTTTCTTGCCCTATGCCCAGTACGGGTCGGTGGCAATTCTTCAGGACCAAGTGAGAGAGTGCTCAAAAAATCTATTCTCTACTACATAGTGGGTGATAGTAAAATTAGTACATCACCAAGCGAGTCCATTGGGTCCCAAAGGGGAGTGGACCCGCTGTTGCGAAACCTAACAGAAAAGAGAAGAGAACAGGACAACACAAAAAAAAAAACACATAAAGAACAATTTCAGCATTCGAAATAGGTGCTGTCTGGCTACAGTGGGCAACCGTGCAGCAGTGTGATTCATGTTAGCATGGCTGAATAGGTGCTACCATGGCTATCCATCTGAAAGACTACTCAGGTGGGGTTCGTGCTGGATAAAATACGGACTACCGACTACACAATACTATAACACCACCATGTGCCAAATGCTGTGGACTGCTTCAAGGAGTGCTATATGGCGTGGGACCGCAATAAGTGGGCGAGCAAGTATCAGGCAAAGTTTGGATATCTCATGGAGAACCATGTAAACACAGCCAGCCTATATGCTAAAACGCGTTAGAAACATTGCAATGCTGGCCCTGACAGGGAGTGATCTGCAAGCCCAGGATGCAGCATGTTCGTAAGTAAGTGCAAATATATTTCAAAGTGCCATAAAAGTGAACCAATATATATGTTCTCCTAAAAACAAGTTGAAAATCAGCCGGCCTATAAAAGGAGCAATAGAAACAGTTGGGGAAAGTGCAGCGTGGGCCCTCGCAAGGAGTGATCTACCAACGCAGGATGCAAAATGCTTTGCATGTGCATGCAAATATGTTCTAAGTTTAAGACACGGCTAAGATAAAGAGGTATGCAAAAGGCCAAAAGAAGTGATGTCACATAGTCCCGGCGAATAGAGTCTGCAAGTCCTGAGATCCACAGGCTCATTGTTTGCCTTTGTGTTAGGACATAATTGATGCAGCCTCGTGGTTTATAGCCACGCGTGTGTTGTGGTGGCTCAGTATGCTTCCAACTGTTCTAACAATGAGAAAAATTGCCCTAGCTCCATGGGGACATCAGTTGAGAAAATATAAGCCACAGCATCTTTGCACGTTCTTATGCCACGGTGCAGGAACAGGGGCCTTAGGAGGATTCGCCGTTGGGCAGCAACATACGAGGTGTTCTATGGATTCCAGAATACAAGGGCACAGCCTGCACTGCCTTTGTTCTGGGGGTTTTGACTTCCATTGGGCTCTGTGTTCCCATCTAGGCAGTGTCAGGAGTCTGGTGAACAACATATTTCTTAGGGTTTGTATTCCCATGGCTGCTCTCAAGTATGGTTGGCAGGAGACGTCTTTGTGGGAAATCTCAAGGCCCATGGTGCCCGGGGTGTGCCTGATTTCATTTAGATCTCGTCTCTTTGACAGGTACTTGTCCTGTTTATTTAAAGTACTCTTCAAACGCTGCAACTTAACGGCTGGTGTAGGAGAGTAGGATCTGCACTTATGTTGCCCCCACTTTTTTTCTGAAGTTTACACTGGTTTCTGGCTATAGTCTGGCTGGGACCCTGCTAATCAGGGCCCAATCCTCTCTGTTCTCTCTAAACAACTTGGAGTGCATATTAGATGCACCAGTGATAGGATACTGTGGTACCTTATGAGCCCCTAGTATATGGTACCTTAGGTACCAAGGGCATAGGTACTTCACAGGCCTACCAGGGGCTGAAGCATGTATTATACCACCCCTGGGAAGCAGACTAAATCTGACACCACAGGCCTGCTACTGCAGCCTGGGTGAGGTAGTGTTAGCACTCCTCACTGAGGTATAGGTTCCCTATATCTCACCTTACACATATCAGTCACCGCTAAGGCAGGCCCTATCAATCCTGAGGGCAGGGTGCTTGGTTTCCATGTGAGGGGGTGCCTCTGCCTGAGCAGGGCCCCTCTGCAGCTCTCACAAGTCCATTCTCTGTAGCCGTTTTTGGATGCGGTTAAACCATATACTCTTAAGTGCATTATAACCTAGCGGTAAATGCTAACTTTGGGATGGCTGCATCAAAATGTCGTGTTTGGTGTCAAACGCTTTGGAATCATACTCCCACACCAGTAACTGGTGTGGGAGTATGATCCCACCCTTCTAGAGGGATGGACATGTACCCACTGTGGAAACACGGTAGAATCCTGAAGAGCCCTGGCATCACAAAATGGATGCCACCAGCACAGACACTGGGCTGCCCTCCTGCTGCTGACCGAAACTCGCAGTGGAGGAGGCCCAACAATAGGCATCCTGTCACAGGGAGGTGTAACCACCTTCCAGACAGGATTTAGTGTATTGGGGCTGGGTGGGTGCACTCCTAGAGTGCTTTGAAGTCCTGCACTGGGGGAGCAGTAGGCTCCTCCGTGCATATGCCAGCTCAAACCAGTTCAGGGGCTACCAGTTCAGGGGCTACCAGCCCCTGCTCTGGCGTGAAACTGGACAAAGGGAAGTGGGTGTAGCCACTCACTCCCCTGACCCTCCCATAGGAGTGGTCATAGAGCTAGTCCCTCCCTTCCTTGTAGTATAAGTTAGGGAACGCTTGCCATTGCAAACTAGATATCCCTGGACGACGCTCTGAAGAAGAATCCTGGACCTTCGACGTTCCACTACCTTTGGAAGACTGAAGACTCTCCCTTGGAGTCAAGGAGTGACTCCCCTGCTTGGCAGGCACCAAAACTTTGCATCAACGGTCGCGAACTTTCCCGCTCCTGCCGGAGTCCGAAGTCCCTGCAGCCCCGGAAGTGGATTTCCTGACTTCTCTACGGCCATCGTGAGTCCTCAGCGACTCTGAGGCAAGTGGACCCCACGAGTGACGAGGAACAGCAATACCTGGGTACCGTGCACTACTGTCGAGTGCAACCCCTTCACGACGTTCTATGAACTTGTGCATTGAACCACGTGTGGTCCAAGCCTCCAGCAGGATTTCCTCTGAAGATCAGAGCCCTACCTCGTCCCGAGTGACCTTGGGCTCCTGGTGAGTGAATCCTCCTGAGGCGTCTTCGCGATCCCTTGCCGGTTGGCTTGTGGGTCCCCAGAAGACTTTTCTACAATTCCAAAGGGCTCCCCTGGTTGCTCCAGGCCTGCCCTGACTTACCCTCGCTGGGTGAGTCCCTCAGACCTTGCTGGTCTGCACCGCTGACTTTTTACACTTTCCACGAGACTTGCAGTTGCCAAGGCTTGTTGGCTCCAATCCGGTTGCTGACACCTCAGTGAGCTGCAGACTTCGTGGGACACGCCGAATCCAGCTCCTGGTCGTCGTCGACGCCTCCTGGACCTCGTGGCTGAAGAGTCAAGACACCTGTTATCACCTGAAATCAGCCGACGACTGTGGGCATCCAGCTTCCTTGCCCCGGGTCACTGCCAAGTGATTTTGAACACTGTCCCTTTTGCTTTCAGGTCTTCTTTCTTCTGAATCCAGCCTTGGATTCCACCAGACACTTCTACTGTCTTCACAAGCAGCATTTCTTCTTTGGCTCCCATTGAAAACGACGCAGCGACCCGACACCAAAAGACACCTATGCACCCGGCTTCCCTGGGTTAGGTTACTCCAGCACTACGGTGCTCCTGTGGGTGTTGGCTCTAGAACTACATACCCTGTAAGTGACTGGCTTGTAGACTCTCCCGAAGTATCTTAAAACTTTAAAATTCCAATCGCGACTTGCTCCATTGAAGTCTATTGGGATCCGCGGCTGTGTTTTCACACTGCATGCGTCTCCCGTGGGTCCTTTACTTACCTGCCTTGGGTGGATTAGTGAGGCCCCAGCGCTTCTACAGGCCCTAGGCCTTGTCCCCTCGCAAGTCGATCTTCCTAAGTCTCTTTTTTAGTATATGGTCTGGTACGCCCCTAGGGCCCCAGCCATATTTGTACTTAACTTGTTGTGAACTGTTGATTTTTGCATATGTCCTTGACTTCTAATCTCATAAAGAGATTAGTAGAGTGTGTTAGAAATAAATACATATATATTTTATATATATACCTGTGTGGTATCCTTTCATTTAGTATTTCAAGATATTATAAGGTAAAAAAAGCTGCTTTACATTCCTCTAAAGACTTAGCCTGAAGGCTGCTCTCCACAGCTACTACTAGGATAGCTTTCTTAAAAAGGTTGTCTTAAACCTATCTACCATAAGAGTCCAATTGTACTGGTGCAAGGTGGCCACTTTAACTAGTGACCAGCATATACCAGGCCAACTTCTCACAGCTGGGTTGATAAGACATTCTGTGTTTAAATTTAATGTAATTGTAGCGCTGTTAAGGTACCTTGCCCACTCACTCTTATCGTCCTGAAATATTATTTGTAGAGCTCCTTTTAGGGCGCCTATATCTGCTCTGACCACTTGGTGATAGTATTTGATTACATCCTTTTTACATTTCCACATCCATGTTCACCTGCCCAAGTTCCAGTCGGTTCAGTGTGCGTCTTATTGTTTTTGGGAGACCAAAGATTTTCCTATATACAGCTACATGACAGTACTCTAATGTCTTTGTGAGCATTCCAGCGTATGCAAGGTGCCTGTAGCTTATGGTAGGTAGCAGTTTGGAACACATTACTATTAGAATTGCCTCAGCTGTCGGGCTCTGTAACTTGTGGTGAAGCATTGTTAGGGCACACAATGATTTGGCAGCTTTGTCTTCAAGGGCTTTTGTCTGGTGGAACCCCTTTTTAGTTTTAATACACATCACAGGACAATTTGAATTCTATGAGTGAAAATAAAACGTAATATTGGATTTACGGTACTGTTACCTGAAAACACAGTCTAAACACCCATGATGACTAAAAAAAAAGATAAACGATGGAAATAAAAAAGTATTGACACAGTAAAGTATTGGTCGACTGGACCGGACACTAAAGTCCATGTTTCTTTTGGAGTTGTGATATGGCAACATACCATCAAACACAGGGCAGTAGAGCCGGTGGCTAAATTGGATTGACCCATTTCCCCCATGACATATGCTGTTGAGGGCAGAAGCAAAGTGTACATCACTGAGGATTAGTGTAGTGGAGGAAGAGGGTTGACCCAAAAAATAAGTTACTAATCTTCGGTAACAGCATTTCTGGTGGATACTCAATCTGCTTGCAGATTTCTCATACAATAGACTGATTCTTAAAAGACTGAAGTAGTTATCATGCATGTGGCATCAAAGCACCTCTCCAAATGTGACATTACGGAACTGTACATGTCATCAACCAGACGCTCTGACATCAGTTCCTGTCCTTTTCTCTCTTTTTTTTATTTTTTTTAAAAACATACTTTATTGAGGACCTTGATATCATTATCAATACAAAAAATTATTACATAAGGTCATTTGTTTTTTGTATAGTTTCAACAATACAATTGTGTGAATCCACCGACCAGTATTCAAACATCATGACCGGAAATGAAATCCATGTACTATAGCATCATGTCTAATATTTGCTAATCGTGAAATTAAGTTATCTAAATATCATGAACTTATAGCATATACAGATTTCCAGTTAACCAAACAAACCTATCTATTTCCCCACCCTCCCTATACCACCCACCCTGTAATCCTGGTCTGAAGACGCTAATGAAGCTGTTAGCCTAAGGGAACTAATAGGGTTTCTCTAGGGGACCTACCTTACCAGTATAGAGTTGTAGGTACCTCACATTGTGGGATAATTAAGGCATGCGATCATAGAACCGCACCGTGAGTCATGGTGAAGGGACTGTCCTTTTCTCCTTAATCAAGAGCTGTGCCATAAGGCAAACAGCTTTGCAAGCCCAGGGCGGAGACACTGTTTGACAAGGAACACAACCAGAGCCTCACAAATGCCAATGCACACCTCGGACTGGTGAGGGGGGCTTCTTCATATCAGGAAATAACTGGTCTTACCCTGACAAAGTGGGACCAGTGTACCCTAAACACCTAACAAAGAAGCTGAGAAGTTACCATTCCCATAATTATTCTTTTTCATTACAGCATACAGTATGTATAGTTTTTTTGTTAGTATAAAAGAGGCAGCCGGAAAACAGCTTATTTCAGGCCAACCATCCTGAAAGGACCAATATATCCAACAATGATTTGCTACCCAAAATGTCACTGAAATGAACACCACACTCAAAAGAGGGTAGAAGCAGACTGAACACAAGCCCGGTTATCCCCTCTCAGAAAATGTGGAAGGAGCAGGAAGATGCCTACGTAGCAGAAATAATACAGCAGGCACAAGATAGGAAGGTGGAACACCAACCAAACATGTAGGCCAAACAGTAGGACACCAAATAGAACTGCCATAAGGTACCTGGATGTTGCTTAAGCCACGCATCCATTTAAAAATTAAACCAAGGAGACCCCAAAAGAAGATTTTTTATTTTTTTACAATAACTTAACAGCAGAGAGGATGCTCCAGAAAACATGTAGAGAAGCGTGACATGGATGATATCACAACACGCAACTATGTCCCTGGGGCAAGATACCTCCCCATTTTAGGCCTTGAGGCCCTACCCATTAGTACCATACACAACCTGGACAAAATGGGTGGTACAAAAACAACAATCTATACTTTAAGGACGTTCACACAACACCCCATATCGTCTGTACCACTACCCAATCACATAAAATGCAAGCAATAACATCCATTGAATGAACTAATCTTCCTACTAAGGCAACGGATGTGGCAATAGAGAACAGATGTAGGAACAGTAGCAATGAATATCACCCTACACATCCCCTCTCACTGCAACCTATGCCCCAGTTTCAAGGACTACTTCTAACTTAGAAGCGGAAAAGACCTGGAACCATGTAGAAGGAATCAAAGTCCCATCTAGAAGAAAAATCTCACAAAAGTCTCAAATGAAACTGAAACTGATGGTAGAAAAAATGACAACACTGACTAGTTGTAAAACAGATTTTTTTGTCTGTCTTGAGACCGACTTGGACTTCAACATCGTTAACTCCTTCTGTAAAATTACACAGTCCATACAAACTAACTTAAGATCGGAGCCTCAAAGATCTTTTAAAGATAGGCCAGGCTGGTTTGACCATAGGTGTAGTAAGGCGCATGCAGCCTTGATAGCCGTCCTACACCAGCCCATGAAAGATCAGGAAGCCATCAAAAGGGCCAGGGTGGCATATAAAAAGTCCCTAAAAGAGCGAAAGGAGGTTATAAGGAATGACCTATGGCAGGCGCTAAAGCAAGCATCAGCCATCAAGTATACAAAAGGGTTCTGGAGGGCGGTGAACGCTCCGTTTCTTGCTACACAATTATTACCCAGCATTGAAATTTCGATTGGGGAGGATCAATGGGTGTCTCATTTCTCTAGATTATACTGTAATCATGATGACACCCCCAGGGTGATGATCCCGGACCTGCTCTGTCTAACTTCCTCCCAATCGATATTGATTTTAACACGGAGGAGGTAATCTTGGCCATTAATGCAAGCAAGGGCGGAAAAGCCCCGGGACCAGATAGTATACCTGTGGACTTATTTAAATCTTGCCCCCCTGTTGTGGGGTCCACTACTTACTCTGGTCCTACAGGCTTGTTGTACTTGTGGCCTCCCTCTGACCTGGACGGAATC